>NC_090320.1:253997637-254597637 GCF_040869045.1 Eurosta solidaginis | reverse complement strand
TAAGCATTGATAATCCTTATACCCCTCTAATTTTTTGAGGTAGGTTGCTTTTTGTGTGGGTTTCCACCAAACAAGAACTCGACAGTATAGGATAGGGCTTACAATCGCTGTATAAACCCAATGAGAAAGAGAAGGCGATAAGCTCCACGTACAACCCAGCATTCTTTTACATGCATAAAGTGCCGTGGAAGCCTTCTTCACCTCCTCCACATTGAGCTGCCATGACAGCTTACTGTCTAGGATGATTCCTAGATACTTTGTGCAAGGTTTCTCCTGTAGGGTCCCCCCTCCTAACTTGGGCCTGATCCAATTTGGACCTTGTACCTCTTTGTAAACAAGAACATATCCGTCTTATCCGCGTTGACTTTCAACCCGACATTTGATGCCCAGGTATGAATATCCCGAAGCGCCCGATCCATCAAAGAGCTAACCGTTGGAAGTCAATTTCCACTTATAACAATTGCAACTTCATCCGCGTAAGTCGTAAGTTTTAGGGGTCCCTCATCAAATCGCTTGAGCAGTTGGTGACCAGCGTCCACAGAAGAGGTGATAGCACCCCTCCCTGTGGCGTTCCCCTGTCCACTGATTTCGTGGCCTCGTACAATCCCCATTGTGATATAATTTTCCTGAAATTTAACATGCTGCCGATCCATCTGGTTAAGGCTGGATGTGCTTTAATGTAATTAAGACCATCCATAATCGCCCATTTAGAGACATTGTTGAAAGCTCCGGCAATGTCCAGCTTTTTTTTATAAGTTTATATTTGTTAGTTAAATTACTACATAAGTTACCATAAAGTTAGAAACTTGCCCTAAGATTGTCTTGTTTTGAACAAAAGAGAAATATATCATTTAGGACTTTTTAACTGCATGACTAGCAAACGATTGTAACAATTCGAGCGATCAGCCGAATGTACCACTTCTGAAAAATGCAATTTCGTAAGCTTCAAAAAAGAAAGTGAACAAGATTAAAAAACATATATACAGACAATTTGCTGCCTTCTCAATCCCGGCTGACGTCATGATAACATGTTTTGAGTTTCACACAACTTTTTCAAGAAATCGGCGTTCAAAGCTCCACTGTCAGCCTCTTGTCATCCTTGCTTTGTATCTTGGTTGATTTCGAATATAATTTTCATCAGTAAGGGAGCAGTTATGCCACGATGAAAATGTTTATTCCAAAGCTGATGATATTTGCGCGACCACAAATAGGTTCTCAAAGTTTTGTAAAAAAATTAGATTTTTGCCAATTTTTTCATATTCTTACCAACATTTTGATTTTTCCCAAAAGATTAGTATGCTTAATTATCTTTTTCTTACCAGAGTGGGAAAGTTTGAAGAGTTTTATTTGGGAATACTATGTTTGATACTTACCTTTCTAAGATTTTAATATCTAGTAATTGATCAAGTTACCAAAGACTCAACAAAGAAGAAATAGTTATGTGGGAAATACGTGGCGTATACATAACTTTTGTATTATGAGTACTTCATACTACAATAATTGAACGTTCGATTTTGAAAATCAAATAATCATTGAGTTGCAACTATTCGAAGATTCTAAAGATAGTGAAACTCGATTAATAAACGTACAAAAATCTGGAGCCGAATAATGGAATATTAGATAAAAAGAATTACTCAAATATTTTTAAGAGCCCAAGAAAGTAACTATTCCCAAGAAATAAAGTGCGTAAACCCTTCTAAAATACAGTTTTCTAATTACAAAGTTAACACAAATTCGTCGAACACTTCTGCCGTGATTGGGGCTCACATCCAGATGTCCAAGCTTTCACCTTTAAAAGAGCGTGATTCACACCCGCATTTTTAACTCGTTTGTCGATTATAAGGTGTTTTTATACTCATCCTGCTTTGCACACAGAGTATATTAACTTTGATTGGATAACGGTTGGTTGAACCGGTATAAAGGAATCGAGATAGATATAGACTTCCATATATCAAAACCATCATTATCGAAAAAAAAATTTGACTGAGCCATATCCGTCCGTCCGTCCGTCCGTCCGTTAGCACGATAACTTGAGTAAATATTGAGATATTTTCACGAAATTCGGTACACTAGCTTATTTGTACACAGAATAGGTTGGTATTGAAAATGAGCGAAATCGGATGATAACCACGCCCACTTTTTATATATATAAAATTTTGGAAAACACAAAAAACCTTATAATTTAGTAAATAAATAATACACCTAGAATGTTGAAATTTGACTTGTGGACTGATATTGGGAATCTTTTTTAAACGATTTTTAAACGGGTCGTGGACGAATAAAATAAGCTACATCTTTGCAAAAAAGAGCTTTATATTAATGGTATTTCATTTCCCAAGTGGATTTATAACAATAAATAACAAAAACTTTAAACTTAAAAAAATGGGCGTGGCACCTCCCCTTTTATGACAAAGATATTTTCTACGTTTCGGGATCCATAACTCGAAGAAAAATTAACATATCGTAATGAAATTGTGTACACACATTTTCCTTATAGCAGAAACTATTTCTAGTAAAAATGGACGGGATCGATTAAAGACCACGTCAACTTAGTTATAAAACAAGTCTAAAAGAGTCGTAGGCTAGAATAATAAGCTGTAACTTAGCAAAAAATAGTTTTGAATAAATGATATTTCACTTATCAAGATTTATTGTAAGAGGAAATGGGGAGACATTTTTTTCAAACGGGTCACATAGGTAGATTTTCAAATTTTAGGCGGCCAAAAATATTTTATTGCCTATATCTTCTTAAAAATGTTTAATAAATGAAAAATTATAATAATTTGTATAACTGATCGGTTATATTAGAATAGATATTACACTGTGTAACACTGAAAAATACCTGCCCAATTCGGCTATTTTTCATGGTGTACAGCGACAAGGGTGTATCAAACCCTCTATCTAACCCCCCATCAGCATCTGCAGCTAAATTTATTGCAGTTGGCAAGCTAATTGTGCCACTTTCACTTGGAAGGACATGGAAACATAACAAAACTGGTTTTGAACACCAAAGATCAAAAAAACAAAAAAATTTCTTTTAACATCCTAAACAAAATAGGTTCTTTATCAATTTACAACTTTTAAAAATCACAAACACCATTAATAATGTTAGTATTTACCTGAAATATCAGAATCCATCACAATTACTGAATTGAATTATCTTCGAACATGCGATTTCACATAGGTTAAAAAAAGCCATAACAGGCGTTTCAGAAATAGCTAAATTCCGATTATTTGACAGCTAACACCAGATATGCGATGGATGGGAAGGGGTAGAATTGTTGTTCCCCTGTCTATTCTTAAGCTGTGGGAGTACTTTTTCTTGTAAATTTGGCAACTTTCAGAAATTCAATTATGGCCGCCTAAATGTCTAAAATCTACCTATGTGCGGTTGGTGCCACGTGTTATGTAAAAAAGTAATTTATCTGAAATGAAATGTACAATTAAAGCTCAATCTGAGTATATAATATTCGGTTACACTCGAACTTAGACACCTTTGCTTGTTGTTTTTAATTTTAGTAAAAGTAAAACATTACCCTGCGAGTTATGAAGGCTTAGAAAATACCCGCGGTAGGCATGCTTGTCCTAAAAGGTGATGTAACATCTTCCAACGGGTTGAAGCTAGTTCATTTCGCTGCAGCTTGAAATATGGTCCAGTATAATGTTCAAACGAGCTTCTTGGCTGTCTCCTAATCGTACAACACGAAATCAAATCGATCACATAGTGATCGACGACACACATAGTACCAGTTTCCTGGATGTACGCATTAGGAAATGTACCTATTAGGAAATGAAATACCATTGATATAAAGCTCTTTTTTGTAAAGATATGGCTCACTTTATCCGTCCACGACTCTTTTAAAAATCTTTTATATAAAAGTGGGCGTGGTCCTTCACCGATTTCGTTAAATTTTCTTCAAAGCATTCCTTATTGTAAGGGCAATTTCTCTGCCGAATTTTGTTACGATAGGTTTAACGATTTTTGATTTATGATTAATAATATTTTATCACAAGTGGACGGTGCCACGCCCGTTTCAAAAAAAATTTTCAAATTTTTATCAAGGATCTCAATATAAGTCCACGTGTCAAATTTCAATATTATAGGTGTATTCTTTACTAAATAATTAAGTTTTTTGTGTTTTCCAAAATGTTATATATATAAAAAGTGGACGTGGCTATCATCCGATTTCGCTTGTTTTCAATACCAATCTATTGTGGGTCCAGGTAAGCTCGTGTACCAAATTTGGTGAAGATATCTCGATATTTACTCAAGTTATCGTGATAAAGTGCAGCCGGAAGGACGATCGGACGGACATGGCTCAATCAAATTTTTTTCGATATTGATGATTTTGCTATACGGAATTCTATATCTATCTCGATACCTTTATACATGTACAACCGTTATCAAATCAAAGTTAATATACTCTGTGTGCAAAGCACGCTGAATACAAAAACAAAATATCAAAATAATAAAAACACCACATAGGTATTGTAACAAAAAATAGCGCATATGAATTGAAATTAATTGGAACATGCACTTTGAATAGAATTGAATGTAACTATACTAAAATAAAATTTATTAAATAAATAATGACGAATATTAATAGCGATTAAAAATGGAAAAATAAGAATAGGAAGTTGGCATGTATGTGGTCATGTATGTATGCTCGTTAAAATTGGCATCAGTAAACTAGGCAAAGGTTTTCGTATATACCAAATTTCAGGAAAATCGATTAGTGAATAGAATTTTTTCGCCGAGATCGTTTCCAGAACCACTTCTCGGAAAGAAACTTCCGTAAAAACTTATCTATGCAAAGGGCTTCCTATATACCAAATTTCAAGCAAATCGAATAGTGAATACAGTTTATTCGAGGAAATTGGTTCCTGGCCCTCTTCCCGGAAAGAAAGTTCCGTAAAAACAAATTTAGGTAAACGGCTACCTATATACCGAATTTCAAGCAACTCAAAGCGTGAATTGAATTTTTCGAGGAGATCGGTTCCTGACCTACTTCCCGTAAAGAAAATTCCGTAAAAAATTATCTTGTTAGGGCTTCCTATATACCAAATTTCAAGCAAATCGAACCGTGAATAGAATTTGTCCGGTGTCCGGTTCCTGGCCCACTTCCTGAAAACAAAGTTCGGTAGAAACTAATCTAGGCAAAGGGCTGCCTACATACCAAATTTCAAGCAAATAAAAGCGTCAATTGAATTTGTTCAAGGAGATCGGTTTCTGACCTACTTCCCGTAAAGAAAGTTCCGTAAAACTTTATCTAGTCAAAGGGCTTCCTATATACCAAATTTCAAGCAATTGGAACCGTGAATAGAATTTGTTCGAGGTGATCGGTTCCTGAGTCACTTTCTGGAAATATAGTTCCGTAGAAACTAATCTAGGCAAAGGGCTTCCTATACAAAAAATTTCATGCAAATTGATCAGTGAATGAAGGTTGTTCGATTAGATCGGTCCTTAACCCACTTTCTGAGAGGAAACTTAACAGGAACACTCTGCGTGTTGCTGTGAAGCCATCCTGATAATTGAATAACATCAGCGGGTGGATTCGAAGTCCATGAGCTGCAAACGAACATATGTACATCCTTCTTTATATTTAAAGGTTAGATAAAATCTCCTGCACAAAAATTAGCATTAATGTGCATACATATAAACATATATAAGCACTAGGTGAAATTTTAAGCCTCTAGCAGTAAAAATGGGGCAGTAATTATGAATAGCTTCTTATCTGAATAATGTGTTGTTGGGGATATATGCTATATATACCACCGATTTCATCCATTTTTGCAGACAATTATATGTGCAATATACGAAAGCATATGGTGATGTTTGAACCTTCAATCTGATAAATTGGAGAATATATGACAAAATTCCTCTTTTCTGAAAAATCGGTTGTATGGGGGATATATGCTTTAGTAGTACGATCCGACTGGTTCCGACAAATGTCTAACTGGAAATTTTAATATACCCGCTCTCCAAATAGTTTCAAGATATCTGAAAAATTTAGGGATTAATTTGCATACAAACAGAGAGACGGACATACGGACATGGCTAAATCAACTCAGCTCTTTACCTTGATCTTTTCCGTACACTTATTGGTGGGTCTATCTATTGTCCGTAAAGGACTTACAATTTTGGGATTTGTGACAAAGTTAGTATGCCATTTCATTTTCATGAAAGGTATAAAAATGGACTTAAACGTTTCTCGTGGCATAATAAGCGATGTAGTGCGCCAGAGCGAATGTGCCAGGATCAAGTATTGATGCCGGCAATATTACTTACCATTTAGGAATTGAATCTTTATGTAAGCGCGCTATAAAACTTACGCAGGTTGCCGCATGTCTACCTTTGCAATTACTTTTAAACCCGAAATGATTTTTATGAACAATACCTCTACGTTAATAATTTTTCTTAAAAAGATCATTTTTATTAAAAAAAAATTGAATGAATTGAACAAATTTAAGGCTAGAGTTTTCCGTGTGAGCTACAGATAAAGTTGAGCTGAACTCACTCTTGACAATTTCGTTATTTAACCTAAATTTTACTACTTCTCTTAGTTTACGCGCCCAAAGTCTGGATTAAACTCGAGGTAACTCAAACAGTTCAAAATGTGGACAAAGCAAAGTAGCTTCTCATTTGATACACCAGATGGCGCAGAAACGGAGCAATCTAGTGCCAAGACGTTGTTTATACGTGTCTTTTTCATTCAATCGTCTGAATCTTCCTTTTTCTCATACTGTTTGATGCACTACGGGTTAATACTCCTGAACTGCTTTCGGCGTACTTCTACTGTGGCATGCCTCATGCCAAGTGCTCACTCTCCATGTCTGTTGCGCCAGTCACTGCTTTTAAGCGCTAGGCAGTTTTTGGGTCAAGAAAATAATATTTTGAATAATTTTGTGCACTAGAGAAAACCCAAGAGCGTGATGTTTAGGAAATTTTTTATTAAACAATTTTTATACTCAGTTGAGCAGAGCTCACAGAGTATATTAAGTTTGATTGTATAACGGTTGGTTGTACATATATAAAGGAATCGAGATAGATATAGACTTCAATATATCAAAATAATCAGGATCGAAAAAAAATTTGATTGAGCCATGTCCGTCCGTCCGTCCGTCCGTCCGTCCGTTAACACGATAACTTGAGTAAATTTTGAGGTATCTTGTGAAATTTGGTATGTAGGTTCCTGAGCACTCGTCTCAGATCGCTATTTAAAATGAACGATATCGGACTATAACCACGCCCACTTTTTCGATATCGAAAATTTCGAAAAACCGAAAAGTGCGATAATTCATTAAAAAAGAGCGATAAAGCGACGAAACTTGGTAGATGAGTTGAGCTTATGACGCAAAATAGAAAATTAGTAAAATTTTGGACAATGGGCGTGGCGCCGCCCACTTTTAAAAGAAGGTAATTTAAAATTTTGCAAGCTGTAATTTGGCAGTCGTTGAAGATATCATGATGAAATTTGGCAGGAACGTTACTCTTATTACTATATGTACGCTTAATAAAAATTAGCAAAATCGGAGAAGGACCACGCGCACTTTTAAAAAAAAATTTTTTTAAAGTAAAATTTTAACAAAAAATTTAATAACTTTACAGTATATAAGTAAATTATGTCAAGATTCAACTCCAGTAATGATAGGGTGCAACAAAATACAAAAATAAAAGAAAATTTAAAAATGGGCGTGGCTCCGCCCTTTTTCATTTAATTTGTCTTGGATACTTTTTACGCCATAAGTCGAACAAAAATTAACCAATCCTTTTGAAATTTGGTAGGGGCATAGATTTTATGGCGTTAACTGTTTTCTGTGAAAATGGGTGAAATCGCTTGATGTCACGCCCAGTTTTTATAAACAGTCGTCCGTCTGTCCTTCCGCATGGCCGTTAACACGATAACTTGAGCACAAATCGATATATCTTTACTAAGCTCAGTTCACGTACTTATCTGAACTCACTTTATCTTGGCATGAAAAATGAACGAAATCCGACCATGACCACGCCCACTTTTTCGATATCGAAAATTACGAAAAATGAAAAAAATGCCACAATTCTGTACCAAATACGAAAAAAGGGATGAAATATGTTAAGGTAATTAGATTGTTTTATTGACGCGAAATATAACTTTAGAAAAAACTTTATAAAATGGTTGTGACACCTACCATATTAAGTAGAACAAAATGAAAAAGTTCTGCAGGGCGAAATATAAAACCCTTAAAATCTTGGCAGGTATTACATATATAAATAAATTAGCGGTATCCAACAGATGATGTTCTGGGTCACCCTGGTCCAAATTTTGGTCGATATCTGGAAAACGCCTTCACATATAAAACTACCACCACTCCCTTTTAAAACTCTCATTAATACCTTTCATTTGATACCCATATCGTACAAACAAAGTCTAGAGTCACCCCTGGTCCAGAAAGGCCTACTCCCTCTTAAAATACTCATTAATTCCTTTCGTTTGATACCCATATTGCACAAACGAATTCTAGAGTCACCCCTGGCCCACCTTTATGGCGATATCTCGAAAAGGGGTCCACCTATAGAACTAAACCACACGCCCTTTTAAAATAATCATTAACACCTTTCATTTGATACCTATATCATACAAACAAATTCTAAAGTCACCCCTGGTCCATCTTTATGGCGATATCTCGAAAAGGCTTCCACCTATAGAACTAAGGCCCACTCCCTCTTAAAATACTCATTAACTCCTTTCGTTTGATACCCATATTGCACAAACGAATTCTACAGTCACCCCTGGTCCACCTTTATGGCGATATCTCGAAAAGGGGTCCACCTATAGAACTAAACCCCACGCCCTTTTAAAATAATCATTAACACCTTTCATTTGATACCCATATCATACAAACAAATTCTAAAGTCACCCCTGGTCCACCTTTATGGCGATATCTCGAAAAGGCGAACACCTATAAAACGAAGGCCCACTCGCTTTTAAAAATACTCATTGACACCTTTCATTTGATACCCATATCGTACAAACAAAGTCTAGAGTCACCCCTGGTCCACCTTTATTGCGATACGTCGAAAATGCGTCCACCTATAGAACTTAGGCCCACTCCCTCTTAAAATACTCATTAACTCCTTTCGTTTGATGCCCATATTGTGCAAACAAATTCTGGGGTCACCCCTGGTCTACCTTTATGGCGATATCTCGAAACGGCGTCCACCTATGGAACTAAGGATTACTCCCTTTTAAAATGCTCATTAACACCTTTCATTTGATACCCATATCGTACAAACAAATTCTAGAGTCAACCTTGATCCACCTTTATGGCGATATCACTAAATGGCGTCTACCTATAGAACTATGGCCCACTCCCTCATAAAATACTCTTTAATGCCTTTCATTTGTTACACATGTCGTACAAACACATTCCAGGTTTTCCCTCGGTTCATTTTAATACATGGTTATTTTCCCTTATGTTGTCACCATAGCTCTCAACTTAGTATGTAATGTTCGGTTACACCCGAACTTAACCTTCCTTACTTGTTTTTTTTTTTCAAATTTGCTACAAATGTAGATTACCGGTTACAAAAGTCTAAAAATCTTTAATTTTTTCATGTGTACATTAGTGTTCATACTAAAGGTGTTGTTTGTGTTATAGTAGCAAATTGACAAACTCATAGTAACTAGAGCCCAAAGAATTGTAAAAATTGTCTGCTGTGTAGCCCACATCTCTTTTGTTTTGTTTTGAACTTTTGGCCGTTTATGATGGCGATCTTCGCAATTTATGAGTTAACGGCAGTCATAATTCAATGCTGAAGACTGCCAATTTAAACAAAAGAAAACATAATTTACAAATATATGTTCAAATGGTAAACAGTTTTGGAATTGGCTGCATGTTTGTATACATATTTTTAAGAAATTACGCAAATTTGGAGTCATGAGGAAAATGGAAATATTTAGTATGAAAATATGCGAGCAAAGCTCATGAATATATGCACGCGGTGTTTGGTAAAATTTTTTTATTTATGTAACTGGATAAGGAAGAAGTGGTGTGAGTTTTACAAAGGCCTGCTATTTTATGCAAATGAATGTTTTTAATAAAATTTAAATACATTTCTTTTGCTCAGTATAATAATTTTAAACCAATAATACAAAAAAAGAAAAAAAAAAAAAAACAACAGATAAAAAACGGTCGAAAAATCTCTGCCCTTTGCTATGATTTCTAATGTCATACATTCAAGTACAATAGTGAACGAAAAATACTAATATTATTGTGAAAAAAGGGCCGGGCGCTCGCTATAAGAAAAATATGGTACAAAGCGCGCACGCTATTTACAAATTTTTAAAAATCGAAAAGTTATCAATATACTATCTTAAAGTAATCAATTATTTCTAAGTAAGTTATCGATATCTTGTCAAAAAGTATCGATTTGCTATCAAAAATATATCGATTTTTTATCGGAAATTTATCGTACTGTAATCAAAACGTAATAGAATTTTTGTCAAAAATGTATCGAAATGTTATTTAAAAAGTTATCGATTCACTATCACAAAGTTATTGATTTGATATCGAAAAAGTTAACTAAAATTTATTGAAATGTTATGCATTTTTAATCATAAAGTTGTCCATTTATAGTCGGAGTGTTAGCAATTTGTTATCTATATACTATCGACACCTCGTCGGTTTGTTGTGCAACAGATGCCGATAAAATTTCAATGTAGAATCAATGACACATTTATAATACGTCCCTTAACAAACCGATTAGAAATAAATAAGCAGTCGAAGGCTAGGCAATAAGAAGCCGATAAGTAACCAATAGCTCGCCCATAATATTTCGCTTTCGATATAATGAGCCAATGATAAAACAATACTTTGTCGAAAAGAAAGCTCTTCCTAAAGTGCCAAAAATAATTTTTTTGGAATAAGATAACTTCTGTCTGAAAGAATTACCTTGTCCTTTTTTTTATTCCCATGAAGGGTATCTATTTTTAAGGTAACCCATATTTGGTTGGTCCGGGATCGAAATCGACCGAGAAGTGACTAACGAGAATCGTCTGACATTGGACGTTTTCACACCGATTTTTCGGTAAAGCAGTATAAAACTCAATGCATCTTGTTAGAATTATTATCTAGGTCTTTTCTGCTGGAGCTTTCAACCTTTTGCTATATGGGGAGAATTTTAATGTATTTACTTCAGACTTTTAACTTCATATCACGTAGCGACTAAGAGTCAAACCGCCTACATAAACCGCCTTGAAAAAAGGAAGCATTTGCAGAGAATGTAGACATGTAGAAAAGTTACATATTTGTACAGCGGGTAGATTTAACTTACTAAGGTGATATCGTAGAATACAGTGTCTCGTATAGCACCCAGTGAGCATTCGTAGGTCCTCTCTGCTTAGGCTAACGAGTTTGGTTGATATTTATATTGCAAGTAGTGTAAGCGACTTTGCCCTAGGCACTAAATCCAGTATTGTCTGGAGCGCTTTGTTTCCCAATTACTTTTGGTTTCCCAAGTGTATGCCTTTATGAGTCCAAAAAAAGGCTCTGGACCATTGAATGCTGCAACGATAGCCTGCTTTGCTAGGTAGTCTGCATGCGAATTACCTTCATGTTACTTATGGCCAAAAACCATCTAAGCAATGCATTGTTTTTAGCACCCAGAACATGTTGAATTCCTTAACATTCATGCCCTAGCTTAGAAGTAATTGGGTGTTTGAGCGACTGTCGTAGTCGCCATCAGCCAACCCTTAAATCAGTCTTAGAAAACTTGAATATTGAAGTTTGAATTTATTTACATATGTACCTTTTACGTATAAGTACGCATTCTGAATTATTTGCATGTACAAATACGTATATCCTATATTACGTACATATTCCTTATTAAATTTAAGTATTTGAGACTTTTGTATTGTACGCTAACACGCCAGCGTATTTCACCTCTCTGGCAACCCCAACAATGGGTTGACAGATGTGACTATGTACACATACATATATTTATTATTGTTTTGAAATTCTGCTTTTTTTTTTACTAATTCGAGTTTATCCACTCGGAGTGGCACAAGTTCTTGTAAAAACCCATTCTCTTTGTAAATTCAGTACAAAAAATATATAATTTAATTAAGTTTACCACTGTGTATAAGTAAACACCAGTTCTCCTTTTTTTCTTTAACTAATTTGTGTTAAATTGGATACCCAACTAAGTTCCAATTGTGAAATCTCAATTGCGCTGCTATCCAAGCTTTTCTATTGG
Source organism: Eurosta solidaginis (assembly GCF_040869045.1). Taxonomy (NCBI): domain Eukaryota; kingdom Metazoa; phylum Arthropoda; class Insecta; order Diptera; family Tephritidae; genus Eurosta; species Eurosta solidaginis. The sequence goes on along the minus strand of NC_090320.1, from coordinate 254,585,402 downwards.
AAATTGCGCATAGTGCAAGGTCTCAGCAACTAAACGCTGCAGGACGCAGCAGCCGCAGCCACAACAGCTAGATCCCACAGTAACGAAGAAAGGGTAAATTTTGTATTGCCAGCTCACCTTAACAGTGGTCCTTCGCCGCCACTAATGAAACCAGCGCAAGAAAAACGCAAGTAGCTATCCATTCTTTGTAAACCGTGAGTATTAAATGAAATATAATACATCCCCATCACGGAAAATACGTACATAGAAAATAAAATTAAGGCAATTTTCATTTTCGAGGATTAGAATTTTCCGCCAAAAATCCTTACTTTCCGCCAAAACTTGCACATACCACTTCGTATATATATGTATATATATATACATATAGCAATAACCCCATATTGCAAAACTCAGTACGGTATATGTGCAAAGCAAAATAAGAAAAAAATCATTAGTTAGCTACAGTGGGCACACTCGCTAAAACTACCCCTTAAATTTTAATTGTGACAAATCTCTAAATATTTTGAAAATTTTTTCATTTTAAATTAAAATATTTCTAGTCGGCAATAAAATTTATTGCAAAACCTCTGCAAATTTCTCATTTTTTGCCACTTGAATAAATATTGAACAAATATTTTGCCTAACTTGCGTTCACACATCTATACAAACGCATACATGAAATTAATTACACAAATAAGCGGCAAAACAAAATCTCATACAGTGGTACAAGGGTGGTTCAGTGCGTACACTAGCGTTTTTAAAAAATATAGCTCTCTTGTGTAAAGCTAAAATTTTCCCGAGTAATTTAGTATTTCACTCTGTATCCTCATTTATACAGTCCACAAGAATATCGATAGAGAAATTAAGATTACTCATATTTACATATATAAATATTTGTATTTTTCCTACGTATATTTAACCCTCACGCATATATACACATTAAATACATTAAAAACAGTGCACAGCGGCACAGTGGTCAACTTTGTCTCGCCATACCCTCAAATTTCAAATTAATTAAAACCTCTTTACTTCTGAAATTGTCCCCCTCTCTCTATTGGGTTTTCACATACTCAAACCCCTCAAATAAATTTAACTAAAAAACTTTTGTTTTGGTTTTGAAAATTATTCTCTCTTGCTATTTAACGTGAATATAAACGTAACTCCCTCACACATAGGTTAAAGCAAATAAATACTCTCAATCAAAACAAAAAAAAAGTTTTTTCTCTCTCTTAGTTAAATTTTATTAATTCTCAACTCTAAGCGTCATAAAACAAAGCTCAAAAATTAATGACGATGAAACCAAAAAAAGTGGCTCCAAAGCTCAAGGAGTTAAAAGATTTAAATTCTCGTCTGCCCCCAAAAAATTTACATCCGAAACGGACAATTTTATGGAATATTGTGCTCGGTTTAGGTCGACGTCGCTCCAAGACAACACTGAGTCCTCACTTAACATAAAAAACTCAAACATAGAAAAATTCTGGAATAGAGTCCAACACGCTTTCGATAAAATTGTCGAAACCCCAGATCAGGCCCTGCCCGAAGATCTTCCAACATCTGCTAACAGCAAATACAGGTCCTGTCTCATAGCGTATGAAGACACAAAAGCCCAGATCGAAGACCAGCTTCAGTTGCTTAAACAAGCTAAAAATCCCTCCCTGCGATACCGAAATATTTTATGGTGGTTATGAAAAATGGCCCTCATTTCGTGACATGTTCACAGCCGTTTACATTAATCATCCCAAACTCTCCCAAGCGCAAATTTGTATCACCTCAGATACAAAACCCAAGGAAAGGCAGCTCAAATAGTCAACCAATTTCCCTTGACTGATGACAACTTTGCCTTAGCGTGGGAAGCCCTAAAGTCCCGATACGAGAACAGACGAGTTCTCGTAGATAACCAAATACGGGCCCTGGTGAACTTAAAAACTATCACCACAGAAAACAGTGAAGATATTCAAAGGTTGCAATCGTCGGTAAATAATTGCCTTCCAATTCTCGAAGGTATTTATACTAAGCATTAAGTGCATCAGCAGTGGATGTTCTCATAGCACCCGCTATACCGATGCAAACTAGACGATGCAGTTTGTTTAGTTTTGCCATTGCTGGTTTGCGTGGTTTCAACCATCAACCTAAGGAGGCAAAGGTGGTTATTAGCTTTGTAGTGGTACTATATGTCGACGTTACCGTTTCTGGAGATAACCCTGAATGTTTTTCCACAGAGTCCAATTCAGGCTAAGAAAGCTTTTGTTGCTATGTTAAATTAGTAACAGTAAAAATATTTTATGAAAAATATTTGTTTTAGCAATTGACGTACCAAACTTCAACAATATTGTTCAGATCACAATTTTTAATAAGTTTGACTTTGTAACCAACCAAGCATTTAAGTAAGCAAATTAATCATTGCTATCAACAAACCGAGAGTGCCACGCTTCCAGTATTAAATGTTGTAATAGATTGAATTATTTGAAATGTAAACTAAATGGCAACCTTAAGTTACCAAATGCATACTTCACCACAAATGCATCTCTGTTTAGTTGTCCTTTGCTCACCCCATTTCTTTCTTCTTTGTTCCGTCATTCGCATATTCCGTTACGTTGAGCGGTATGAATTGATCTACAAAATTCCGTCATTGGAAAATTACCACTCGTAGCGAACGGACGGAGAAAGATACTGGGGTAAGTAATGTGTCTAATTTATTGTCAACTTGAATGTTACATAACCTTTTTTACACAGAAATAAACTTGAATATGCTTGAATAAGCTGGAATAAGCTTGAATATACGAATTTGAACATAGTTTCGATCTTCTGGCAATTCATGTTCATCCCAAATCCGAATTATTTGCTACGCGACATCTTTATTTTCCAATCTATTGGATAACACATAAATTACCTGTGTATGTATGTGCAGAGGTCACCGGTACGCCGAAGTCCGCGCCTTCAGCCAGAAGGCAACAAAATGAAGAGTGCCGCCACTACTAAAGTTGAGACTGTATCGTCTAAGTCAAATGCTATGTCTAAATTAAATGCACCGACTGCACAATCAAATGTGACACAATCTAGTACTCAAAGTATATCGGTAAGCGCGCCCCTACATAGCGCTCCACTAGATGTGCCAAGTAATATGTCGTTGAATCAGTCATGTGTACTAGCCGCCGGAACTTCGATTGTCGTGCACAGTGTACCCGTAAATGTCTCGTCATGTAATACGTCATCACATGTGTCGTGTACTCCACCTATCAGTACACCGTTTGTAGTGCCGTCATGTGTCCAGTCAAATATGTCAAGTGTTTCCAACAGAATGCCATCCAGTACATCACATATGAATGTTAATATTTTTGAACCAAGTCCTAACCCGATTTACCAGGTAAGCGAACTTTCCACTAATTATAATAATGCCCATGTCAGTGTTGGTCCGGGTATCACCACCCCGGTCATAGTCGACGTACATAAGATCGTCTCCTCGTCTGACGCTACCACCTCTGCCAACATATACGCCGCCGCCTCTGCCAATAGAAACGCTGCCAGCTCTGCCAACATATACGCCGCCGCCTCTGCTAATAGAAACGCTGCCAGCTCTGCCAACATATACGCCGCCGCCTCTGCCAATAGAAACGCTGCCAGCTCTGCCAACATCAAGGCCGCCGCCTCTGCCGATGCTAGCGCTGTTACCAACATCAACGCCGCCGCCTCTGTTAATGGAAACACTGCCACTTCTGTTAACGCTAACATTGCTTCATTTGTTAACTCCAATGCCGCCGCCGGATCCGTAGAATCCTCTGCCAACGTCTCTGCGCCGTGGAACGCCAGCAGTGCCGCTACAGCAGTGTGCACAAATACGTATAATGCATCGCAAGTTAATATTCTTTTAGCAATGCAACAACACATTTCTACATTGGAGCTGCAACTTAGGCAAGCAGAAGTTAAAATCGCAGATACCGAACGCCAACGTACAGTAGCAGCATCATCACATTTAATGCCACCAGCCACGTCTCCTGTTAGGTTAAACACATATACGCATCACCAATGTGTCGTGACGCCGGCTGCGCAAGTAGCCACTCCAACGCACAATAAATTCATTGCGTCGATCGGTAGTATAGTATCGGGCAGTGGTACCATGGGGTCGCATAGGCCTAACGTCGGGCAACCAGTATCGACGAGTGCATCGCCAGCAAATGAGCAGCCATATATAGTGAATTCAACAGCTTCGTTGAATGAGCAGCCAGCCAACTATGCAACAATTATTCAGCCCAGATACATTGCTACTCCTGATGGTACCCTGACCCAATTAGTAGGCGAGTCATATAGCGCCTCACATGAAGCCCCGCATACCGTTTCGTCGAGCTCCACGTCGTGCTATGGTCGGTCATCTTGGTCACCTAGCATGGCTCAACATTATGGTGTATCCAATACCAGCGCACCGGTCGTCACCTCCGCTCATAACTTACGAGCGAACTTGTCAAGCCATACCCCGCCAATAAATTACATGCCACCACCCAGGAAATTGTTAGATTTACCATTGTTTTCAGGTCAAGCGGAGGACTGGCCCATATTTTATGCAGCATTCACAGAGTCGACGGCGGTCTATAATTATTCCAGTTTTGAAAATAACCAGCGTCTTAACAAATGCCTTAAAGGGGAAGCTAGGGAGGTAGTTAAGTCCCTATTAATACACCCAAGCAATGTGAATTTTATTATTGAGCAACTACGCTTTAGGTTCGGTCGTCCTGAGCAGCTCATTCGGAGCCAACTCAAAGTTATACGAGAGGTACCACCTATCTCAGAAGCTAATATTGGCAAATTAGTCTCGTTCGCAACCACAACTAAGAACCTTACAGTTTTCCTTCAGTCTATAGGTGAAGATAAACATTTGGCCAATCCAACCTTATTGGACGAACTAGTAGCGAAGCTTCCTCTTAATAAACGTTTGGATTGGGCTCGTCATTCTTCTTCTATTCGGCCATTTCCAAACATAGTAAATTTTAGTGAATGGTTAACTGAGGTTGCGAGCTTCGTACAGATGGTCCAGACTAGTGATGCAAAAGAATCTAAACGACGCGCAGTATTGCATACAGCCGGCGAACAACGTACTACCAAATGCATCGTTTGTCAAGGTGATCATAAATCTACTGAGTGTCGACGTCTGCTCGAAGCCAATGTACCGGAGCGCTGGAAACTGGTAAAACGATTACGTCTTTGTTTTAGCTGTCTTTGGCCTGGTCACTCTACTCGCGACTGCCGCCGCCGCAAACCTTGTTCAGTGAAAGGTTGCTCTAAGTTCCACAATCGTTTGTTGCATGAGTGTCAGGGTGATCAGCCAGCCAAATCTCAAGCGCCTGAATCACCAAGCCCTAACAATCCGGTCCTCAACTGCTCCGCACGCGCTAATGCAAATATGCTATTTAGAGTGATTCCTGTTACGCTCTATGGACCAAATAAGCGACTCAATACGTATGCACTACTCGATGAAGGATCATCGATTACGATGACGGACGACTCTTTAGTAAAGGAACTTGGACTTCGCACCGAAAAACGTCACGTAGAAATTCAATGGTTTGGAGGTAACGCCGTAAATCAGCCCGTCGCCTTGGTTAATTTGTTTGTCAGTGGTTTGGGAATGCAGAAACGTCATATGCTACGGAACGTCCATGGTGTAGCCAATTTAAACTTGCCAATGCAAAGCCTCAGTCAGAGTGATATCCGTAGTGTCGAAAGGTATCAAGGTAAAATGCCGGTACAGCCGTATCAAAACGTAACGCCTAAAGTTTTAATTGGACTAGACCACTGCCATCTCGGTCTGCCTATCCGGGCCACGACGACGAACCATGAGGGACCATACGCAGCTTTTACAGATCTCGGTTGTGTCATATTTGGACCGTCGACCACCCCGCCCCCAAGGAAGCTGTCTTGCCTTCACGTCAACGCATCAGACTCCCAGATGCACAATATGATAAAGGACTATTTCAGCGTCGATTCATTTGGAGTAAGAGCTGCACCGCCGATTGAAAGCGCAGATGATATGCGGGCAAAATGTATTCTTGAAGAAACTACATTGAAGTTGAATGATAGATTTCAAACCGGGTTGTTGTGGAAGTACGACAGGATCGAGCTACCAGACAGTTACAGCATGGCATTGAGACGCCTTGTGGGCATCGAACGACGTATGGCTAAGGATAACGAATTTGGCAAGGCCTACCAAAATATCATCGAAACGTATGTCGTCAAAAATTATGCGCGTAAGCTGCTGCCACGTGAAGCCGCGGAAACAACGGCAAGGACTTGGTATCTTCCGCACTTTGGGGTGGTAAACCCTCAAAAGCCAGGTAAGCTGCGATTGGTGTTCGACGCAGCAGCGACATCAAATCGAGTTTCGCTGAATTCCCAATTGCTTAAGGGTCCTCAGCAGTATCGCTCTCTGGTGTCAATTCTATTTCATTTAAGAGAAGGTGCTGTCGCAGTATGCGCAGATATTCAGGAGATGTTTCACCAAGTCGTAATGCGCCCGGAAGATCGCTGCTCACAGAGGTTTTTGTGGCGCCATGGTGATGGTCAGAAGGCTCCCGATGTTTACGAAATGATAGCCATGACGTTCGGTGCGGCATGCTCCCCGTGTTCGGCCAACTATTTTAAAGTGAGGAATGCTTTAGAACATACAAATCATGATCGACGTGCAGTTAAAGATATAATCGAACGCCACTACGTTGATGACTATGTTGATAGTTTCGATACCGTCTCCGAAGCCATACACATCTCGGAACAGGTTCGTCAAATACATAAAGGTGCAAGTTTTCAGTTGCGGAAATTTAGGTCTAACGGCCGTGAAGTTGTTGCTGCATTGGATGGTGAAACCACAGCATTGTCAATCAAGTCAAAGGAATCCAACACATCGGAGAAGGTTCTGGGGATGGCGTGGCTACCACAAAGCGATACATTTACGTACCGGCCGGAATTTCATGGATATTGTGCATCTGTAATCAGTGGTGATATTACGCCAACGAAACGATTGTTGCAACAGCTAAGCTTATGATGCGTGAGATATGGAAGCGAGATCTAGGGTGGGATGAGCCAGTTACACCGGAAGTTAGCGCCATTTGGTTCCAATTTCGTAGACAAATGTTGAATGTATCAGACTGCCAAATTCCACGTCACTACTTCTACAAAGGAAAGCCAGAGTCCTTGCAACTACATGTATTTGTTGACGCTAGTGAGGATGCCTTTGCGGCTGTAGCGTATTGGAGGTCGGAGACCTCATCGGGTGATGTAGCCGTTTCAATCGTATTTGCCAAAACTAGAAGTGCACCTCTGAAGCCGCTTTCCATACCCAGACTCGAGTTGCAGGCGGCATTACTGGGATCACGCATGATGACGACAATAGTGGAGGAGCATACAGCGCGAGTAAACAAAATTGTCTTTTGGAGCGACTCGAGGACGGTCCTAAAGTGGATAGCCAGTGAGCATTGCCGCTATAAACCTTTCGTAGCCCATCGAATCACCGAAATTCTGAGTGTGTCAAAGCCGTCGGATTGGAGATGGGTACCCACAAAGGAAAACGTTGCCGACGAGGCCACTCGAGTTCACAAAGACGTAAATGTGGGCCCGTCCTCTCGATGGTATACGGGTCCAGCGTTTTTGCATCGGCGTGAGCGTCAGTGGCCAACAGATACTTCCAATGATATAGCTACAGAGGATCATGAAGAACTGCGCCCCAAATTTACACTTTTGGCTATTAAACAAATCGGTATTGACTTTGAAAGGTTTTCAGCGTATATAAAACTGAAAAGAGCCGTCGCCTGGGTCCTAAGCTTCATTAATAATTGCAAAATAACCACCCGACAAGCCAGCAGTACATTGCAATACGGGTTGACTGCTTCAGAACTTGAATCAGCAGAGCAGTTATTGTGCCGCCAAGTGCAGAACGAAGCCTTTGCCGACGAGATAAGTCGGTTGAAGAATGGCGTCGCCGTGCCAGCTAACAGTTCACTGTACGCTCTTTCGCCGTCCATAGACGTTCATGGACTCCTGCGGGTCAGTGGTCGCTTGAATGAAGCCAGCTGGTTGGCATACGACGCAAAACATCCGATAATCCTACCGCCAAAACATCCCGTAACAAAGCTTATCGTCTCCCATGAGCATAGCCGTATGAAGCACTTGAACACCGAGGCGACAATTTGTATGATACGACAAAGGTTTTGGATCCTGAATCTAAGAAAGGTCCTTCGTGGAGTCATAGCAGGGTGTAATACATGCAAAATTAAGAGGGCGAAGCCGCAGGCACCGCAGATGGGACAACTTCCGGAGGATCGAGTAACTCCATATGTGAAACCGTTCACGTACACCGGCTTGGACTACTTTGGGCCCGTAAGCGTCACAGTTGGGAGACGCACAGAGAAGAGGTGGGTGGCCTTGTTCACATGCCTGACGATGAGGGCTATCCACCTTGAGGTTGCACATGACCTTTCAACGGACGCATGTATCCTTGCGTTACGCAACTTTATGAATAGAAGAGGGGTTCCAAAGTGGATACGATCGGATAATGGGAAAAATTTCGTCGGTGTGGACGGCGAGTTAAAGCGCTTCAAAAATGTGTTTGATTGCTATGAATTACAGAGCGAGCTGTCAAGTAAGAGCGTTGAGTGGGTATTTAACTGTCCTGAAAATCCATCAGCAGGGGGTGCTTGGGAACGCATGGTGCAATGCGTGAAGAAGGTACTACGTCATACAATGAAAGAGATACATCCAAAGGAGCACGCGTTTCAGAGTTTGTTGATTGATGCTGAGAATATAGTGAACTCTCGGCCACTAACGCATTTACCCGTTGACCCACAACAAGAGGAGCCTTTAACCCCCAACCATTTTTTGTTGGGTAGCGCCAACACAGCGCAAACTCCAAGCTGCATGGAGCCGCCGGAGAAGTACTGTTCCCTACGTAAGCAGTGGCATATCGTCAGGCAGATGCGGGATCGATTCTGGAAGAGATGGGTAGAGGAATACTTGCCAGCACCGACCAGGCGGTCAAAGTGGTGTCCGCCTACAGACCCGCTGCGAGAAGGGGACTTGGTACTAATTTGTGACCCCAACGAGCCAAGGAAAGAGTGGCGTCGTGGCAGGATCCAAAGGACATACCCTGGCAAGGATGGTCAAATTCGGAGGGCAGACGTGCTGACACCTACTGGCTCGGTTCATCGTCCTGCATCAAAGCTGGCCAAGCTCGACATGGTGGTGAATCCAGCGTGATTCACGGGGGCGGGGATGTAATAGATTGAATTATTTGAAATGTAAACTAGATGGCAACCTTAAGTTACCAAATGCATACTTCACCACAAATGCATCTCTGTTTAGTTGTCCTTTGTTCACCCCATTTCTTTCTTCTTTGTTCCGTCATTCGCATATTCCGTTACGTTGAGCGGTATGAATTGATCTACAAAATTCCGTCATTGGAAAATTACCACTCGTAGCGAACGGACGGAGAAAGATACTGGGGTAAGTAATGTGTCTAATTTATTGTCAACTTGAATGTTACATAACCTTTTTTACACAGAAATAAACTTGAATATGCTTGAATAAGCTGGAATAAGCTTGAATATACGAATTTGAACATAGTTTCGATCTTCTGGCAATTCATGTTCATCCCAAATCCGAATTATTTGCTACGCGACAAATGTAGAAGGTTGTAATTGTAATAACAGAAGTTTCACATTTCACTTGTTTGATGGTAGCATTTTAACTGCATTATTTTATTTTTATCAACGTTGTTAAAGGCGTGATTAACAGGTTCTCGAGAAGTTCACTAGAATTTTCCCAGACACAACAGATGTAACTCTACCAGAAACGAATACTTTGTATTTATAAGAGAAGAGCTTTATGCTTATTATCGGTAGATAGTTATGACGGTCAGCTTCATATTGGCTTCTTATCGACAACTAGTAGTGAGTACCTGACTTAAGACTTAACCTCACGATGCAAGAGCACAATGAATCTAATTGTATAATCAGTGGCTCAACTATCGGGTCCATGTTCTATGCCCAAACACTCCGTAGCCAAATATTTTGTTCTGAATTGACTTTACATTTGATATACAATCACAAGTTCTTACATTGTTAAGATACGGAGTCTATAAAAGCTTTTAAATATAAAAAACGTATAAATTTTCGATAAAATATCGATAAACTTTCGATTACACTCCGATAGAAAATTGTTGAAACTCCTATAACATCATGTTATCGATTTGCTGTCTGACTTTTCTCTTATCAACACTAGCACATGCATTGTTCCTACATCATGTTACAGTGTGGTGATTACGCTAACGCTAACATTTCAGACTCCCCCATACCGTGAGCAAAGATATAAACATATCTAAAATGTGAGTATTTTCGGTTTATGCAGTCTCCTCTTCATTAACTGCATCTCTTTATGTGAAACCAATAAAATTTACTCACTAATTAATTGGCGTTTAACCACATGGCGCTAAATATGAACACCAATGGAGATCTTCCCATGCTGCCACCTTGTATCGTCCGCCATGGAACTGTCACTTACAGTTCTGTTAAATGAAGATTGCATGTTACTGATTACTCAAAACTTCGCAACACTTAACTTGACTTAGAAGTCTGTTGAATTTTGATTTTCTATGTAAGTTCTAAGTGACGTTTATATTTTGAGATGCCATTTGTTTGTTTCCATTTCATTTTGACATTTTGTCATACAAATTGACATTTATTTATTATGATGCCAGATTGTATGCGCTAAGTGGAGTATAGTCGTGGCTAAGTTGCCAAGTTTACGCCAAGTCAAGTTAAGTCTATGCTAAGTATCAGTAATGGAGCCTTTAGCCTTGTAAGTAATTTACTTATTATTTATTTTTAATAATAATTCTGCGGTGTAGAAGTCATGAGAGCGAGATACTTGCTAACAAATATTCCATCAAAGACTGATTCATTTAGTTTAAAACTTTATTGCAACCACGATATTCTTATTTGTTCAATAATGAAAACAACAACTTTATAAAAACATATAAATATGTGTAACGAACTTTTATGCCATAGCCGTCAATTAGAAAATACACAAAATGTAAATAGCATTATAACTAGCCACGTCATTGAATTTAAAATTCTTTGCCACTACAGTTAGTCGTTTGATCTTCAAATCATTAATTTTTGCTGTTGTGAAAATCTCAACAAGAGAATGATTTAATTTCTTTGCACAAAAGCTAAGCAATCAAAAATTGGAAGTAAATACACTGAAAGAAATGGTGCTAGTAAAACCACAACAAATCGGTTCTGTTGTTCTCGACTTAACGGAGATTCGGTGAAATTGATCGAATTATGGTTAATTCGCCGAGTTCTTTGTCAAGCGAACAAATTAGTTTAGTCATTTCAACAGAAGAGAAATTGTCGCTCTTAAGTTAACAAAATTTTGTAAAACTGTCAGATTCCTAATCAATCTAACCGATTTTTCTGTTAAGTCATTTCAACGGCGATCAACTGTCAATACATGAGCAAATTTCAAAGAGAATTTTGCGCTCACTGCGCTCTCTACTTTGTACTTATGACGATTGTACCACTTCTCACCACTTGCCACAAAAACACCAAAATAAGAAAACCATCAAATCGAAAAACACACAAAATGGGAAAACAACAAAAAACTAGTTTTCAGTTATCAACACAAAACGAAAAAAACCCTTTTTTGAACTTACTGTGCAAAAAATTATGAGATACCGGGACACCTATTTATCGGGTACAGTTTTGCAACTTCTCGTCCAAGCGAAATGCAAAATTACGCCATCTTGTTGCAAAGTTTTGCTCTAACGAACAGGATTTTTACAAAGTTAGTAACATTTTGTTCAAGTTTTTATGAATTTTCACTCACGCGAACGAATCTAAAAAGATAATAAAAAACATCCTTTTTTAATGTTAATGCTTCCGACAAAATAAAAGTTTGAGTTGTTTTGGAATCGTTTCAACTTAAAGTGTTACGAAAATTAAACTTGCCGAATTTTATGTAAAGTTACTCCAGTGGTAAATTACCTTCCTGCGATTTGATTCTTTACTTTTTTATAACTTACAAGTTCTCTTTTTAAAATGTTACTACCAAAATGTATACTAAAAGTTTCGTTCGAAACAATCAAGTGTGGCAACTACATGCGAGAGAAGAAATTGAGAATGAGCTGAGATGCAACTGAAAGAATTGCGAATTATTTATTTATTTATTTAATATAGTAATCTTTGAAATACAATGTTTCTTACAGACTACATAATGAATTAGATAAATTTACAAATTAGATAAATTTACATTACAGAGTAGTGTACAGAAGATTTAAGAAAGCCTGTTTTGTCATTGTAAAATCAATGACAGTAGTTTCTGACAAAGTAATAAATTCTCTCAAAGAGCGCACCAAAGGTGCATTTCCAGCAAATGTCGTTTTTACTTTGGGTAGATAAAATGGATAAGATACACGAAGATTACGTCTAGGGACATTGAAACATATTTTATGCAAGAGATATGGGCAATCAACGATGCCTTGAATCATGTTAAACGTAAACGTTAAAGACAAGATAGATCTACGGCTTTCCAGAGATTGCAAGTTTATCAGTTGAAGACGAGCTGTGTAGGCCGGAACCGGGTTTTCAAAATTCAGAAACCGTAGGGCAAATTTAAGGAAAACCTTTTGTACACGCTCAATCCTTTGAATCGGAAGTTGATTATAGGGCCTCCACACGAAGACAGCATACTCAAGATGCGAGCGCACAAAGCTTGTAAATAAAAGTTTCAAGGTATATGGGTCTGAGAAATTAGTGCTGTTACGACGTACAAACCCCAGAACTGAGTAAGCTTTCGCGATAATGAAATTAATGTGGCTATTGAAAGAGAGTTTTGTGTCAAATATAACTCCTAAGTCTTTAACTTCATTAACATTTAGCAGAGTAACATTTGAAATGCTGTAAGACGTACTACGTACATTAAAAATTTTCGCAAAAGTCATTTTGAAACACTTCTTTATATTTAAAGATAAATGTGATTTACTACACCATAGATAAAGAGCATTAACATCCTGCTGTAGCCTTGCTTCATCGAGAGAGTCTTTGACTACAGCAAATAACTTAAGATCGTCTGCATAAAGCAAACACTTGGCGAATGAAAAACAACTTCCAATGTCATTAATAAATAAGACAAACAGTAGAGGTCCAAGAACGCTTCCTTGGGGTACGCCTGAAGTGGCCGCGAAAGATTCGGAACACATGCCGTCAATAGTAACAACACAGCGTCTATTCGATAAATAGGATTTGATCCATTCCAAGAAGTAGGAATGAAAACCTAAACAAGCCAGTTTTTTAACTAGAATTTTATGCGAGACTTTATCGAAAGCTTTTGAAAAGTCTGTGTATGTTATAGCGTTTTCTTTTCTGGCTATAGTGTTACGCTTTTTGTACGCCGCGCAAGGGTTGTTGTTCTATTCTAAAAAACAGGCAACGCCTTTACGGGGTATTTCGTTCTTTTGTGAAAATTGTTGCCTGCTCGCAACGCAAAAGTGTTACACTTTTACCCTGTATAAAATGGCGGTGTGGCAGTGCAATTCTGTGAAACTCTCAATTCGCTCTTGAGTTCCACATATACTCTGTTAACATGAGTGCACAGATCACCTACCAGATTGCGCATTCATGAGTTCTAAATTGCTTCGTTCTGCGCATCTACGTCATAGTTGACTGTTTGAGCGAATGAAAGAAAGAGAGAAAAAACAAGAGCTAAAGGAAAACGACGTAAGAATTGCCTATAAAAGAGAGATGATCTAATGTTTACATGCGCAATGCGCAATCTTATGTGATATGAGTGAATATGGTGAGATGAAATGTTCTTTGTATGCACTATAAATATTGACAATTTTCTGGGGTAGGAGTAACACTATTAAGGCTTTACCATTTACTTAGGCAACAATTTATTTCAGAAAAGAAAACGCTATTTGGTTTGCTATTACTATTTTCATTTCTATATTCATATGTATGTATATGTAGCAAGCAGCGAAAACTCATATGCCTTGCAGATGCCATTCGGAGTCGGCCTAAAACAAGTAGGTCTCGTACCGCCAATTTGTAAGAAAAATTAAAAAGGAGCACGATGCAAATTGGAAGAGAAGTTCGGCCTAAAATCTCTTCGGAGTTTATCGCGCCATACATTTATTTATTTATATGGCAACATAGGTACTTTCACACAAAGCTGTCGCAACAACTTTTTTTGTTCATTTTACTACTAAAACGGTCAATTACGAATCAAAGATTTGTGCGCAGTTTATTCAACATCTTGTTGCGATGGATAAAAATTGACAGAAATCTCGGTTGAATTGACCCGTATTTCTGTTGATATTACCAGTCTTTTTCTTTCAGTGTAAAAAATCCAACAAGTAAAGTGTGAGAGATATTTTAATAACGTCTATTATGCGCAGGTGGTCAATTTCATTTTATTTCATAAAACTTATTTGTAATAACCCAAAAATATCAATTTTATAAATATCGTTATAAGGCTTTTTTATTTTAATACGAATAAAACATGTGATTAGATTAGGTTCATATACATACAATAATCAAGTTGCCCACTAAACCTACTTAATAAATGGAGCTGAAGAGTTTGTTGAAATTTCAAAAATGCATAATATCGGAACAGTCAATTTTATTCATATCATCATCCTGATCATTTCGGTATATTTATAGATGGGCCTATCTCTTCTCGTTTAAGGACGAACAATTCTGAGATTCGTGACAAACTTAATTAATCCATTTCATTTTTGTGAAAATTAAAAAAAAAGTTGGAAAGAAACTGAAGTCTCTACCGATAAAGATTGAACTCTCAAAATATTGAAAAGTTTTCAAAAAAAAAACATTCCAAGAAAAAAATGAGGAAAAGCCGAATTGTGTTTTCCAAAGAAACAACTTTGCTCATCACTGACCAAAACTTCAATTAGATAATGTATTTAAATACTTAAGTAATATTTCATTTTATTTTCAATATGCCTGCTTGCATTGTAATTAAATTTTTTTCTTTGAATTTTGATTTGCAGTAGACTCATCTAAATCCGCAAACAATTCATTAATCTATGATGATCCGCGTGTTTTATCATGTGTCTGATGATAGCAGCGTTACCACTGATGGTATAGGTCAATCGATGATGCTATGATTTCCGCTTATCATAGCTATTTGGAATTAATAATTCCATGCAGCTACATCATTAATTCATGCAATGTGAGAGTCTATTTTGTACAATAAGAGCAAGTGGAAACGTGGGTGGTTCAAAAAATGTGCGTTCAATAAAGACAAAAAAAGTAAATGTTCATTCGATGTACTAATTTTTAAAAGCTAAATTTTTTTAAAAGACACCAATAAAAATAAAACAGAAATGATTCCACACCATTAACCAGGACGAGTGTTACACAAGTTTTAAATAAACTAAATGATATGGAAGTCACATTTCCCGAAAACTCCGAGTATATATTTCTGATATTCAAATTGCTCTGGTTTGTTATTGTTGTAGTAAAAGTATATATCCCTTCTTTAGCGGTATATACAGTAATGCAAATGGAGCTTGACGCATCATGCAGCGTCGTCCAATTAATTCCTGTACTTAGACCTGCCTTTGTGGCAATGATTCAGAGCTTAATTTAGGTTTTGTAGGGTAGTCAAATTCAGGCATGTCTGCATAAAGGTAAATAATTTGTTCCCTTTAAAAGCTATATAGAAATTGACAAAGAGATGGTGTGTATCGAATGTCCTATCATGGCTCTTCCCAAAGATTTGTTTTATCAACTAAAATTTGAAAAAAAAAAAAAAAATATAGCCAAGATGGCTTGAGATTAGTGTATTTGGTAAAATAATTCGCCTGCTCTGCGACCACCGAAAACTCTCTCAAGTAATACAACATTATTTAATGGGCAAATATTGATTTTTATTTTTCTAAATATTTGCTATTATTCTTTTCGTTCAACTATTTTTTGTACCTAGGCACTGATTATCACATTTCTTTCCAAATCCTTGCACCTTCTTCATTGTAATAAGTGCTTCAATGAAACGAATTGATTATTTGTACAATATTGTAACGAATTCTGGGGATTCCTGATATTTATGCAACCTTCTGCTAACGTTGGAATCCCTAAGCTGTTGAATAAATCACTCCAATATTCAGTATTACAAACTGGTCTTTATTTAAATTATTTTCGGAGTAGTATTTCACAATTATACTTCACAACCAATAGCGTGCTTAAATCAAAACTGATTCGTGATTCCTCAGCTTGCGCTGCTTTTATTATCTCGGTTGCCTCATCGGCATATAACTACTAAGCTCTAGACATTTCGCCTTCTGGAACTGTTGTATCTCCTGCTTGGTAATTGAGCTATATGCGTGTGCATGTGTGAGTAACAACTTCGGCTAATGACTACATATGTATGTGTGAGATATCTCTTCACTTAGAGCTGCTGGTTATGTGTGTACATGTACATAAGTTTGGCTGCTTGCTATATTTATTTTTGTTGATTATTTACTAACAGCCTACTGATGTCAACATTCGCCACAATATTTTTCTATCATGCATATAAAATATTGGACCTTACTCAACTGGCTTGTGTCAATGATCATATTTCAGATGAATGATAACATGAAAAGGTTGTATTGTCCGATTGTGGAGCGATTCTGAAATTGGCGCTGTTGATGATAGTCAACAGAGTCAACGTGCGTTTCCGTTGTTGTTGTTGTAGTAGAGATAGAAACACTCCGGAAAGGTTTTGTGATGTCTTATCGATGTTGATTATTTTTAGCCGGATACAGATCCGGCGCGTTCCGGTAAAAAGCACCTTTAATGTACCAGCATCTCACGACCAATTTAACGTGACCACATTGAACTTATCAGTCAACATTTATCCCAACCCCTAGTTCCATAAAAATTACCCCCCACCCCCCAAAGCTTCTGCTGATAAAATGCCTATGGTATATTTGCATTTGTTACGGGATTCCCCTCGGGAAGGTCAAGTTGACAAATGGGGCGCAGAAGCTATGAAGCTGTAAAGTTTTTTACCCATTAGCCCATGCAGTATTTTTCTAGATTCATCAACATACTTTATAATTCAGGGTTTATCACCTTCCTGGACCGCGGTACATTTACTTGTACTGAACGCCACAAACATTTTCCCAAATCCTTGATTGAATGAATGGAATGAATTTTGCTAATGATAATAAAGTGAAAATTTAAAACGTTTGAAGTGTTCATTGAACCAATTAATCTTTCGAGAGTTTGAAATGATCATTAACTTAATTTATCTTAAGTCCGCTGACGTAGTGTCATCACAGCTAAAAACTCACCTGTCTCACCATGGAAAATACACAATAACGTCGGCCGTGTTTTCGATATGGTCACGATTCCTGGTCCCAACTTAGATTTGGCTTTCTATCTAGATTTGGATTTATATCTACGTGCAGCCAAATATGTAAGGATACCTATACCATGCCAATTGGCAATAGAAACAGACTGTCAATGACTTCGCATATAAGCTGCCTCACGAGGTCTCTGAGAGCGTACGTAAGGTAGGCCGACGGAATGTATTAGTACTGAGCGTATATCCCTAGCGAAATTTGTACCACTGACAGCTTTGAAAATCAGGTAACAAAAGCCCACTGGTACCGTGAATATTGCAGCATTGCAACCAAAACAAGGAAACAATACAAATGCTACAATTTCATCCATGAAAAATGAAAAGCTACAAGACCAGGGAAAATTGGATTCAAGGCGCAATTCTTAGCTTCCGCAACCCAACTGCCAATCTCATCTAAGAGAGGTGAATACTGTACCAATATCCATGTATCACACACATATATTGAGAAGGCTCTTGGTCATGTTAAATTGTTCCCGAGCTGATCGGGCTAGTACGTTAATGATGCTTATTACCGAAACGTTCCGGATTTGTATAGAGCAAAAGACCATCAACTTCGATAACACTGCCCAAAACTTTCGGTGAGTGGCCTTGTCGCTACAACAACAACAACCAGGGTGTATTTCAACAAGAATATCCCAAAAGTACTAAGGTTTGAAAAGAGTATTTATACGTTCTTCTTAGTGGAGCGAGCATTGAAATATACGAGAAATATATTGAATCCAAGTTCATAATCGAAGGTCACGAAATTATACGGATACTTCAAGTATGTAGAACAATACCTGTGAGCCTGATAGGCCCCACCTTTGCTTCGATAAAATATGTATTTCTGCTACTTTTGAAATTTGTTTGCTCATTCTATTAAAAATCGTAAATACTTTTCGATTCACCCCCCGCTATAGAGAGTACTACAGCAGGTAATTGAAATCCTCTGTTGATTACCGATTTCGTACTACTTTAACATTCATATCCTCATACCTTAAACAATCCCGCATACACACACACCCACAAGTATTTGTACGAGCAAAACATTGACCCGTACTTGACTTCACAACAACTCATTTGCAATATACGTACGTATGGCTATGCTGGTTTCAGTGTCCGTATCAAAAGTAACCATGGATAATGTGGTAAGGCGGATGCGGTCATTTGACTGCCACTCTTTTTGTTGCTTTTTCCAACAATCCTTGTTACATCTGTTACACTTGCCGGTATCGCTTTTTCCTCAATGCTTTTATTTTTATTCCACTTTGGCTGTTCACATTTGAAAATCAGTAGCTATTGGAATGTTCCGCCAAATGATTTTGCACCACCAACCATGCACTCCGCTCTTCCAGCAATGCTTATTAACAGTAAATGTGCTTATTCGAATGTTTTGTTATTTGTTTTATAGAATAGAAAGCGGTTTTTGCTGTTATATTTATTTGTAATTTTAGTTGGAAACATTTGCATGGTGTTTCCTACGAGTATGAATTTGAATTTCAATATGGGTTTGAAAAGCAACAGACCGAGGCAATTTGTGCAAAATAAAATTTTTTTTCAAGCTAACGTTGGCTGTACTGTTGTCCGCCGTTGGTCAATGACCACTAGACTTTTATAATAATTCCATGTTGGTGACAATAGATGCATACATATGTAGAAATGTACATACATATATACATGTGTAAGTACTACGTAAGCATCTATGCAATAATATTGCCCGCAAGTCTATGTATTTTCATAGGTAGGTGCATATGTAATTTGCATGCAGTTTAAGGGCTTAGCGTGACCATTTGAGAATGAAAACAAAAGCCGACAAATATTGTGTGTGACTAATGAAGGACCCTCCAACTTCCCCAAGTGTTTTTGATTTTCACATGAATATCTAACTATCTGGCTGTTTACCCTTCAATGAACAGTGGCTATGCATGAATGATTAGTTTATGAATACGGAAACAGATTTTCCACAACTTCGGCAATATAATAATTGCAATTTAGAATTAAGTAACTGCAAACTACATGTGATCACTTCCTCCATAATATTGCGTAACAAAAAAATATTCGTCAAAAATGCTATTCCCAGCATGCTAACCCTTTCGGTTGCTTTCTAGCGAAAGCTACCTACCCCAGTGGCTACTATTCTAAGCCCGCGTAAAACTTAAGATAAATTAACTAGAGTACCCAGCATACTTTGCACTGTCCGAAAATTGGTTTTCCTACTTTTGTGATTTTCCGGTAAATTTATTTATAACATTTACTAAGGCTTGCATAGGCTCTTTTGACCATTACAAACAACTTATTTCATAATTCCAATCCGACGTTTCGCTAGTCTTTCTAGCTTTTTCAAGGGTGATCTGTGTATTTTAATAACAAAAAACAATACATTAATATAAGAAGAATACATTAATATAAAAAACAGAAAAGGCATAAGTACGCAGCATTTAAATATTAGCCTTGTCCGTCCTGATGTCACTTTGTTTAAATTTTTCCCAAATTATTAAATAAATTATAAAATAAAAAAAATTGCTTCAAATAAATGTTTTCATACATTTGAAAAAGCAATACAGGCAATCCCCGATTAAAATCATACAAACAGACAAAATTGGTTAATTCGTTGTAGTTCTGTAATTAGAACAAAAACAGCAACAAAATAAATTAGTAAATACAGTATTACAAACAAACAAATATCACAAGACAAGAGGCAAAAACACTTTGAATAATATATCACGATTTATATAGAAAACTCATATAATTGGACTATTTAATCAATTTTGTTAGAACTAAATTATATTCGTTACCATTCCATAGTGGTATCATTGTCATACTAAAAAGGATTAATGTTACACAAAGAGGGTGTAGGCAGCAGCAACGTCATCCATATAAAATTGTTTAAATTGTCCAATAGTCTTTCATTCCATTGCTTCCTCTTTTATATATCTTCCTCTTACATTTTTTTCATTTTTATCTTCATTACCTACTCAGAGTTTTTCTTTTCTCTGTCTTCTCTTTCTCCTCCCTCCAATTTCTACTCTTATTTTTCGTTTTCAAACGGCTGACTTAACGTAACCATTCCAGAGAATCATACCTGAGATACTATTTTTCGAAATGACCCCCAGTCCACAACCCAGAAAAAAGTTTTCCAAGTATTAGGTACTTAGTTTAACCCTCCGATAGATTGTGGCATCGGGCCAGACGAGAAAGCTTTATTTTCGTGAATAACTATACTCATACCCACCCGATCATTAAAAGCTTTAGTGACTTTTTAAGTTTAGAGGCGGTCTTTGTAATAGTTCCGAAGTCGATATTTTTTTCTTTTTACTTTATCTGTTTTTTTGTACCAAAGTTGATTATGTCACATTTTAGCGTTGTCGTCTGGCTAGACGAACATAGCCTATAAGACCTCATAGTATTCGTTTACAATTTATCAATAAAAATTCAAACTTATTTCTGGGTAGTCACAGTGTGCGACGAGTTTCTTCAAAATTTTTCTAAAAATTCAAATATTTGTAGATTTCGTTTTTTTTTTTTTTGTACCAAATTCGACTATGTCACTTTTTAGCGTTGTCGTCTGGCTAGACGACCATATTTTTAAGCCTATAAAACCTCATAGATCGAATTCATTTCAAAGTTTATCAATAAACACTCGAATTTATCATAGTGTGCTACGAGTTTTCTTCAAAATTGAAATAAAAATTAAAGCTTACGATTTCTTCTCGAACACAAGCGAGATTTTCGAGACCCGAGAAATCGAGAACTCGTCTTCTCGCGAGATTCTCGTGTCTCGAAATCCTCGTAAATCTCGCGAACTTCTCGATATTCTTATTTAATCGCTATATGGGCAGTATTTATACACTTCTTTTTTTTTACTTGTGACTTTTTTGTTGATTATATTGCTTCAGTGACATTTAACTCAAAACATATTTATTATACATATAATTGTTAACAATATTTTATTTTTCAATGAGACATCAAGAACACGGCTTCTCGGGAGATTCTCGAATCTCGAATTTCTCGTAAAGCTCGCGAGATTCTCATATCCCGAATTACTCGTAATACTCGACTTTCAATTCATTCGCTGAACTGGCAATATTCTATACATTTCGGGGTTTTTTACTTGTCGTTTTGCGGGAATTTTGGCTTGTGGTCCAGAAGAAATCGTAAGCTCTATATAAACCAACCAATGAATCGATTAAGTTGAATGTCGAAAAGTTCGCGAGCCTTACTAGTAATTCTAGATTCGAGAATCTCACGAGCCTTACGAGTAATTCGCGATTCGAGAAATCGAAAGCTCTAATAAAAATTCAAATATTTGTGGATAAAGTTCAAAGTGTAAAATTTCGTCAGGCCAGACGACAACCCTAGATGTGTTGAATTTATTCATCGCTAATCGGAGGGTTAAAGCAAACCACATAAAAAAACTATGTCTTCAAAAAGTTCGACTTCAAATAAACCGTATCTCATAGACAGCTTTTTTTGAAAATTGCTCACAATCGCAGCCTGAGTAAGATTACAAATAGGTCGGTCAGTGGTCCGTTTTCAGGAAAAATAAATTTCTCAAAAAATAGTCAACATGGTCCTTCTGTACCAAATTTCAAGCAAATAGCACGACAAATACGATATTCTGGTATTGGTTGGTTCCCGGTCTACGTCCCGGAAAGTAGAGTTTCTCTATTAAGGAGCAAGTCACCTTGTACCAAGTTCTAACCCTCCGATTAGCGGTGACTAAATTCAACACATCTTAGCGTTATCGTCTGGCCAGACGAAATATAACACTTTGAATTTTATCCACAAATATTTAAAATTTGAAGAAATCTCGTCGTACATTGTGATTACAAGAAATAAGTTTGGATTTTTATTGGTAAATTTGAAATGAATACGAAATATGGGGTCTTATAGGCTTAAAAATATGTTCGTCCTGCCAGACGACAACGCTAAAATGTGACATAATCAACTTTGGTACAAAAAAAAAAAGATAAAAAGAAAAAAATATCGGTTTCCGAATTATTATAAAGACCGCATCTAAACATAAAAGTCACTAAAGCTTTTCATGATTGGGTGGGTAGGAGTAAAGTTATTCACGAAAATAAAGCCTTCTCATCTGGCCAGACGCCACAATCTATTGGAGGGTTAGAAAATAGCACCATTACTTAATTTTATCTAAAATATGTCGGTCCCTGGATCACTTCCCGAAAAGGCAAGAAAGAAAATGAACTAAATCGGAAGTCAAAAGCATCTTCGAATCCCGATGAAATTACACACCCATAATTTGATCAACATAAATCCAGGCTGTTATGAGGTATTAAGTCACAAACTCACATAGAGAATAAATATATATGTATATGAAGATTGTGATTGGTTGAAGGCCGACATTTACTCTACGAAAACGAAATCTTCAAGAAGAGTGAAATATGATGTGCAAGATTCTTTGAACACCTTTGCGTTTAAATTCATAGAACGAATAACCTTGATTTTAGCAGTTGAAACCAATTTAGCTTCCATAACTTTGAACAGTATAAATCTCATGTAGATAACGTATTGTGACGAATATTAGTGACACTAAGTGATACTCACATCACTAGTCTGATGCTAAGTAAATGAAGTCACAACAACAATAAAGCAGGCAGTCACTTGTATCTACATAAACGAACCAATCATTATGTGTATACATATATCCATACAAGCAGCGGAGAGACGCAGAAACACATACGTATATCTGAGATACTCCCAAAGGAGGCAATCACCTGTGGAAGTATCCGCATATGAGAAGCTATAACGTGCATCTGTTGTTATATATGGTAATTTTATAGCTGGTAAACAAATAGTAACTTCTATAAGCGCTTAGAAATATTGAAACGAGGACATCGAACAGTATAAAAGCAATACCAGCTAAGGCATGGCAATGAGTTTGATTTAAGCAAGCTATCTGTTGAGAAGTAGAAGTGTTATTGTGAAAGTAGTCTAATAAAATTATTTTGCATTATTGAATATTGGAGTTATTTATTCAACAGTTTATTAGAAGGTTGAAAATAAGCAGAATTGCACTAAATTCGTTACAGTATAGATGATTTCCCTGGAATCTGTCTTTTTTAAGGCTGCTTCCATTCACTCCGTAAATTCAGTAGAAATTTTTTATAATTTTATGTGCCTTTTTCGTTCGTTTTTATGTTAATAATATCTATTTTTTCCGAACGATGTAAAAACATTTTTTTTTTTTTCGAAGGAATAGTCAATTTCTTATTTTTATATCAGCCTTTATATCGCCTTTATTTATACAGCCTTTATTTCTCCTTCTCTTTTTCATACTTTTTCTCATTCTACTTCCTGTTTTCGGTAGTTCTCATTCTACTTCATTCTCTATCATTCCGTGGTTCCACTATCATCCTCTTCTTTACAATTTCCCTTGTTCCTTAATTTTTTTTTCATCAGTTTTCCTCCCCTTTTCTTTCTTTTTATCTTCTTTTGCTTTTCTTTTTTCTTCCTTCTATTCCCTCTATGTGTATGAGAATTTGCCAACTCGACAGAGCTCTTTTGCAACTATGGATAAATCCAGCCTGCGCTCAGTGAATAAACAACGTAATTCAACATAGCAGTACTTTCTGCGCGTTAATTCTCTTTTCCCTTTTTTCACTAATAACTGTACACAATTTGGATTTCAACAACGTTATAAAAAAAAAAATAAATAAAATGTAAGGCGCGATAATCTCCGAAGAGATCTAAGGCCGAGGTTCTCTTCCAATTTGAGTCGTGCTCCTCTTGATTTTTCCTACAAATTGTCTGGACAAAACCTACATCTTTTATGCCGACTCCGAACAGCATCTGCAATGAAGGTGAGTTTTCACTGAGCACTTTTCATGGCAGAAATACACTCGGAGTGGTCGCCAAACACTGCCGATGGGCGACCCAGCTTACAAAAATTTCCTTCTAATTGAAAAAACTTATTTCTAAAATTTTTTATGTTGCTTTGCCCGGGGAGTGAACCCCATCACACCACAGTGGCCGCCAAATTTATACAAGAACTTTATTTGAAAAAAAACCTGTTTCTTCCTCTTTCAAATCTGATCCAGCTGTTATTCAAGGGGCTCGCAAGCGCTATTCACAGCTTCCGCAGCCCAATTTTCAACCTCACCTATTAGCTATTAAGGCGCAGTAAACTCCAAATTGTTGATGAAATTAGGAGCGGGACTACCTAGAAAGTTTAATGTGGTGATATTAAATCGTTCACGAGATGGTTAGGCATGTATCTTAGTGGTGCTTATTACCGGAACATATCGGATCTATATCCAGAAAAGGACCATAAAAATCGATAACACTCTCCAAAACCTTCGCGTAGTGCCCTTATCGCTACAACAACAAAACCATTTGATTCAGCACATAGATACATCGACATACCAGATGTTTAAGTTTTTAGTTTTTGCGTTCAAAATTCCACACATATTTTGCGCTCTTATGAAAGTATTTTTACCAATATTTTCAGAAAATTTTAAGTTCTTCACTTTTCTAACTTAAAGAGGATTCACTTTGAAACGTTCGAGAGTAACATTACAAAAGAAACAATACAAAGGGATTTAAGAAAGAAATCAATTAAGCGCTCTAATGGCTAGCGAATATTGTAAAAATAAATATGCTAAAAAAACTCTGTAAAAATAAAACAAACTAAATCCTGCGGATGTCGCGGGTGTGAAAATAGCAATTACTACGCAATTTTCACTGCGACCCCACTAACTCGACCTAAAACAACTGAACGATAAAGCACTTGCTCATGAAAAACTAAAACAGCATAAATGTGTTGGAGTGTGTTTATTTTTTTTTCTTTTGTTAAATTATTATTTTTTTTTGTTATGTAGGACACCATACTTCCTTTATGACGGTCAAACGTTCCAATAGCGGTTGACAATATCCACATCAGGCACCCGCATATCAGCAAAGCCACTGAGAGAAGGCATTGGAGTCAGCATGACTGGCATAATTTCGGCTCGTCTGCGCTTCACTGGCTATTCCCTTATTTCCTTGTTGTATGCTCTGTTGACTGACCGGCGGTGGGTGTGGTTTTGTTTGTCTACAATAATTTAGTCACTAAGCTATCGCTTGTCCTCTGACAGCTGGTCACGGCGCTTTGGTTATTTGATAACTTTGAATGTTGTTGGAGTTCTCGCAGACCTGTCCCGTCGTATGTTTTGTCAATGGCAGATTTTTCTCTTAGGGCGCTGTCAAGTGAACCCATAAACGTTATAAAATGTAACTATGTTTGGGTTTTTTAATATAGTTTTTTATTTTGCGCTGTTGACTTTGTTTTTTCTTTACTAGGCTCATTTGCCGCCAGCTGTTTCCATTTGGTACCAATGTCTTGACGTTGTTCCTTTGTTTCACCATTTGTCGTGTTATCCGCTTTGCCTTTGTCCGTGCTAATAGGCGTTGCTTAGTTTTTCACAATTTTGTTTTAGTTCACTTTTGGTTCGCATCCTCTATAACTTTGTCTGCTTGCGTTCTTTTTTCATTTTTTCTCCTTTATAACGCTGCTCGTTTAATATTCACTTGATTTTCATTATATTTGGAAAGTTTTTTTTTTTCTTTTATATCGTTTTTACACATTGCCTCTTTATTGCTATTGTAAATTTTTTTTCTTGTTTTTGTTTAACAGTGCATAAGGTTAAAAATTTATAAGTTTCAATTTTCCGTTGTGTTTCTTTTGTCTTTGTTCATTACTTTATTCAATGTGCATTTTAGTCCTGGCATTATGCCTCCAGCTCCCAGAATGTACACACTCAATTACACTCAGGCAAATAAGCCTGCGTCTACATATCCACTTTGGAATTTTTTTTATACAAATAGGCAAAACAATTTATGGTGATTGAATTAGGTTGTTTTATAGCGTCAATTCGCTTTAGTCTCTTCATTGTTTTCATGGTGAAAATAAAAATTCGTCGTTATAAATTAATTGTGTAGAAAATGATGCTCAAATATTCTCTAGATATATAACTAAAAACACACATAATGTAATAAATGAATATTTCCGTTTATTTTTCCTTCCTTTATTTGCGTTACTTGCGAACTGTCAAATACATTCAAATATTCTGTATATAAAATGCTCTTTATTAAAACACTACTATGGCAGTAGATTTTCACAATTTAATATATTCGCGTACTTCACTTACAACGTGTTAAAATTAAATAGCAGACTATTCTTAAGCTTGCGCTGCTTTCATGCTCTCAGTTGCTTGGTTCCCCTATATCTACCAGTGTCCAGACAGCCTTCCTGTATAGTTACTTATTTACTTCTCCAATTTCGCTGCAAATTTGTTGCACTTTTGTTGCAATCAAACCATAGGAAGAAGAATTTGACATTTGCTTTGGCTAATGGTGCTGGTACACTTTTTATATGAAACTTTCCACTCGTTGGTAACTTTTTTCACACTTTCGCAATTATGAACTGCAATATAAAAAATGAATCCGACATAAAATATGTTAGCAAGTATTTTTGTTGTAAAAGGAGAATTATACCAGTGCTTCGCGAAGTTTTGTACGTGAATGGAACAGGCGAAATAAACCTTGATTGCCAAGGCTGAAGTTCTTTCATATTTATAAACGCAACATCTTGGTTGATTGCGCCGATATTACTGGAATACATAAGCTTGTGATAAACGCATCTATAAGATAAATTTCATTGTGCCGCGGGCTTTATATTATTTGTTGCCTTCTATGTATATGTGTATTAGGGCGGGTCGATTTAAAAATCGCTCATTGCTCTGCGAAAATCGTATTCTAGGGATCAAAATAAGAAACTTTGATAAAGGAACCATACCTCTAAAACGAATTCTGGTGTCCCCCAATTTGGGTCGAACTTTTGGGTAGGGGCAAATTTTGAAAAATCCCACTTTGACCCATTTAGAGTGCTCAAATCGAGTCCAAATGTATGACCGACCCCCACTGACTTTGGAGGCCCGACCAACCGATGCCAGTGGCACACCTCTTGGAACCCCCCTGGGGGTTCACCATACAAACATTTCAAAAAATCGCCGGTTTTGCACTTTACATGAAAAAATCAGCTAAATGACTATGTTTTTTTCTTTATTTTTATTTATTTATTTATAAAAATATGTATTATTTATTTATAATAATATCTATTTTTTCTCTTAAGAAATTTATTTAGTTAGAACATATATAAATGAAAAAATTAATTTAAGTGAGTTATAGAAAAGAAACTAAAAAAATTATTGTTTGAAGTCTTTTTTACTTTCAAGTCTGAGTAATTTCGCACGGCTCTCTAATGTCGTCGGCAAACCAGCCTCTACATTTTACGGTATAACCCGTTTGGAAAAGCGAGCTAGCAATTGAACATGTCGTTCCGTTCCTTGTATGTGTGATGGAATTTTTGGGTCATTAAACGGTGGATCATCTTGATTTAAATATTCTTTCAATGTATCGTACGGAATGCTTCGCGTGAATGGCGGTTCAAATACGATATTTATGTCATTCAAATTGATCATTTCCGTATAACTTGTGCAATTAAAGTTTATATCTTGTTTTTTTATAAACTCTAAGTTCCATTGGCTCGTCAGCATCGGTTCGATTGCGTAGAATTTTCTTAATGGAACAGTCGCGCTTTTCTTTGCTATCATCAAGCAACATTGATAACAAGATATTTTCCGAATGCGCATAATATGAATTATCTTTAATTGCTGGATTGACAATTTTGCGTAAACGAGGTTCTAGAAATCGTGACCAACCAATGAGCTTGAAAACTAATGCACTGCCGTACACGACAGAGCTGTAATACTTGATATTGAAGTACATTGACACATAACATTTAATTATAAATCCAACCAGAATTCTTAAATTTGCATCTGGATTTTCCGTTGTCACATATAATCGCAATAATCTAGCGGCCTTGGTAAGCCACCGAGAATGTGCAATTCGAATCGCCGTATAATTCCACCGTGTGGGCCAGTGTTTGTTGGCTCATCGTCAGTGCATATTCCAATTAATGCATCCAGTGATATATTTTATCGTTGAAAAAACCATTTAGTTTGGTTGTTTTGTATTCAGCGATTTCATGTTCCAGTCTTACGTAACCAATCAATTCAGAATTGGGTTCTCTCAAAATAACAAGATGAGGTTCTTTTAACATCCTAGTGTGATAATTCTCATCAATTTTATCCATCGTTAAAGTATCATCTTTTTTGCCATCGAATGAAAACGCTAACAAATTGCTATCATCTAACCGTTGCTATCATCTAAATTCTTGTCTGCATTTCTCTTTTTCTCTGCGAACTTTCGATTTATCCATGATGAAAGGTTTCCCATGCTTATCTTTAATTTTAAAATCTTGCAAAGAGCGGTTCCCAAAGCTGATGCTACTCTGTCAGGCACACCAAATCTGTCACATACCAAGGAAAAGTTAAAACAATCGTATCTCTCTGTGTATTGTGAACTTGTGCTTCTATCCATATCTTCTTGAACCGGTGGCGGTGCGTATGTTGAATCATCGGAATCTTGGTATGTTGGCATTGATGACATAGACGTTGCTCCTTGCTCTTCAGTTTCCATGATAAATGCATCCATTGTTAGTCTTCTCTGATTATGTTGATCGTGCATGAACTCTTTGAGGCGTTGAGGAACCCAGCCGCATGCAAATGGAGCTGCCTTCAAATCGCATTTACATGTTCCAATATAAAAAATTATTTCCAGAGATTTTACATACTCGGTAAATTGTTGGGTGTTGTTTCTTCTCTTGATTTGCTCTTGATACTTGTCAAGCAATTTATTAAATACACTTTTTTTCAGCATTATTTCCATACCAAGTTTTTCCCAAATTCCAATCAACTTATCTTGTACTTGAATAGTGAATTATTTATGGGAAAACTTTTTTTGTTCTGTTTTAGCGCGTTCGCTTAAGTAAAAATAATATCTCAAGATATCCAGATGGGTTGGTAAATTAAGATCAGTTAAATCAGTGGACACACCAAAAACAGTAACATCATGCTTGGGTATATGCCTCATTGGGTTTTAGATAGTTGTTGATATAGTTGCTTCATCTTACGGTGTAGAGGATGGTGGGTTCATTGTAAACTTTTTGATTTGGAATGGTCACTTCACTTGTTATTTTTTTTAAATATTTTTTTATCTGAAATTAACACTTCATACTTTGAGTTCTTCACAACGACTTAATGCATTCACAAAAACTGTTGCGTTATATATGGCCTACTAGACGAGGTAATAAGAATGAAATGGTAATTTCAATTCTACCTGCTGTGTCTTGTGGTTGCTTAAAAAAACCACACAAGCAATTTTACGATCTGCAATTGTATCACAGTGATACCGTTATTTTTTAGAATGGTTTTTTTTTTTATTTTTTTATGAATAAAAAACCCACACAACTATGTTTACGACATGCAAATGCATCACAGTGATGCCTTGGTTTTAAAAGGGTTGTAAAAACGCTAATTTCTCATAATTTTTTTTAACTTCTTTTCTATTACTAAGTTAAATTCATTTTTTCATTTACATATGTTCTGACTAAATAAATTTCTAAAGAGAAAAATAAACTACAAAAATAAAAAACATAGGCATTTCGCTGATTTTTTCATGTAAAGTGCAAAACCGGCGATTTTTTGAAATGTTTGTATGGTGAACCCCCAGGGAGTTCCAGGGGTGTGCCACTGGCATCGGTGGGTCGGGCCTCCAAAGTTAGTGGAGTCGGTCATACATTTGGACTCGATTGGAGCACTCTAAATGGGTCAAAGTGGAATTTTTTTAAATTTGCCCCTACCCAAAAGTTCGACCCAAATTGGGGACACCAGAATTCGTTTTAGAGGTATGGTTCCTTCGGCAAAGTTTCTTATTTTGATCCCTAGAATATGATTTTCACAGAGCAATGGCGATTTTTTTGCCTCCCCACAAATCGACCCGGCCTAATGTGTATACATATCTGAGTAATGTGGGCTATTTATTGCTGCGTAAATACTTGTGTGGCTGTTTTCTTTTTCATCCGCTTGCTTTGTTGTTGTTGTCGTCCAGAATTTATTAATAGCGGCATAGTGATGGATCGAAAAAAAATAATTTTGACTTGTATCTCATTTAATTTACGGAATCTGTATTATATATATCGC
Source organism: Eurosta solidaginis (assembly GCF_040869045.1). Taxonomy (NCBI): domain Eukaryota; kingdom Metazoa; phylum Arthropoda; class Insecta; order Diptera; family Tephritidae; genus Eurosta; species Eurosta solidaginis. The sequence continues at coordinate 254,554,938 of NC_090320.1, read as the reverse complement.
ACACTAAGACCAATATCCACACAACAGACTGCTGGGCTCGGTCTTAAACAGGGAGTAAATAAGATTCGCTATTAACAATTTCTCTCCTTTCAGTGCCTTGACGGTGATGCTACAGAAATTTAGTGAGCCTACCATTCTCTGGAAGAAAAGGGTGTACAGAACCATCATAGCTCTAACCTATATTCCTCAAAACTGGAGTAGGGTTAAAGTCTTTTTCTTACTTACAGCACGAAGAGGAACACATGAATACGCTAAAGGTACCAGACCAATTAACCTTACTTCCTTCATTGGGAAGGCTCTAAGATATCCACATTAGGACAGCCCTAGGGTGACCCAAGTTTCTATGGCAAATAATGCATACATGAAGGGCAGGTCTACTGAAACTGCCCGTCATGAGCTTGAAGGTACCAAAGAGAGTTACCTACACTACAAAAGTTACACTCTGGCAACCTTCCAAGGTGTAAAGAGAGTTTTTGAATATAAAGAAATCAGCGCCGTATACAACGACCTGCACGTAATCAATGCTGGAGAAGGGGCAATTTTATTATCTGAGTGGAGCTGTTCAGATTTTGCGCCGAGGTATAGGTGAGCTATTTTCGGCTTCCTTAGTTATACATGGAAAGAGTTCTCAGCTTGTTTTCATAGGATTTCTATATAGTAGCCTGCGTTCAGGAAAGTCACCAATGTCGATTTGAATGCGGTTATGGTCTGACATTTACTTCTGCCCTGAATATGCCAATTACTAGAAATGGTAACCACTTTATGGCTGCCCAGAGTAAAATATAGAACTTCCCCTCTAAGAGAATTTGAAAACCCGTATTTATTTCCCTGGATAATAATGCTTATATCATTAGAATAAATAAACTCAAGGAGATACTCACCCTCATTTTTTATCCTCAGCAAAGGAGCCATTCTACTTACAGTAATCGATGAGTGCTTTTGATTCAATTGTTGGGGCCATGTACTTCCAGCGACAGCTTTTTAGCTGTCTTTCTCGCCACAGCTCCTACAAATGATGTTGAGAGGAGTCCACATTCTCTAAGCTTGCCGGCCGAGTGGCCAATGTTTCATGATTGTTGAAGTGATCCTAAAGTTTATTTGCTTGGTCCTATTTAGTAGGTCCCCTGCTCTCCTTTTATTGTAGTTCGTTCAGATTTGCTCGATTATCTTGCAGGTCTACGAGGAGAAGCAGCTGAAGATCCCAAATTACTTGAGTCTTTCATGTGTATTTTGTTTTGATTGAAGTAAGTAGATCTTGTAGCTTGTCCAGCTAGGCAGTATCCAGTAGGGCCGCTGTCATTGAAAATTTGTCTGACTTTTTAGGGGACAGATTGACAAGCTTCCGCTGCCTCACTTGGCTTTTGTGGGCCTACGATGCGCGCGGTTGCTTCTTTACGCTCAGTTTTAAGCGGTTTTTTTGGGGATTGCCGGTTGATTCTATGTAACCTGCCACGTCTTCGTCGGCGTTTTATTAGGTAACTGCCTTGACTGACTACCTTCAACGGCTTTGAGGAACAGGGCTTCTGGTCGTTACATTCGCCCCTACTGTGAAGAGTGATAATTCCACATCAAAGAAATAAACAGTTATACTTACTGATAAAATATTTTCGTCTCTGACTTGCAAATGCCTACAGGTGAGGCTTCCGAACCCAAGCTTAAAGCTCGTAGTTTTTTTATGATACATTTTAAAGTTTCCATATCCAACATTGCAAGACCAACCTACAGCAGTTCGTCTTTGACTTTTCCGTTTTATTTTCATCGGCCCGTTACTCTCATAACGAGGTGGTCTTATTCTCTTTGAATGGGACATGATGACAAGCTTTTGTTGCCCCATTTGGCTTCTGTGTGACCAGGTTAGCGCTGGGAACTTCTTTAGAATCATTTTGGACGTGTTCTTTTGGGGTGAAAATTTGATTCTGCATAACCTGCAATTCCTTCGTTTACGTTTCATTTGGCTACTGTCTAAAGATTGGTTTCTTTGAGCAAAAGGTTTTCTTGTTTTAAAATTTCCACATAATGTCAAGAAAGATCAAAAAAATACACAGTTTTTGCAGAGTGCCGTAACACTTTCGTTTCCGACTTTTGAGTTTCTCTAAAGTGAGGTATCCGAATCCAAGCTTTACATTAGCGATTTTTTATAAGTGTCCACATTCACCATTGCAATCTTATCAGCATTCGACAGATGTAATTCATTTTAATAATCATATTACGTTTAAAAAGATTATTAAAATTGTATGTAATAATTTTCTTAATGTTATTTTCGTGTTAAACATAGGCATGTCTCACTTGACCTTTCGATAGCCAGCCTTCAGTTGAAATGCACCTAAAGCAAATCTGATAAAAATGATTACCTTTGTTGAGCATTTTCATGTAAGCAGACTTAATTTTATTTTCATTATGCATTTTAATTTTTGCGCTGCATTATACTTAAGCAAAGGTTCATTGAATTCACTATATTTTTTATTGCTGTTGTTGTTTATAAAAGAAATGTTGAAAATAATAATGAAAAATGTGGCGCGCATGAATTCATGTTGAAAGCTCATCAAAAGTGTACAAAGGATACTTAATGCTCATTAACACACATAACAAATTGCTATAACATCAACAATGACAAGTGCATGTACAATATCTACAATACTACCAATAACCATAATAAAAATATTTACAAAAGCAAACAAATTAAATAAAGCAACAAACATGTTTCTTAAAATGAATACTTACGAGCAATAAAAAAAAAACCACGAAAATCTTAAAAGAGAATTGAGAAAGGAAAATTTTATAGTCACATCTTTGTAGCTTGAGCAATGATATGATATAAGTTTTGGGGGACAAGGGAAACCTTTAGGGAAATTAAGAAAGAAAAAAAATTTTAAGTCATCTCTGTTATACTATAACTATCAGCAATTAGTGGCATGCTTTAAACCGTAGCTGCCTGCCTCAAAGGCTGAACTTCACGGTGTCAAAACACAATGGAATTAATTGTATGACCAGTGGCCCAATTACCAGCTTCATGTTCCCTGCTCAAACACTTTGTAGCAGTAAAATTTGTACCAAATTAGCTTGCGAACGAGTGGATCTTGTGATTGGTCTAATCTGGATAAGATAAGGAGTCTATCAAAGCTCCTTAACATTTTAAAGATAATGGCATCCAGTTTCAAGGCAACAGTACTTTGTGTTCCATTACAATTCTATTACGAGCATTAATATATCGCTTCATCATGTTCCAAGGCATGACTTATCATATACATTATACAATTCCTCGATTTTAGTACAAGTATTAAGGTATGTGAAAAACCGTTTTTGAGCACCAGGATTACCTGCATCACAATTAAGTGATGTATTACAACCTTTTCGCCTCACCGAACTGAAATGCCCCTTCGCTGTAGGAAAGAGCAGATACACAGCTATTAATCACAGTTAATCTTGATCCGATTCCCACCGTGCAGATAAATGCAGTTTCGAAACATTTAAAAAGCAAGAGTGAACACAAATTCAGTTTTTCGGGTATCAACTACTATCCACAAACGATAGGCATCTGCTTGTCACCATTTACATCTAGGATACACCAACTAGAACCTTTTTCTTGACCTTCTGCAGAAGCATCTTTGAAAAATTCATGCTTAGTCTAGAATAGGTAAAGTGGTTGCCTTAGACCGCATAACTCCGAAGAGAATACTTCATTGTCTACTTCGAATTCTAAAATGACTGTATTTCCACAAACCCTCAGGAGAAGTTACTGCATAGCTTCGTTAGGTATATTTTTTTCATCAACTTCACCAAAAGTGGACTCCTTGTAATACTCAATGGATGTGGTAAGATATTTTTATTAATTTAATAATGATTTCTCTGTAAGAGGATTTTAGTTCCCAATTTCCTATTAGACAATTCTGGTTACTTGGTAGCAAAAGCTTTTCTAAGCAAGTTTTCTTGATTTACAGCAATTTCCATATTGGCACTTGTTTATGAATTAACAAAGTTTTACCAGTAGATATCAGAAGTATTATATCAGGTTTCCTAATCATGATTAAGCTATTAGTGTCAATCATATCACAAAGCTGCGTACACTATATCTGCTCTCTAGTAAAAGAAAGGTTCGAATCAATACAACAAGATGACTCAGATTTCTGAGCGCACGGTTTTTCAATAGTCTAGCAGTGGATGGGAAAGGTGGATTTTTCTGCTTAAGTTTGTAGAACAAAAAAGAAGTGGTTTGTTGAGGACCATTGGGAGTGATTTGATTGGATGAATATGCCATCACCCGGCACTAAATGAAGGGAATCACAATGTAAAAAAATGTCTCAGAATATAAGAGTTCCCACGACTTCTCAACCTTACCTAACCTGCGACCTCTCAATCTTACCTAACTTAAATAACCTACAGAAAAGTGATTAAAGCTCACCACTGGTCACCATGTCATCAATTTGATATATCTTTCTTTGGTGAAGCGATATCTAAGTAGCTTATTCTTTTTGTGCTGAAACCACTGACATTATACTACAGTAGTTCTTAAATTCTGCAATTTTGGTGCCGGTTCGTCAGTTGTTCTGACTTAACCCTTTTAACCCTCCAGAGGCACTATTGTCCCACGAAAAGTTTGTAAGTTGTAAGTTACAAAAGGTATATTTATTTATTTATTTCCAAAGATTTTGGATATTTATTTACTTTGGGACGCTTATGTCCCTGCAGTATTTTTTGATGGGACATTAATGTCCCAGTAGATAGTTTTCGACCCTATATGTTTCATGTTAATTCCTTTTAGGAACTGTAAATGACCACAAAACTAATTAAAAATGAAATCGCAGATATCCCGGAAGACGAACAGAATGAGGGTCTGTCAGGTACTGATTTTAGTAGAGGAAGCGATAGGCTTTACGATCCCTCAGAAGGTAACAGTGACACTGAAGTTGACTCAAGTGACTCAGCAAAAGGGTACCCGGATAAGGATGAACGATCAGGACGAGACAGCAGATGTCTCTAGTTCAGAAGTTATTATTTGGGGTTTTCTTAGGGACTCTTTCCTTCCAAGAAAATTAGTCACCAATATTCGTAATTGCAAAACCGCAGAGAACATTTTACGCCTTGCAACACCATATGATATATTTCGTAAAATCTTTGCAAAAAGTTTGTAACAATATATTGCACAGTGCACAAACGAGAGGATAGATATAATGCTTAGATCAAAGGCTAAGCGGCAAAGAATAGCTTGTACAGACACTGCTGAAGTTGATATAGTGATTGGATGCATTATTGTAATGGCATTTATACTGATCGTAGGTTAACCAAATGGCGGAAGAAAGTCTTTTATCGCATTCTAATGACATGTGCTGTAAACGCGTGGATTATTCACTCCAAGGTGCATCAAAAAAACTTCCTTTTCTGGACTTTATAGTACAAATTGCTGACTCCTTTGTTGCAAAAGGTAGCCACGGACTACAAAAGATCTCGTCGGCAGGGAAGTCGATCAAGCAGGATGAGGAATACGAAAAACGTTGGCGATCATTTGCCGATCCAAGGAATTACGAGGCGTCGATGTGCAACATGTACCTAGAGGAAAATTTAGAAAAGAACGTAAACTATTTGCAATGCTTTTAATTTGGCTTTTTGTAAAAACTGTTTTGTTTCTGTTCATTTATAAATTATTTTGTGCTCTTTGCATATAATTTTGAAATGCTTTGTTTAAACTTACGTACAAAATGAAATATTTTACTTTTTCATACTGAATTCAATAAAAAGCTGCATAAATAATTCTTTTATTATCTAAAAAAATGTTATGCATACATGCGTAATAAATACGTATGGGACATATATGCCCCATTATAAAACCATATTGGGACACATTAGTCCCACCCTTAAATATCATTGTAGACAAAAAATACCGCTATCATCATGCTACCACATATTTGATGATCTATTTCAATTTTAAATATTGAAAAATTATGTTTCCATATACGTTCTACAAAAGTCGGATCGAAAGGGTTAAAGTACAGCTGGTAAATAACAACGTGCTCTCGCTCGTTTGTGTTTGCTTATTATAAAATAAATAAATGAAAGGCAAGATAAACACCGAAAAGATTTAAGGCCGAAATTCTCTTCCAATTTGCGTAGTGCTCCTCCTAATTTTTCCTACGAATTGGCATGTTTTATACCGGCTTATACACTGAAAAACTTGTTTTTAAAATTTTGATGTTGCTTTGCCCGGGGAGTGAACCCAGGACCTTCGATGTGGTAGGCGGAGCAAGCTACCATCACACAACGGCGTGTGAGTAAAGAGAATAAAGAAAATAAGTTCACCACAGAAGAACTGTAAACAAAACTGACAGATGGTCAAATAAAATGACAAGTGGCATGTAGAAAATTTTCGTGTATTGGCGAGTTACATTCATAGACTCAGATAGACAATCAAGAGAAGCGTAACAGACAAGAAAGATAGAGAGAAAGTGGGAGAGATAGCAGTCATAAAAAGTAAAAAAAAATCAGTTTTTTATGGTAGTATTTATAAAAGTGGCGGAATTGTTGTCAACAAGAAAAATGCAAACAACAAATACACGCAAAAATACTTTTGTTGGTTGTTTTAAAAACGACAATTGTTTGACATCAAGAAGGAATTCGACAGGTGAGCAACCATAAAAAAATCTTGAATAAATATGTACTATTGTACAATATAAATGAATAAAGGTATATAGTATTTGCAGAGCTAACAATAAAAAATTAATAAAATGAAAAATTTTGCTGTGACGTTTGTGAGAATAATTAACCAAAAGAAAAAGCCCCATGCTAAATTCACACAAACTAATATATATAGTATGTATATGTAGTAGGCCGGGTCGGTTTGTGGGGAGGCAAAAAAATCGCCCATTGCTCTGTGAAAATCATGTTCCAGGGATCAAAATAAGAAACTTTGCCGAAGGAACCATACCTCTAAAACGAATTCTGATGTCCCCCCCTTTGGGTCGACATTTTTGGTAGGGGCAATTTCAATTATACCTGCTGTGTCTTGTGGTGGCTTAAAAAAAACAACACAAGCAATTTTACGACATGCAAATGCATCACAGTGATGTCTTGGGTTTAAAAGGGTTTTGTAAAAACGCTAATTTCTAATAATTTTTTTAAATTTCTTTTCTATTACTAAGTTAAATTCATTTTTTCATTAACATATGTTCTGACTAAATAAATTTCTAAAGAGAAAAATAAACTCCAAAAAGAAAAAACATAGGCATTTCAAAGTGGGATTTTTCAAAATTTGCCCCTACGTCCCAAAGGGGGGGGGGGGGGGGTATCAGAATTCGTTTTAGTGGTATGGTTCCTTCGCAAAAGTTTCTTATTTTGATCCCTAGAATATGATTTTCACAGAGCAATGGGCGATTTTTTGCCTCCCCACAAATCGACCGGGCCTAATATATACATATGTAAACACAGATACTATAAACACCTTTTCATGCAAATTTATATGTATGAATGTATCTTGTACATATATCTACAAAATAACTGTAAATTGTAGATATGTCATCATCTAACTATGATGTTGTCGGTTTGCTGAGTGTGAACAAGCACTAGAAAGTTCATAAAGGTTCTTAACCCTTCGCTGTGGGCAGCCACAACAACAATAATGAAAATTGTGTAATTTTTTATTATACTCAGTCGAGCAGAGCTCACACAGTATATTAACTTTGATTGGATAACGGTTGGTTGTACAGGTATAAAGGAATCGAGATAGATATAGACTTCCATATATCAAAATCATCAGTATAGAAAAAAAATTCGATTGAGCCATGTCCGTCCGTCCGTCCGACCGTTAATAAGATAACTTGAATAAATTTTGAGGTATCTTGATGAAATTTGGTGTGTATGTTCCTGGGCACTCATCTCAGATCGCTATTTAAAATGAACGATATCGGACTATAACCACGCCCACTTTTTCGATATCGAAAATTTCGAAAAATCGAAAAAGTGCGATAATTCATTACCAAATACGGATTAAGCGATGAAACTTGGTATATGAGTTGAGCTTATGATGCAGAATAGAAAACTAGTAAAATTTTGGACAACGGGCGTGGCAACGCCCACTTTTAAAAGAAGGTAATTTAGAAGTTTTGCAAGCTGTAATTTGACATTCGTTAAAGATATCATGCTGAAATTTGGCAGGAACGTTACTATTATTACTGTATGTCTGCTTAATAAAAATTAGCAAAATCTGAGAACGGCCACGCCCACTTTTTAAAAAAAATTTTTTTTAATTCAAATTTTAAAAGAAAAGTTAATATCTTTACAGTATATAAGTAAATTATGTCAACATTCAACCCCAGTAATGATATGTTGCAACAAAATACAAAAATAAAAGAAAATTTTAATATGGGCATGGTTCCGCCCTGTTTGATTTAATTTGTCTAGGATACTTTTAATGCCATAAGTCGAACAAAAATTTACCAATCCTTGTGAAATTTGGTAGAGGCTTAGACTCTAGGATGGTAACTGTTTTCTGTGAAAAAGGGCAAAATCGGTTCAAGCCACGCCCAGTTTTTATACACAGTCGACCGTCTGTCCTTCCGCTCGGCCTTTAACACGATAACTTGAGTAAAAATCGATATATATTTACTAAACTCAGTTCACGTACTTATCTGAACTCACTTTGTATTGGTGCAAAAAATGAACGAAATCCGACTATGACCACGCCCACTTTTTCGATATCGATAATTACGAAAAATGAAAAAAAAATGCCATAATTATATACCAAATATGAAAAAAGGGATGAAACATGGTAATGGTATTGGTCTATTGACGCAAAATATAACTTTAGAAAAAAACTTGATAAAATGGGTGTGACACCTACCATATTAAGTAGAAGAAAATGAAAAAGTTTTGCAGGGCGAAATCAAAAGCCCTTGGAATCTTGGAAGGAATACTGTTCGTGGTATTACATATATAAATAAATTAGCGGTACCGGACAGATGGTGTTCTGGATCACCCTGGTCCACGTTTTGGTCGATATCTCGAAAACGCCTTCACATATACAACTAAGGGTCACTCCCTTTTAAAACCCTCATTAATACCTTTAAGTTGATACCCATATCGTACAAACACATTCTAGAGACACCCCTGGTCCACCTTTATGGCGATATCTTGAAAAGGCGCCCACCTATAGAACTAAGGCCCACGCCATTTTAAAATACTCTTTAACTCCTTTCATTTGATACCCATATCGTACAAACAAATTTTAGAGTCCCCTGGTCCACATTTATGGCGATATCTTGAAAAGGCATCCACCTATAGAACTAAGGCCCACTCGTTTTTAAAATACTCATTAACACCTTTCCTTTGATACCCATATCGTACAAAGAAATTCTAGAGTCACCCCTGGTCCACCTTTATGGCGATATCTTGAAAACGCGTCCACCTATAGAATTAAGGTAACCGCATTTTAAAATACTCATTAACACCTTTCATTTGATACGCATATCGTACAAACAAATTTTAGAGTCCCCTGGTCCACCTTTATGGCGATATCTTGAAAAGGCATCCACTTATAGAACTATGGCCCACTCCTTTTTAAAATACTCATTAATACCTTTCATTTGATACCCATATCGTACAAAGAAATTCTAGAGTCACCCCTGGTCCACCTTTATGGCGATATCTTGAAAACGCGTCCACCTATAGAATTAAGGTAACCGCATTTTAAAATACTCATTAACACCTTTCATTTGATACCCATATCGTACAAAAAAATTCTAGAGTCACCCCTGGTCCACGTTTATGGCGATATCTTGAAAAGGCGTCCACCTATAGAACTAAGGCCCACGCCATTTTAAAATACTCATTAACACCTTTCATTTGATACCCATATCGTACAAAAAAATTTTAGTCACCCCTGGCCCACCTTTATGGCGATATCTTGAAAAGGCGCCCACCTATAGAACTAAGGCCCACGCCATTTTAAAATACTCTTTAACACCTTTCATTTGATACCCATATCGTACAAAAAAATTTTAGAGTCCCCTGGTCCACCTTTATGGCGATATCTTGAAAAGGCGTCCACCTATAGAACTAAGGTCCACTCCTTTTTAAAATACTCATTAACACCTTTCATTAGATACCCATATCGTACAAAAAAATTTTAGAGTCTCCCCTGGCCCACCTTTATGGCGATATCTCGAAAAGGCATCCACCTATAGAACTAAGGCCCACTCCCTTTTAAAATACTCTTTAACACCTTTCATTTGATACCCATATCGTACAAAGAAATTCTAGAGTCACCCCTGGTCCACCTTTATGGCGATATCTTGAAAACGCGTCCACCTATAGAACTAAGGCCCACGCCCTTTTAAAATACTCATTAACACCTTTCATTTGATACCCATATCGTACAAACAAATTCTAGAGTCTCCCCTGGTCCACCTTAGTGGCGATATCTCGAAAAGGCGTCCACCTATAGAACTAAGGCCCACGCTCTTTTAAAATACTCATTAACACCTTTCATTTGATACCCGTATTGTACAAACGCATTCTGGAGTCACACCTGGTCCACGTTTATGGCGATATCCCGAAAAGGCGTCCACCCAGAGAACTAATGCCCACTCCCTTTTAAAACACTTACTAACACCTTTCATTTGATACCCATATTGGACAAACGCCATCTAGAGTCATCCCTGGTCCACTTTTATAACGATATTCCGAAAAGGCGTCCACCTATAGAATTAAGGCCCACTTCCTTTTAAAATACTCATTAACGCCTTTCATTTGATACTCATATCGTACAAACAAATTCTAGAGTCACCCCTGGTCCATCTTTATGGCGATATCTCGAAAAGGCGTCCATCTATAGAACTTAGGCCTACGCCCTTTTAAAATACTTATTAATACCTTTCATTTGATACTCATATCGTACAAAATAAATTCGAGAGTCACCCCTGGTCCACCTTTATGGCGATATCTCGAAAAGGTGTCCACATATAGAACTAAGGCCCACTCCTTTTTAAAATACTCATTAACACCTTTCATTTGATACTCATATCGTACAAACAAATTCTAGAGTCGCCCCTGGTCCATCTTTATGGCGATATTTCGAAAAGGCGTCCACCTTAAGAACTAAGGCCCACGCCGTTTTAAAATAATGATTAACACCTTTCATTTGATACCCATATCGTACAAACAAATTCTAGAGTCACCCCTGGTCCACGTTTATGGCGATATCTCGAAAAGGCATCCACCTATAGAACTAAGTCCCACGCCCTTTTAAAATACTCATTAACACCTTTCATTTGATACTCATATCGTACAAAGAAATTCTAGAGTCACCCCTGGTCCACCTTTATGGCGATATCCCTAAATGGCGTCCACCTATAGAACTATGGCCCACTTCCATTTGATACACATGTCATACAAACACATTCCAGGGTTACCCTAGGTTCTTTTTACAACATGGTGATTTTCCCTTACTTTGTCTCCACAGCTCTCAACTGAGTATGTAATGTTCGGTTACACCCGAACTTAGCCTGCCTTACTTGTTGTTATTTTATTTTTTTTGTGTTAAAAATAAATGTGTGCAAATACATAAACACGCTTGCTGGCCACCCAATGAGCAAATACATAGTGGCAAAAATAATAAGGGCCAGATTTTATATGACTGGTACAAAAAGTTCTGCAATACAAAAATTACTCATAAAGTGCTAACAGTTACTTTATTTAACCTTTGTCTTTTATTGGCATGTAAATTCATATATGTATGTATATGTCAGTGAAAGATAAAGAAATTTTATGGCCGAATTTTTTCTGCAGAGACCCTACATCAAGTTTTTTTAAGACGGTTTTGTGCTATTTTATTCATACTGTTATTTATACTTCTATAACGACTATGCGCGTTTCCCCCATTTTCAAAACTTTTGCTTTCCTCCGGGCCCAATATCGCTTAATTGACCACAACTCAGGTACGGTGGATGGTTTCAAGTTTCTCCCAACATAATTTACATTATTATCTTCAAATCACTTTTAGGTGACTCGGCTCCAATCTGCTGGAGGCAGGACCGAGCAAAAGCTGGAAAATTATGACGACGTAGGAATAGCAGAAGACGTTTTTGAAGACACATTTTCTCGTAAGTTTCTGCGTTGAAGTTTTCCAACATATTTTATATAGCCTGCCATACCAGAACCATTTTACCAACCTTTTTCATATTCATGGCTTTTTACGAGCTAGCAATTTTCTATACAGACTGAAAGCAATAAAATTGGGTACCTAGCAAAGTTTTCAGATCTATTTTCAAATATCGTCCATAGTCATAAAATCATTTTTTTGCTTGCCAATTCGGTCTCACAGACCTTACGTGGTAAGGAAATTCTTTTTGGCGTCGGTTTTTCACCCCGTTTTGGAACTTTTTTCTTTTTGTACGTTCAAGTGCCATTTCTATGCTTGACGTCTGCTGAGTTTAAGCGGCCCCTTCTTGGCTTGTCCTTCTCTAAATACCTTCCTTCAACGCCAAAATTGTTTTTCAAGCAATGTCATAAGCAGATTCTGTGAGTTTCGCCAAATTTTCTTACGTACACACAGATGTACATAATTCTTCGGTAGTATTCATTTTTTTCGCTGTTGACGAATTTACTTATTTTATTTATTTATTTTTTTTTTATGAAACTAATATATGTATTTTTAAAAATCTTATAAAACAACATTTCAGAAACAGTTCAATCAAAGCGTACTTTTTTACATGGAAACCATAATAAAGTTCCAAATTTGCAGAACTCTCTGCACCAGTCCTTATACCCTTTTTGTGTAGAAGTTTATTACATTCACTTTCACAAGTGTATAATACCAACAAATAAAATACAATAGAACTTTATCACTCTCTCAAGAGAATACGTACTCCCATTGTGAACGCTTGTTGTTTACACGAAAAAAGGTCGCGCGGCATTGCATCGCGCTTATACGAAGTCATATTCCTATACGATATCAGAGTACTTGGAAGCTGAAAACCTGCGATATGATCAAAGGGGTATCAAGGGATGCTCATTACTGCCAGTTATAAAAATCCAATTACGAAATTTAACACTTTCTAACCGTTCAAAAGATATTTGAGAAAACAGGCGGTTTCAATGCCAGCCTAACACGGATTTTGCATCACCGAATTCCTTTAGTAGGCTTCAGGGATTTAAGAATAAAAAAAAAAAAATAAATGTAAGGCGCGATAACCTCCGAAGAGATCTAAGGCCGAGCTTCTCTTCCAATTTGCGTCGTGCTCCTCTTGATTTTTCCCTACAAATTGGCCGGACGGGACCTACATGTTTTATGCCGACTCCGAACGGCATCTGCAAGGCAGATGAGTTTTCACTGAGAGCTTTTCATGGCAGAAATATAATCGGAGCGCTTGCCAGACACTGCCGAGGGGCGACCCCGCTTAGAAAAATTTTCTTCTAATTGAAAAATCTTATTTCTAAAATTTTGATGTTGCTTTGCCCGGGAGTTGAACCCAGGGCATACGGTGTGATAGGCGGAGCACGCTACCATCACACCACGGTGGCCGCGGGATTTAAGAACTCCTCTGAAATTATTCTTACCTCATAATTTGAAGATATATGCCCTCATGACAAGGGATTTTTCAATTTGCTTAGCTATAACATAGTTATAACATGTTAATTTGGATTTTCACACTTCATCATTCAACACCCAAATCTCCCGGTTTAACATTTCCTAAAGTTGGTGGCCCTATTCCCTACTAGTCCCTTGTAGGGAATCACATTGGTTAAAGCCTATCAACCGTACTTAAATATCACCTACACGTTACGGATCCCAGGTTAGGGTTTGTCCTTCGTAAGAACACTCAAAGTGGTGAAGTAAAAGCTTTCCCAAGACAGTCGAACAAATGACCGGGTGTTCTACTAACCTAACGTGGGAGATATCCACTTAGACTGCTTATGATTATGAGGGCGGCATCCTTGGCCGAATAGTTACTCCTTAACGTTTTAAGGTGTTTCTTTGGTGTAGCTCGGCCGCAAAGCACGACAAAAATATCCATCACAAAGTCTTCGTAGCTACACCTAGAGCTTCTAGTGACATCGTTGAAGATACAACATTGAAGTCGCAGTCTTAGAAACAGCCGAAAAAAATGAAAACGCCCTTTGATGCGATCAACAATAAGCCAGCATTGATGCTAGTCATTCAAACTGTGTCACGAGAGTCATGACTATTAGTAAATAATTGATACCAACCGTATTTCGCCTTTGTGCGTGACCAGCATGGAGTACAAAGGATTTAAAGAAATCGTGCCGACTACGAGTATTCGAGTTAGCTCAGACCAGCTACATAAGTGTTACCAATTTAGGTATTTCTCTCTCCCTCCGTAAGGAGCTACTCCTGAAATATTTTGAACGATCTGCGAGATTTTGAGGCAAAAACCCCGGATCTTTCCGCAATGGCCGAAACCTCGATTTCCTTAAACACATATAAGCAAAACCTTTTCAAATATTTTTTATTTTTATTTTTCTATTACAAGCCTCCCTGATGCTCATCCGAAACTTTAGGATATTGTTCCAGATCGTCAAACATGCGATTGACGTCAGCAAATGAAGTGATCGGCGTAAACCTCTACAACACATACGAGTTTTGAGGTCATACACTAAACCTTATACGAAGTCGTGGAAAACAGAGTTGTGCGAACTCAGATCAACAACAAGAAAACTGTTCAACAAAGCTTAACAAAGTCGGCTCGAAGAGGACGGGAATGTCCACAGATGCAGCATAAACAAATACAAAAGCTGTAGCGGAAGGCAAAACAGAAATTATGGGTACAATACTGTGAAAGCCTGGTGAAGACTAAGTAGGCATCAATACTTCGGAAAATATTATATGGGTCGAAAGTAGTCCAAAGTATCATAGAGAAGTATTATGGCTTATAGATCGTCTCCAGTTCTGGGTTTTTAAATACTTTCAGGGATGCACGGATGAAAGAAGTATCACAATGCTGGAAGACCACTCTTATTATCTGAAAACTGACAGCACAAACATAGGCTATCAAATCTTTCGCGCCTTGCAAGTCGGCAGGAACTGTTAGAGTAATAACCGCCATATTTCAAGCCGCTTGCAATCAACCTTATCTATGTATTGTTGTTCTTGAGACGTGTATGGGTGGCATTCATTCCTCAAGCAGGGAAACTAAACCACTCGGAAATAAAGGACTACAAGCCAATAAGCCATTTCCCAGCCCAGCATCCATTCTGGAAGGACAAATCAGTTGCATACGCCCTTCATACTGAACTGCACAGAATACACCGTTTCAACCTTCCTCGATATTGAGCATGCCATCTACACTGGATGATATCTGTAGAGCATTTATTCACACGAAACCCAAGATTATAGTTTCTCAATAGTAGGATGGTCAACGCAACTTTTGAAGCTAGCTCACAATGTAAATAACTACTAGAGCTCGCCCTTCAGAGCGGCGTGTTATCGCTCCTGCTGTGAATATTAGTAGTAAATATAATTGTGGAAATCTTTAGAGCAGAAGGAACGACGGTAGTCTCTTATGCCGATGACCTGGCGATTCTGCCCTTTGTCCTTCCTGCAGCTCCAATTGAAAACAAAAGTTATAGCGAAGCTAAAGCTGAACGTTTTCACTTACTTGGCTGGTAGCATTGTTTTTAGAAATACTTGCGATGATCATATGACTTATTTGCGAAATGTTTTCGTGCAAATCCAAAGGCAGAAACTGGAGATAAGTTTCGACATATATAAATTGGTACAGCTTTATTTCACCTTTTCTTTTTAGTATTGTCAATGATCTGGTATCTACTTAAACAGGTGTTAGGCGCTCAAGGTATGAAGAAATGAACAAGGAACCTTACAAACGGATTAGTTGAGCGAATAAACAAAGTTGATTTACAACTCACACAATAACACTTCTTGCTACTATTCAATTGCATCTGCGGTGGTTTGCAGCAGTGCTTCGCGCGGGGTTCATACTTAACCTTAAATATTTCAAATTCTCATTATACTCAGCTGAGGAGAGCTCACATAGTATATTAATTTTGTTCGCATAACGGTACCCATTCATTAGGAAATTTATTTAGCCATGTCCATCCGTCCGTCTGTCCGTAAACACGATAACTTGAGTTATCTTAATGAATCTTTGAGGTATCTTAATGAAATTTTGCAAGTTCCTGGGCACTCATCTCAGATCGCTATTTAAAATGAACGAAATCGGACTATAACCACGCTCACTTTTTCGATATCGAAAATTTCGAAGAACCGAAAAAGTGCGATAATTCATTACCAAAGACGGATAAAGCGATGACACTTGGCAGATGGGTTGACCTTATGACACAAAATTTAATACTTTTTTATAATATTGTAACGAATTTACTTGCAAATCCTCTTATTTGCAATCCTCTGCTAAGTTCGAATCACTAAACTGTTGAATAAATAACTCCAATTTGTAGTAATGCAAAATGGCCTTTATTAAAGTACTTCACAATAACACTCCAACTGTACAACGAATAGCTTAATAACCAAACTGATAGCTTAAAGGAAACTGACTTTCAAAATAATAGTGCTATTGCTCGCTAGATATCGTCTTACTCGTAACTGCTTGACAATTCAAATCAAACTGAATTACTTCTTACTCGCCTGCATCGCTTTTATAGTTTACGCTGCATACTTCTAGGCTCTTCGATTTCCAGAAGTTACTAGTTGTTTCGGCTACAAAATCGCCAGCCACAACTACGTGCACAAATTATTGCTCTCTCTTGTGACAACTCAGATAAGGTATATGCATGTGTTTGTAGTTTACAGTCTCCCACACACACATAAGCGTATAAGTAAATTCATCGGTGTGTGACATCTCATCTCTCGCTGCCTTGTATGTAAATGTTGCTCGTCGGAATGTGTACATATGTGTAGACGCAATTATTGATTCGTTTATGTAGATACATAATGATTGAATTATTGATGTGTATTCACGTCACTGCTTAGATCGGCTTAGAGCTGGCAGCACTCCTTAGTTTTGCTAATATTCGTAACAATATGTAAATAGATACAAATATTCTAGGTTTATTGGGTTAAAAAAATGAGGACTTTCGAGACATATTTTCGTTGCGCCCACACAAAAATAAAAAGTAAATATACACCCAAGTAAATGAAGAATGCTAACGTGGTTTTCAAAGCTGTTTTCTTGCTTACTTTGCTCTCATTTACACACACTTACTTACTTTGATTTGCATGTTTACTTGGCAGTAATCAACATCAGCCAAAGAGATGTGTACAGAAAAAATCTACGTACACACTACAAATATACTTAAAAATAGCAGCCAAGTCAACTTGTTGTGCCACACAGAGCCATGGGGCATGAATAGTCAAGGAAGTCACAGCAAAAAGTGTGGCAAGTTGCAGTTTTGCAAAAGTAAATACCTAATGAAATAAAAGTGACAAGACAAGGCGTTGAATATAAAGCTAACGTGGTGAAGTGGTTGAAAGGGGTAAACAAGAAAAATTATAACAACAACAGTAATAATACTAGATCGTAAGAATAGCATGCTAGTGTACGGATAAGTATTAGACAAGAGATATGAATTACAAACATAGATGTAGAAGTGCAGACCAAAAAAGGAAGGTGGGACCTGTGAAGAAAGTTGAGTAAAATCATATATCAAAGTTTTACCTAATTGTGAATAGTTTTATATTGACTTGGCTTTAGTTTTTTTTACGTGGATAGAACTTCCAGGTGCGGGACTTTAAGCCTGGGCCTAGCGCGAATATATTTTCTATCGATAATAAAAGTTATCAATTTATTATCTTAAAGTTATCGATTACTTATCGAAAAAACGTTAGGTACGCTACTAAAATGTTATCGATTTGTTACAAATAATAGTCAATATGTTAGCGAAAAGTGTTCAATTTATTATCGAAGAATTATCGATACGCAATTGAGTATAGCCGCGCAACACTCACAGTGCAGGTTCGTGTTATAAATTTGTTATCGAAGTGCTAACGATTTGTTATCGTTAGGGCATCGGTTTATTATATTTGTTTTGTAGACGAGCTATAAACTATTTAATGCTTTTTTACCGAAGTGGTATACACTATCTATCAACAACAACGGTTATAAATGATTTATCGATTTATCGATTAGATATCGAAAAGCTATCGATTATATCGAAAAAAGTTGATATTTTACTAGAAAGTTATCGATTTGTTATCAAAAAGTATGGAAAAGTTATTAATTTACTATCTAAAAATTATCGATATGCTATCAAAAAATTATCGATTTTTTATAAAAAGTATTTCGATACGTTTACAAAACGGTATACATTCCTTACAAAATTTTTTTGACTTTTACCCAAAAGTGCTGGGGTGTACGTGGGGCTTATAGCACACTCTTTCTCATTGGGTTTTACAGCGATTGTAAGCCCTATGCTATACTATGGAGTTCTTGTTTGGTGGAAAGCCACACAAAAAGCAACCTACCTCAAAAAATTAGAGGGGTACGCAGACTGTCAATACTTAGCATTATGGAAGCCCTGAAAACAACCCCGACAGCTGCACTGTATGCCATTCTGCACATTCCACCTGTAGACCTGGTAGCAAAGAACATAGCGTTAACAACTGCAACCAGGCTCGGTGCCTCGGGGCAGCTTGAGCGCCGACCATACGGCAATAGTATAGCGTCATCAACCACAAGACGAACAGACTACCCGATTACCTATCTGCGCTTCGAGGGCGATATTAAGGCCACAATAGAGGTGGACGATTGGCGCAAGGGTGCTCAAATGGCGGACGAGGGGATACATGTGTACACAGATGGTTCCAAAATAGGGGAAGGAGTAGGGTCTGCGGTATACATAGCGTTTTCCCAGCAGAAATAGTAGCCGTAACCAAAGCAATAGAAACCCTGAAAGAAGATAGCCCAAGCTGCAATCGTGTTGAGTTTTATATTGACAGTCAAGCAGCAATTAAGGCAATAATATCGCACAGCACAGCATCTAAATGCATGTTAGAGTGTAAGCAGTCCCTGGAGAAAATCGGGACAGGGAGAAGCATACATCTATATTGGGTCCCAGGGCATATGAGAATAGATGGGAATGAAAGAGCGGATGAACTAGCTAAAAAGGGCGCATACCTTGAAGCTTGCTCCATAGACGTCCCAATTAGAATGGGCGAAATTAAGCGAAGGCGAGAGGTGCACATGATTGACCAAGCAGGAAAGGCATGGGTTCAAGCGCGGGGCTATAAAGCGTCGAAAATTATGTGCAGGTCTTACAACCTTAGACTAACAAAGTTGCTTCTATCATTAAAAAGAGAGGACTGTAGACTCATGACGGGTATTATGACTGAACACTGCCTTCTGGCGTCACATGCCATCAAATTAGGCTTGTTCAGTGATAGCAGATGTATGAAGAACGAGCTGGAGGAGGAAACGATCGAGCACGTTCTGTGCTCTTGCCCTGTGCTTGCCAGGCTAAGACTCCAGCTATTAGGAGTGATACAGCTGTCAGATATAGAAGAAGCAAGTGGCTTAAGTCTTAGGAAGCTTCTAGTACTTGCCAAGAGCATGAAAATATTTTATAACATATGTCTTGTTTTTTGATAGGGGTTTTCAGTTTGGTCGTTAAAACAAACTTCTGGTAACACTACGGACTTATTCAGTCTATGTGAGTTCCTCGTGGACGGGCCCGTTCAACTTAACCTAACCTACCTAAAAGTTATCCGTTTGTGATCTCGAAAAAAAAAAATTCTATCGGAGTGCTTCCAATTTGTTGCGGGCCTGTTATCGATTTTTTTTTTTGACTACTCGTGGGCTTGTAATGAAACACATACTGATAAGTCTTCACTATAAAATCGATTTCACGTTCGGCTTTAATAAAAGCATAAGAAACCAATAAGATGGCGATGACTTATCCAAAGCAAACTTACAACTCGATCATAATAAATGGCATGTAGATAATAAGCATATAATAATACAATAAGTTGTCGGTATCGGTTGTTATATAAAAGAAACAGACGAAAAATCTCCCAAGAGCACGGTTATCTATAGCAGATACACCTAAAACAGCGCTGTACTTTTCCTCGTTGTCGGACGCGGCACTAATGCCAAATGATAGGGATTTTATTCTCTCTCAGTGGAACGTTGCCAAATTTTTTATCTGTTTCGATATCCGCCATTTTTAGCCCTATTCTATTTGTTGCTCTTTTGTTGTGGCGTATTTGATTTGTTTTTCAGTTGCGAGGCAATCCATGGCCAATTCTTATTATTAATATTTTAATTACTAGGCCTGTAAGCACTGTGACCTTTGCGCAGATTTATTGTGCATGGCCTTTCAGCCTAATTTTGTATATGGAGCTTCTTGGTGTATATAAGTTACATCTTCAGGCTTTTTGCTCCAATTCACATAGGGAGTAAAAGTCACACCACCAAGTTGGGAGAGTATTTGCCTAACCAGAGCGACGCATTCGCAGGGATTGTGAACCGGCCTTTCATCATCCAGCTCACAGAAACGACAAATTTGGGTATCGGATAGATTTAAATTACATAGGTGATATCGTCGATCATAGTGGCCTGCATATTACCCAGTGAGAGTTCTTGGGTCCTCCCTGCTAAGAGTAATGAGTTTGGCTGATACTTTCGTTGCTGGAGGCATGTCTTTGCCCTGGGCAAACAATCAAGCGACGTCTGAGCTGTTTAGTTTCCCAGTTACTTATAGTTTCCCTGGTGTAAAAAAACCTTGTTTTTGTCTCCCAGGTCATTAAGGATATCAGTGCAGTCATTCACTAGCTTAGATGTAACTGTGTAGGATGCAAGGCACGGGGGGCTGCCTGGCTGTCCGACATAATGTAGGTGGTATCGATGTTGAGCCTATCCGCAGATATTCTCTACCCCTTCTATTGCATGGATTTCTGCTTGAAATATGGTGGGGTAGCATCCCTTTGGTATCAATTTCTTGAATTTCTTCCGTCATCGAATTTCGATCCATCCAAGAAATGAACCTCTGAGTCAGGGTCACTATAGGGACTCCCTGTTTTCCAGTTTTGGTTCTGTCCACAATGGACACTTTAAAGCTTAGTGAGATTATGAGCTTAGGGGACACTAAGTCAAGCAGTTGTAATGTGGGATTTCCTATGGATTTTCTTCTTACTTTCATATGCCCTATCCTGTTTCCTGGCTTCAACTCCGAAATATTTGGAAGTGTTAGTGCGCCTTGTATTCCGAGGTATTCCCTCTAAAGCACTAAGTGCATCAGCAGGGCCGTTCTCATCGCACCCATTAAGCCAATTCAAACTAGTCGATGGAGTTTGCTTAGTTTTAGTGTTGCCGTTCTTTGTGTGGCCTTCTGCCACCAAACTAGGGACGCATAGGTGACTATTGGCCTTACAACAGTTAAATGTCCAGTATACCGTTTTTCGAGATATCACCCCTGTTTTGCCGTTGAGTCGAGTACAGGCGAAGAAAGCTCTTGTTGGCAAAATCAATACCTCCAACTTTACTAAACTCAGCTTTCTTTAACTAAAGAAAACCTGCGCTTATTTAAGAATGAAAAACGACACTGATGATGGGACAGCAACGAAACCGGGTTGTCTGGAAACAAGAGCTGACGGAAAATCGTTCCAATATACACCATTTATTCACACTCTATGAAAATCAAAAAGACCAAATAAGTCACCTAATTTAACTTCTATATTGACGTCATTAGTCTTCTCATTTTTGACAGTTTTTTTCTCTTTCTCTTTTTTGTTCTTCTTGCCATTGATTTTCACATCCTTATTGTTTCTTCCTACTCTTCAATTATCCCTTTCCCATGATTACCAGCCAGAGGACGCGTTAGGTGATGTCCGCTCACTCGTTGTTATGCTTAACTTTCTTGTGACAGCTTTCTATGACAAACCGCACTTTAATTGAAGTTGGACTGAATACAAATCTGCATTAAAATGAAAGCAGATGAAAATCAGCAATATATTGGACAGCTGACCCTAAAGCGACGCTCTCTCTTCTTTGTTAGGACCCGGATATAACTGTTTCTACATATGCCCAGAGCATTTTTCATGTATTTACACAAACACAGACTTGAATGCCTATTTCTTTAAGTTGCTTGTGTATGGAAAACAAAAAGGACTGACGTTGACTTGCTAACACCTTTCCTTTAAAACGCTCATATGAAATTGTGTCACCACCTGAGGATATGCGTTTGCTTGTTCATAGGGCATAATAAACCTTAAAATATATTTGTATCTACTTATAAGCATGTGAGTGTGGACGTCCGAACGTTTTTTTTCATTCTCTCATTAAAAATCTTCTTAAATTTCTTCGCGTATGCACATGAGGCTGAAAGGCTTAAACTTTGTGTGTTCGCTTGCAGCTTATCGGGTTTTTAAGCTTATTCTTAGTTCATTGTCATTAATGTTACTTTGAAATTGCGTTTTATATTTTGAAACGTGTTCGCTTTCTCACATAAAAAAACACTTTGCTCATTGCATGTGCTTGACTTGTTAACGAAATTGTTAAAGTTCAGGCGTTAATGATTGTGCGCCGTGAAATTCGTAGCTTGAAAACCAGCCATCGGTCTAATGGTGTAAATTGGAAAAAGTCGTCTCAAAATCAGGATCTTGTAGACAATGTAGACAACAAACTTAACTTCAACCTTCATATTACAGTAAAAATTCGTTGAACATAATAAAGTCATCTTTATAGAAGTATCTGGAGCGTGGTCGAGCATTTGCTTGGATCATGGGAAGTTGGGTGCGTCGAGTTATATCTCAAGCGTAGAATGTAGAGGGTCTTCCAGAAGAGAGCATATTCTAATTAAGCCACATGCTAACTTTGATAGGTACCACTGTCGGTGTCTCCCACAGCCGTTAAAAATAAAATAATTTACAAGTACGTTGAATTACTCTCGCATAATTCGAAGAATGTGGGCATTTAAACGGTTATGAATAGATATAAACAATAATGATTATTAAAGAGAGAAGATGATATTAAAATATTGTAATGAATATTAGCAACACTAAGGGAAACTATCTTCTCTAAGCCGATGCTAAGCAGTGACTTGTATGCATATCAATAATTCAAGCATTATGTCTACACATATGTACATACACGCAGCAGAGAAGCAACGCACAACCACATGCATTAATCTGAGATACTCCCGAAAGTATGCAATGGTTGCGCAAGTGTTGCTCACACATACAACCACATGCAGATATCTTATCTGAGATGCTCCCAAAAGTATGCAATTATAATTGTGTTCGCACATACACCCGCATATGAGAAGCTATAAACGTAGTAATTTTATAGCTGATGGCCAACTAGTAGATTCTAGAAATGGAATTACCTAGAAGATACGAACGAGAAATCACAGAGTATAAAAGCAGCAACAGTAGAGGAACGACAATCAGTTTAATTTAAGCAAGCTATTCATTGTGAAGTATCAGTGTTATTGTGAAGTACTTTAATAAAGGCCATTTTGCATTACTAAATATTGGAGTTATTTAATCAACAGTTTAGTCATTCGAGCGTTAGCAGAAAATTGCAAATAAGGGGAATTGCAGTAAATTCGTTACAATATATATTTTTCTTAACTCGACTTAAGATAAAAAAAAATAAATTAATATAAGGCGCGATAAACTCCGAAGAGATGTTAAGCCGGACTTCTGAGTCAGGGTCATTATAGAGACTCCTATTTTCCAGTGGGTTCTTTCTATAATGGACACTTTAAAGTACAGAGAGATTCTGAACGTAGGGGACACTACGTCAAGCAGTTGTAATGTGAGATTTCCTATGAATTTTCTTCTTACTTTCATATGCCCTATCATGTTTCCTTACAATAGTATTAAATGTCCAGTATACCATTTTTGGAGATATCGTCCCTGTTTTGCCGTAGAGACGAGTACAGGCGAAGAAAGCTCTTGTTGCCATGACCAATACCTCCAACTTTACTAAACTCAGCTTTCTTTAACTAAAGAAAACCTGCGCTTATTTAAGAACGAAAAACGACACTGATGATGGCACAACAACCAAACCTGGTTGTATGGAAACAAGGGCTGACGGACAATCGTTCTAATATACACCATTTGTCCACACTGTAGCAAAATCAATAAAACAAAATAAGTCACCTAATTTAACTTCTATATTGACGTCATTAGTCCTCTCATTTTTGGCAGTTTTTTCTCTTTCTCATTTTTGTTCTTCTGGTCATTGATTATCACATCCTTGTGGTTTCTTTCTATTTTTCAATTATCCTTTTCCCATGATTACCAGCCAGAGGATGCTTTTAGTGTGTGTCCGTTCACTCGTTTATGCTTAAATTTCTCGTGACTGCATTCTACGACAAACCGCAATTTAACTGAAGTTTGACTGAATACAAATCTGCATTAAAGTGCAAGCAGATGAAACGCAGCAATACATTGGACAGCTTACCCTAAAGCGACGTTCTCTCTTCTTTGTTAGGACACGGATCTAACCGATGACTGCCAGGAAAATCTATTAACAAGCAGAGTTGATATAAGAGCCGAAATTTAAGGAGCTTAAAGCTGCCTCCTACCTTTAAAATCACATTTCAATTCATGTTATCCATCAGGGTATAAAAATAAGAAAAGAAGAGCATACAGTAATACATATTCATTTAAACGCACTCTCAATTTAAAATTTACCACTTTGGTTCAAGTAAAGGAAATTTGGGTTGCTTAAAAAACTTGTGTTCGTTGTTGTTGTTGTACTCGTATCATCGCATATTCAAAAATACTACTACGAACAGGTGCATATTGTTTAAGCGCAGCAACTTTGTTTTTAAATATTTATTCATTTATTAAATTTGTACCAATTAATTGGTCCTCCATTTTTATCAATGGCTTCATATATTCGATTGGGTATCGATTTGGCTAAATTTTGCAGCTGCATACTGCTTAAATTTTACCAAGCTTCTTTAATAGCCAAATTCAACTCTAATTGAATCCTGTGAAGATGTCCGTGGACTTTTTGTTCATAAATTTTGCTCTACGAAATTTCTCTACCGGCTTCGAATCGGGACTGCATGCAGGCCACTTCATAAGTGGAATGTTGTGTTCTGTAAGCCATTTGAAAAACCCCTTAGAAACATGAATGGCAGCGTTAACCTGTTGAAAAATGCTGTCTTCATCCATTTTAACATCTGAAAATCAAACGAGAGCATCGTCCAAGAACTGCTTATAAACTTTGGAACTCATTTTAGGGGGTGCGAAGCATTTTCTGCTTTTCCTCTCAAAGAAAATGCCGCCATAATGCTGTCACCGCCGAAGTGTTTTATTAACAAACGGGCGTCGTTGTTACGCACAATGGTGGATGCAGTAATTCCTTCTAGAGGAGATGCAAAAATTTACCTCGCACCCCCCAAAATGAGTTCTGAAGTTTATAAGGAATTATTGGATGATTTTCACGACGTTTGTTTGGCCGATTTCCTTGACGTTTGATTTTCAGATGACAAAATGGATGAAGACAGCATTTTTTAACAGGATAACGTTTCATTTCATGTTTCTAAGGGGTCTTTCAAATGGCTTGCAGAACACAACATTCCACTTATGACGGGGACCGCATGCAGTCCCGATTCTAAGCCAGCGAAAGAACTTTGTAGAGCTAAATTTATGGACAAGAGGTTCAAGGACACCTCTACAGGACCTCGTTAGAGTTAAAGTTGGATGTTAAAGAAACTTGGGAAGATTTAAGCAGTATGCTCCTGCAAAATTTAGCCAAGTCTATACCCAATCGAATATATGAAGCCATTGATAAAAATGGAGGACCAATTAATTGGTACAAATTTAATAAATGAATAAATATTTAAAAACAAAGTTGCTACGTTTACACAAATATGCACCTGTTCGTAGTAATATTTTTTAATATGTAATGATAAGAGTACAAAAACAACAACGAAAACAAGTTTTGTAAGGCAATTCAAATTTCCTTTACTTGAACAAAAAATATTGGCTAGAATTTGTTGTTATGAATGCATAAACAAAAGAAAGCCAAAGTGGTAAAATTAAAATTAAGAGTGCGTTTAAGGGAATATGTATTACTGTATATGGCAACAGTTGAAAAAAAACTCCCAGTAGCCTTATAATACACACAATGCTCTAGGCAAATAAGGAAGGAAATATGCAAAAACTGTTACTGTTTCTACATATGCCCAGAGCATTTTTCATGTATTTATACAAACACAGACTTGCATGCCTATATCTTTAAGTTGCTGGCGTATGGAAAACAAAAAGGACTGACGTTGACTTGCTAACACCTTTCCTTTAAAACGCTCATATGAAATTGTGCCACCACCTGAGGATATGCGTTTGCTTGTTCATAGGGCATAATAAACCTTAATATATATTTGTATCTACTTGTAAGCATGTGTGTGTGCGCGTCCGAACATTTTTATACTCAGTTGAGCAGAGCTCACAGAGTATATTAACTTTGATTGGATAACGGTTGGTTGTACAGGTATAAAGGAATCGAGATAGATATAGACTTCCATATATCAAAATCATCAGTATCGAAAAAAAATTTGATTGAGCCATGTCCGTCCGTCCGTCTGTCCGTTAACACGATAACTTGAGTAAATTTTGAGGTATCTTGATGAAATTTGGTATGTAGATTCCTGGGCACTCATCTCAGATTGCTATTTAAAATGAACGATATCGGACTATAACCACGCCCATTTTTTCGATATCGAAAATTTCGAAAAAATGCGATAATTCATTGTCAAAGGCGGATAAAGCGATGAAACTTGGTAGATGGGTTGATGTTATGACGCAGAATAGAAAATTAGTAAGATTTTGGACAACGGGCGTGGCACCGCCCACTTTTACAAGAAGGTAATTTAAAAGTTTTGCAAGCTGTAATTTGGCAGTCGTTGAAGATATCATGATGAATTTTGGCAGGAACGTTACTACTATTACTATATATGTGCTAAGTAAAAATTAGCAAATTTGGATGAAGAACACGCCCAATTTTTAAAAAAAATTTTTTTAAAATCAAATTTTAACAAAAAATTTAATATCTTTACTGAATATGAGTAAATTAAGTCAAAATTCAACTCCAGTAATGATATGATGCAACAAAATACAAAAATAAAAGAAAATTTCAAAATGGGTGTGGTTCCACACAATAACTTGAGCAAAAACCGATATATCTTTACTAAATTTAGTCCACGTACTTATCTGAACTCACTTTATCTTGGTATAAAAAATGGCCGAAATCCGACCATAACCACGCCCACTTTATCGATATCGAAAATTAAAAAAATGAAAAAAATGCCATAATTCTATACCAAATACGAAAAAAGGGATGAAACATGGTAATTGGATTGGTTTATTGACGCAAAATATAACTTTGGAAAAAACTTTGTAAAATGTGTGTGACACCTACCATATTAAGTAGAAGAAAATGAAAAAGTTCTACAAGGCGAAATCAACAGCGTTTGGAATCTTGGCAGGATTACTGTTATTATATATACTGTTATATATATATAAATAAATTAGCAGTACCCGGCAGATGATTTTCTGGATCACCTGGTCCACATTTTGGTCGATATCGCGAAAACGCCTTCACATATACATCTAAGGGCCACTCGCTTTTAAAACCCTCATTAATACCTTTAATTTGATATCCATATCGTACAAACACATTACAGAGTCACCCCTGGCCCACTCTAATGGCGATATCTCGAAAAGGCGTCCACTTATAGACCTAATGCCCACTCCCTCTTAAAATGCTCAGTAACAACTTTCGTTTGATACCCATATCGTACAAACACATTATAGAGTCACACCTCGTCCACCTTTATGGCGATATATCGAAACGGCGTCCACCTATGGAACTAAGGATCACTCCCTTTGAAAATACTCATTACCATCTTTCATTTGATACTCATATCGTACAAACACATTCTAGAGTCACCCCTGGTCCGCCGTAATGGCGATATTTCGAAAAGGCGTCCACCTATAGACCTAATGCCCACTCCCTTTTAAAATGCTCAGTAACACCTTTCGTTTGATTCCCATATCGTACAAACACATTATAGAGTTACCCCTGGTCCACCTTTATGGCGATATCTCGAAACGGCGTCCACCTGTAGACCTAATGCCCACTCCTTCTTAAAATGCTCAGTAACACCTTTCGTTTGACAGCCATATCGTACAAACATTCTAGAGTTACCCTTGTTCCACCTTTATCGCGATATCTCGAAACGGCGTCCACCTATAGAACTAAGGATTACTCCCTTTTAAAATACTCATTACCACCTTTCATTTGATACCCATATCGTAGAAACACATTCTAGAGTCACCCCTGGTCCACCTTTATGGCGATATCCCTAAATGGCGTCCATCCATAGAACTATGACCTACTCTCTCTTAAAATACTCTTTAATACCTTCCATTTGATACCCATGTCATACAACAACATTCCAGGGTTACCCTAGTTTCATTTTCCTACATGGTGATTTTCCTTATTTTGTCTCCATAGCTCTCAGCTGAGTATGTAATGTTCGGTTACACCCGAACTTAGCCTTCCTTACTTTTTTTTTTTCATTTTCTCATTAAAAATCTTCTTAAGTTTCTTCGCGTATTCACATGAGGCTGAAGGGCTTAAACTTTCTGTATTCGCTTGCAGCTTTTTCGGGTTTTTTAAGCGTATTCTTAGTTCATTGTCATTAATGTTACTTTGCAATTGCGTTTTATGTTTTGGAACGTGCTCGCTTTCTCACATAAATAAACACTTTGCTCATTGAATGTGCTTGACTTGTTAACGAAATTGTTAAAGTTCAGGCGTTAATGATGGTGCGCCGTGAAATTCGTAGCTTGAAAAACCAGCCATCGGTCTAGTGGTGTAAATTGGAAAAAGTGGTCTCAAAATCAGGATCTTGGAGATAATATAGACAACTTAACTTCAAACTTCATATTACAGTAAAAATTCATTGAGCATAATAAAGTCGTCTTTATAGAAGTATCTGAAGCGTGGTCGAGCATTTGCTTGAATAATGCGAAGTTGGATACATCGAGCGATATCTCAAGCATAGAATGTAGAGGGTCTTCCAGAAGGGAGCATATTCAAATTAAGCCACATGCTAACCTTGATAGGTAGCACTGTCGGTGTCTCCCACAGCCGTTAAAAATAAAATAATTTACAAGTACGTTGAATTACTCTCGCATAATTCGAAGAATGTGGGCATATAAACGGCTATGAATAGATATAAACAATAATGATTATTAAAGAGAGAAGATGAAATTAAAATATATATTTTTCTTAACTCGACTTAAGATAAAAAAAAATAAATTTATGTAAGGCGCGATAAATTCCAAAGAGATTTTAAGACGAGCTTGTCTTTCAATTTGCATCGTGCTCCTCTTGATTTTTTCCTATAAATTGGCGGGACGGGAGCTACTTGTTTTATGCCGACTCCGAACAGCATCTGAAAGGCAGAGCTTAGATGTGGATGGCGGAACACGCTACCATCACACCACGACGGCCGCCTCGACTTAAGATGCTCAACACAAATCCGTACAATATGCAATAAAATGTAGCCAATAAAACTTTACTAGCTCCTGTAAAGCGCTTAGGACAGCTAATAACTTTTCAAATAAGCCCACTTTAGTGCTTATATATAGCAAATGGAGCAAAGAACCATCATACATACATACATACAAATATAAATGCAGAGAAATATAAGGGCGTTGATGCATATCACAACTTTATTGCGATTAGTTGAGCAGTTCGTTCGACCTGCAACATTTTTGCGGTTTTCAGTTAATCCTTAATACAGCTAAAGGTATGCGAAAACAAGAAAAAAAAGTGTTTGAATTTTAATAAGGAAATTGATCGATTTGCAAACTAAAGTGTTAATTAAGGCAGTTAAATTATTAAGAGTGAGAAATTTGATAGATAACACAATGATGGTACCAAACCTTAATAAATGATCTCATTAATTTGGAAAAGGCAGATAATATATTTACTTAAGCCTCTCAGGACAGAATGTGGACAATTATCTCTTCATTTGGTTTGGTTGACCTGGTAAAGGCCTCACATAGACTGAATGTGTCCATAGTTTTACCACAATTTGTTTGACAACCAAACGCAAAAACTCCAATGAGGCACCGAGAACTATGCTGTAGATTAACGCCGTCCTTTTCACAAATATGGGAAGTTTATAGGACCAAGCTCAGTTTCTGTCTCGAGATGTCACAACTCTGCCGCGCTTTGTAGCTAAAGTCTTGAGCTCGCAATCGCAGGACATGAACAAAGAACCAGTAATTCTTCCTGCAGCTCGCACTTCCTACAACTTCTGTTACTGACCAGGTCTAATTTATAAACATGTGACTGAAAAATACAGTGTCTAGTTAGTCAGTATGTCTACTATGAGCTTTCAGTCGTGTCTCTTTAGATATATTAGCACCTTTGTCAGTCTAGGGTTTGCACATAAGCTCCTCTACACGCCTTTACTGCTTGTTGGATTCATGGAGTGCTTATCCTTCTCTATCAACTCATTGGCCTTTTCATTATCTTCTTTTCCGTTATGACCCACTAAAGATGCATGGTTTGGCCCGAGCGAAGTCTCTTCATTGCATTACAGAACCCATCTTGGTGAAGAACTGTGTGAGAGCATTGCCCTGATCGCCGCGACTGCAGCTTAACGCCTTGTTGACCAAACCAAGAAAAAAGGCTTTTATGTTATATCATTTAGTATATTTTTATTCAAAGGCATGTAATATTAACCAAAAGAAATAAACAAAATATTTCAAGGACATTGTAGTATAAAAAAAGGATATGGTACTCAGAAGTACCGTCGGGCTAGAAGAGCTCATATTTTTATGCTTTAATGCCATGGTATTCGGAAAAACGGTTTTTTTGTCATTGCAGCACAAAAATATTCCGCAGTGTTGACATTTCGAATGCGGCTTTGACTGAATTTTTTTTATACTGCACATTTCACATTTTCCTCGACTTTCTAAAAATATTGGCCAATGTACTCCCAAATTACCTAATCGGACATCTTTTGGTTCTGACTCACCTTTTCCACGACGTTTTTTGCTTGAGTGTGTTGGTGTAAAACTCAACTTGCGTTTGTTGGCAACATCTTTTTGCGTCATTAAGCCTTGTGCAACGGATCGTCTATACTCTAGAAGAGTCATTTTATCATGACTTTGGCAATATACAATGTAGGAATTAACGAAAGCTCTTTCCAAGAGCCCCCAAAACAATCTATGCCACCATTTTTGTGATCGCCTGCCTATACCGTATGCACAACGCAACTGATCTGCATGATCTGCGCCACCCATGAATGAATTAAATCTTTAATTGCAGTTGGAAATTGAACTTGCATTGCCTGACCTTTACGATCTCTCCTCTGGACATTACTTTTCTCAGTGCCATGGAAGTTGGATGCCAACAGTATGGGCTTGTTATCAATCCGTTTAAAAAAAGTTACACCGTTCATAGTTGTTCGTGAATGGAACTCGCCTCTTTTAATTTTATTGTCCGCTTTCATGTTTGAAGGAAGTCCTTTTAAATTTCCTCGTACTGTACCGCAAGCAAACACTTTCTGCGTTTGTAGAAATTCTAGCAGCCTGACGGTTGTAAAATAATTATCAAAGTACACGTACATATTTTTCCCCACTCCTCTTCTGTGAGAGATAAAACTACTCTCTCTCCCAGGCCATATCCTTCGTACTTTTCTTCGACAGCTTCGTCCTTTCCTTGGTATATCGAGAACTTTTTGATATATCCGCGTTGATCCGCCAAGCACCATAATTTGTAACCACGCTTAATTGGTTTCATAGGGCAATATTGTTTTATAGCACTTCTACCTTTAAAAAGAATTATAGATTCGTCAACTGATAGATCCTTCGTTCCATGGTATACCTGAGGAAAACGTTGATTCAGACCTTCAATCATAGGGCGAATTTTGAACAGTCGATCCTTGTTGTTTTCTGGAATTTTAGAATTATCATTTACGTGCAAAAAACGTAAGATTGAATCGAATATGTTTCGGGACATGGTTTTTGATACTATGGGCACAGCCAAATCTTTGCTAGTACTCCAATAATGACGATAACTTGTTTATGCCTATAAATGCCCAAAATTCACTTTTTTGTAAATTCAAGGTTTTGTTTTTTTGTACCGCATATAAATTCGAATGAAATATGATTCCTTCCACAATAGGCTCCATATAAGATAGGAAAAATTGTGTTAGTGTTTCCATATCGTCAAAAAATCCAGTTACTGGTCCCTCTGCAGAATCAAGTTATGAAACCACGGTGATTTTATCAATTTTTTTCCATTTTCGCAATGGTTCTTCGAAAACTGTGCTTCTTTCGTTTTCTGGTAATATATTGGTCTCTTCATTTTCTTCTTCCTGAATTTGATTTAGGACTTCAATCAAAAACTGATCTTCCTCGTTCGGAAAAGTCATCTCTTCGTCTTCATCATCACTCTCGATATCCGTATCTTGCTCATTATCGATTGGAATTTCTTCCAAAATGGAAGCAATTTCATTTTCTGACAAAAATCTTCCGCGGACTCCAGCCATTATCCACTAGTATTTGTAAAAAGCTGTGTATAAAAATCAGAAAATGCAAGGACAACAGAGCCCGACGGTACTTACAAGTCTCCTTCGGAAAATCAAAGATCACTGGTAAACAAAAAAAGTAAAGTTATTTGTATCTTCAAAACTAAATACTAAATTCACAAAGCTTATACTTTCTTTTTATATAATAGAGATATTTTAAGAATTTAGCAAGTTATAATTAAAATAATACACCACTTCTAATTTGTGACCGCACTATGGAAAACATTTGCTTGCAATGAGCATAAAAAGCAAAGAATCCACGAATTTTATTAAAAATCCTGTTATATATGTTCTACGTTTTTTACTTTACAGTACCGTTGGGCTGCATAATGTAAAAAACTTAGTGATTGCTTTTAAAGTAGCAAAATCAGATGTGGTACTGGAGAGTACCGTCAGACAACAAGGGGTTGAGCATGCTTTCTCCAGAATTTCGGCTTTCTTTCTTCACGGCTACAATTTTCGATATAAAAATACTGCAGTGATCGGGCAGATCTCTTTATTTCCGCATCGACACAATAAACAGCATTATTTTCTGCCATTTCCACACCCTTTCGCCAACACTACGGCTCTTGTATAACTCTAAGTCTTACTTACTTGCCAACAGGTTTACTGAGGGATGAATAAATTTACATTAAAAGGAATGATGCCTAACTTGTCATATACGGATCATAAATAAATTATACCCTCCACATCTCAGGTTATGCAATACCGGCAACTTGAAAATTGACACTGGCGATGATTTCAGGATTTTTGCTTTCCTGAATTTTTAAGATCTGTGAGTTTAAGCACGATTTGCCGGGATTTTACCCAAATTCAGCCTTTATAAATTTCTTTATGTTTTTAATTTTTATAAAAGCACAAGTTATTATTTGTTTATTTAACATTTTAAATGAAATTTTCCGCTGAGCATAAAATTCGATGTTTTATCCAAACAGTGTAGCAAAGCATAAGAATCACGCCGGCCAACAGTCATTCTCTGGAAAAGTACGGAAAAGTACGCTGAGTACGATTGGAGTGTCAGTGAACTTTGCACAGTTCTCAAGAGTGGAATCCTGCCAACTGCTCCAACTATCGCGGAATCAGCCTCCTTAATATCGCATGTATGGTACTGCTAAGCGTATTGTGCGAAAGATCGACGTCCACCGTGAATCGGCTGATTGAACCTTATCGTTGCGGCTTTATACCTAGTAAATCTACCATAGACCGATTTCCACTATGCTCTAAATTTTGAAAAAAAAGAAACCCCTGAAAACAGTGTTGACATACATCACCTCTTCAACGATTTTAAGGCCTCCTCTTTCCGGAGAGGACCTCTCCGAGCCGTTTACAATTAAACAAGCTTTCAGATGGGTAGACTCCCTATCGTGCGGTTTATTTATTTTTGATGCTGTAGAAAACTAAACCAGCTGCTGAGTTAAGCCGCTCTGGAACAACATTCCATAAAATCGTGTAACAAATGGCGTATGATGACGACACTGATACCAAGCTAGAAAAAGAAGCGAAAAAGTTGGGTTTGATGGTGAATGAGGACAAAAGAAAGTACCTGTTGTCATCAAGCAAAGAGTTAGCTTGGTAAGCACGCCACAGTTGGCAGCCATAATTTCGAAATAAAGACATGATTATGCCATGACCGCAAATCGAAGAAGTAAATAGTGTAGATTAAATTTATAATGTTTTTGTTGAAAAGAGGATAAAGAAAACTCTCTGCAGAAGCTTGAAGCAATATCGACGTTGACAGTGTTTTACTCCATATTGATTCACAAGGCTTTGAACGTAGCATCTTAAGGTACTAATTCAACTATATCGTTTCTTATCGGGATAGGAAATGTGATATTATTGACCAAGCTATTACTGTCTGAAGGCGTGAGACTGGAAACATTTGTTTTTGATTTAAAAGGACCTACCAAGTGTACATATTAACTAATTGATCAACTGGCTTTGAGATTATGCCTACTAATTAAAACTCTTTTTTGAAAGTATTAGGCTTAACATAATAACTATATTTGAAAGTGGTATTTGCAACGGATTAAGTGCTTCGTTAATCAGAATTAAAGGTTACTGTTTGTCGAGGCTTTCAAACTTCTATATAGTAACCATATATATTACAACTGTTGCCAGCGGGTTAGGGGGTCAGAATATACCCGCGGTAGGTATGCCTGTCGTAAGAGGCGACTAAAATACCAGATTCAAACGGGCTGTCTAGCGCAACCCTTGAGGTGGCCCGCGCAATATACGGGCTTCTCCAAACCCAATTGTGAACCTCACCTATCCGCGGCGAATCCCATTTCACTAACAGCCTAGGCTCTGGCGACCCCAAGCTCCTCACGGAACTTGGGTGTGGGGAGGGAGGGATGGCCTGAAGGTTTAATGTGGCCATATAAATGGTTCCCGAGATGGTCGGGCTAGCACCATAATGGTGCTGTGTTACGGGGGCGTACCTGATCTGTATCCGGTAAAGGACCATCACATCGATAACACTCCCCAAAGCCTTAGGGGAGCAACCTCATCGCTACAGCAACAACAACAACAACTCTAAACAAAAGATGTATGTACAATACGCACAAACACACACGTACACATGTATGTACATATGCGTTGTTAAATAACAATTACCAGGGTAAAGACGATTAGGACTAACAAAATAGCAATAAAGCAATAAAACGCAACAGTTATTCTCTTTTCTAATGTGATTTCTTCACAACGATGCAATTACCATTGTTGAACAAGTTGATGTACTTGAAAAGTAGGCAATGAAACTGACACTAGTGGCCGTCAAATTAACAACTGCTATGCGACAGCTAATTTTGCTTTGACGTTGCCACGTAAGCGACAAAAGAGCGACTGTATGAGGACTGGCTATGCAGGACGTAGAATTTCATTTTTAATGTGAGGGTTGGAGAGATTAGTTTTCTGCTCACCAAACGAACTCGTCTGCAAGTTGTTCAAGTGCTTTCATGCGGCTACTGAAATTTGTATCACATATTAGTTTTATAATCTGTGAGTTACCTCTTTCAACTTTTTAGAACTCAGTTTTAGAATGGATTTAGAAATGTACTTGAATGTTGCCGGGATGTATGGCGTTAAGATTCTGATGAATGACTGGCACTAAGGACTGGTCGAGCAGCCGTCAGTAGTTTGAGATAAATCTATTTAGAGTGATTTCTGCGGTTTATTTTTGTTAGGTTTATTACACAGAAATAACAGTAGATGTGTTGGCCTCACGATTCATGCAATATCATAGTATTTTGTCACTTGAAATGTGGTCTTTTTATACTCAGCTTAGCAGAGTTCACAGAGTATATTAATTTTGTTCGCATAACGGTATTACGTAACGGCATAAACGAATCGGGATACATATAGACTTCTATATATCAAAATGATCTGGGCGAAAAAAGAAATTCATTTAGCTGTATCCGTCCGTCCGTCCGTCTGTCCGTCTATCCGTAAACACGATAACTTGAGCAAATTTTGAGGTATCTTAATGAAATTTGGTATGTAAGTTCCTGGGCATTCATCGCAGATCGCTATTT
This sequence comes from Eurosta solidaginis, assembly GCF_040869045.1. NCBI lineage: Eukaryota > Metazoa > Arthropoda > Insecta > Diptera > Tephritidae > Eurosta > Eurosta solidaginis. Next base: position 254,518,858 of record NC_090320.1, on the reverse strand, counting down.
AAAATGAGCGAAATCGGACTATAATCACGCCCATTTTTTCGATATCAAAAATTTCGAAAAACCGAAAAAGTGCGATAATTCATTACCATGGTAGGTGGGTTGATTTTATGACGCAAATAGAAAATTAGTAAAACTTTGGACAATGGGCGTGGCACCGCCTACTTTTAAAAGAAGGTAATTTAGAAGTTTTGCAAGCTGTAATTTGGCAGTCGTTGAACATATCATGATGAAATTTGGCAGAAACGTTACTCCTATTACTGTGTGTGTTCCAAATAAAAATTAGAAAAATCGGATGACGAATACACCCACTTTTTAAAAAAAGAAATTTTAAAAGTCAAATTTTAAGAAAAAATTTAATATCTTTACAGCATATTAGTAAATTATGTGAACATTCAACTCCAGTAATGATATGGTGCAACAAAATACAAAAAGAAAAGAAAATTTAAAAATGGGCGTGGCTCCGCCCTTTTTCATTTAATTTGTCTAGAATACTTTTAATGCCATAAGTCGAACAAAAATTTACCAATCTTTGTTTGGTAGAGGCTTAGATTCTATAACGATAACAGTTTTCTGCGAAAATGGGCGAAATCGGGTGAAGCCACGCCCAGTTTTTATACACAGTCGGCCGTCTGTCCTTCCGCTCGGCCGTTAACACGATAACTTGAGCAAAAATTGATATATTTTTACTAAACTAAGTTCACGTACTTATCTGAACTCACTTTGTATTGGTATAAAAAATGGCCGAAATCCAATTATGACTACGCCCACTTTTCGAAAGCGAAAATTACGAGAAATGAAAAAATGCTATAATTCTACACCAAATATGAAAAAAGGGATGTAACATGGTAATTGGATTGGTTTATTGACGCAAAATATAACTTTAGAAAAAACTTTTAAAAATGGGTGTGACACTTACCATATTAAGTAGAAGAAAATGAAAAAGTGCTGCAGGGCGAAGTGAAAAGCCCTTGGAATCTTGGCAGGAATACTCTTCGTGGTATTGCATATAAAAGTAAATTAGCGGTACCCGACAGATGATGTTCTGGATCACCTGGTCCACACTTTGGTCGATATCTCGAAAACGCCTTCACATATACAACTAAGGGCCACTCCATTTTAAAGCTCTCATTAATACCTTTAATTTGATACCCATATCGTACAAACACATTATAGAGTCATCTATGGTCCACCTTTATGGCGATATCTCGAAAAGGTGTCCACCTATATAAATAAGGCCCACTCCCTTTTAAAATACTCTTTAATACCTTCCATTTGCTACCCTTGTCATATAAACACATTCCAGGGTTACCCTAGGTTCATTTTCCTACATGATGATTTTCCCTTATTTTGTCTCAAAAGCTCTCAGCTGAGTATGCAATCTTCGGTTACACCCGAACTTAGCCTTCCCTTGTTTTATTTGCCCATAAGCGTAAAGGCTAAACCCAACTTTTACGTAAGAGATTTAAAATATAATTTTTTCTATTAGTATCGTATGGGGAACCGAATAATTCCATATAAGCTCGTTTCACTAGGTCTGACAGATTCAAACGAAATTCCTGAAACTGTTTCGATTATTCGCACACAATCACCTTGAGGGAGTCATAACAAATAATGCAATGAATTACAGTAATTTTTACATTTACCATTGTAATATGTCAACTGAGGAATGTTTTTTTATAATACCCGTATTTGAAAAACTCGAGCTGCGACAGGTTTGAAATCAGCGACTTTAAATAAATGTGAATCAAAAGAAAAACTCAATGGAACAGACAGAACGTGCTATTTTGTTCACCAGTGTTATACCACATATATATATATATATATATATATATATATATATATATATATATATATATATATATATTTCGTTGTGGCTGTGTGTAATATTGTTTAGTTGGCGAAAACAAAAATAAATGTTTTAATTCAATATCAAAAAATATGAAACAATGCACATTCTTTTTCAATTTTCATGAATATCTAAGTTCACTCAACCATTGTTTATCTTCAATTACAAATCGATTGCTGGCATAAAAAATGGCACTTTTTTTTCAAGAAAATATAATAGATATTATTTATAAATGATAACATTAAATATTGTTGGATATATCTACAAGAAAGCCAAATAAAACGTAAAAAGTGGGAAACTTTCGCAAACTTTGGAAATATAAATTTCTGAAGCGCACGCAAAATTATTAACAGCTGGACGCGTTGAAATGTTTTAGCACACTGATGGCAATCTAAGTTATTAATGCCAGCCATTGCTTTGCAGTAGCGGTTTTTAACCGTTACTATTCTATTACCGTCGATATTCTTGTACAGACGTGCATAGTTTAGAAAACACGCGGGTATATCACTTTACCAACATACATATATCACAATACCCTAACTTACTCTATTTATTTTGGAATTTATAAAAAACTAGCAGATCCGGCAGAAGTTGTCCTGCCCTAAATTTGGCCTATCTGCATACATTTTAATAAGCTTTTTCCGTCTAACTCTGCCCCACCCTTCTACACTTTTTCCTAATCTTTTTATTCACTCCTCCCTCCGTCTTTCTCGCTTTATCTCCATCTTCGTCTTATTCTATCTCTTTCCCAGTCTCCTTTTCTATTTTGTCTTCTCTCAAGTTTTTCTCCTTCTTCTTCATCTCTTATTGCCAGTCCCAGAGGGTTGTATGTACCTAGTTCCAGTACCCCTCCGAGTCTGGGTCTCAGTTCCAGTCCTAGTTCTAATCCCAGTCCCAGTCCGTCTCTCGTATACTTCCCGGAAAAAAGCATCGTAAATACTAATATATGCAAATTTATATACGAAATTTCAGGCAAATCAAATAGGACGTATGTAAATAGGTATGTAGGTATTATTAATTCATGTCTTTATTTCGGCTTCGCATGCATATTTCTCAGTTTTGCCAGGTTGATGCTACTAAATCGAATATCATAATGAAAATTACTTTAAAGTTCTCAGCAACAGCTTTCATTTGATATCCGTAATACACACACATTCTAGGGGTATCCGAGTCCATTTTTTGGCCTATATCTCGAGACCCTAGTCACCCAGCGGTGTAAAATTTACTCTGTATTGAAGCACACATCAACAGCTTCAATTTGATACCCATAATGTAAAAACACATTCTACGTGTATCCGGGTCCACGTTTTGGGCTATATCTCGAGACCTTAGCCTCCCAGTTGAATGAGAATTATCCTGTACTATAGCACTCATAAACAGATTTCATTTGATATCTATATTGTATAAACACATTCTAGGGGTATCCGGGTCCACGTTTTGGCCTACATCTCGAGACCCTAGTCTCCCAGGGGTATGAAAATTATCCTGTGCTATAACACTCATCAACAGCTTTCATTTGATATCTATATTGTATAAACACATTCTAAGGGTATCCGGGTCCACGTTTTGGCCTATATCTCGATACCCTAGTCTCCCAGGGGTATGAAAATTATCCTGTACTATAACACTCATCAACAGCTTTCATTTGATATCTATATTGTATAAACACATTCTAGGGGTATCCGGGTTCACGTTTTGGTCTATATCTCGAGACCCTAGTCTCCCAGGGGTATGAAAATTATCCTGTACTATAACACTCATCAACAGCTTTCATTTGATATCCATATTGTGTAAACACATTCTAGGGGTATCCGGGTCCAGGTTTTGGACTATATCTTGCGACCCCAGCCTCCCAGTTGTATGAAAATTATCCTGTACTATAGCACTCATAAACAGTTTTCATTTGATATCTATATTGTATAAACACATTCTAGGGGTATCCGGGTCCACGTTTTGGCCTACATATCGAGACCCTAGTCTCCCAGGGGTATGAAAATTATCCTGTGCTATAACACTCATCAACAGCTTTCATTTGATATCTATATTGTATAAACACATTCTAAGGGTATCCGGGTCCACATTTTGGCCTATATCTCGATATCCTAGTCTCCCAAGGGTATGAAAATTTTCCTGTACTATAACACTCATCAACAGCTTTCATTTGATATCTATATTGTATAAACACATTCTAGGGGTATCCGGGTCCACGTTTTGGTCTATATCTCGATACCCTATTCTCCCAGGGGTATGAAAATTATCCTGTACTATAACACTCATTAACAGCTTTCATTTGATATCCATATTGTGTAAACACATTCTAGGGGTATCCGGGTCCAGGTTTTGGACTATATCTTGCGACCCCAGCCTCCCAGTTGTATGAAAATTATCCTGTACTATAGCACTCATAAACAGTTTTCATTTGATATCTATATTGTATAAACACATTCTAGGGGTATCCGGGTCCACGTTTTGGTCTATATCTCGAGACCCTAGTCTCCCAGGGGTATGAAAATTATCCTGTACTATAACACTCATCAACAGCTTTCATTTGATATCCATATTGTGTAAACACATTCTAGGGGTATCCGGGTCCAGGTTTTGGACTATATCTTGCGACCCCAGCCTCCCAGTTGTATGAAAATTATCCTGTACTATAGCACTCATAAACAGTTTTCATTTGATATCTATATTGTATAAACACATTCTAGGGGTATCCGGGTACACGTTTTGGCCTACATCTCGAGACCCTAGTCTCCCAGGGGTATGAAAATTATCCTGTGCTATAACACTCATCAACAGCTTTCATTTGATATCTATATTGTATAAACACATTCTAAGGGTATCCGGGTCCACATTTTGGCCTATATCTCGATATCCTAGTCTCCCAAGGGTATGAAAATTTTCCTGTACTATAACACTCATCAACAGCTTTCATTTGATATCTATATTGTATAAACACATTCTAGGGGTATCCGGGTCCACTTTTTGGTCTATATCTCGATACCCTATTCTCCCAGGGGTATGAAAATTATCCTGTACTATAACACTCATTAACAGCTTTCATTTGATATCCATATTGTGTAAACACATTCTAGGGGTATCCGGGTCCACGTTTTGGACTATATCTTGCGACCCCAGCCTCCCAGTTGTATGAAAATTATCCTGTACTATAGCACTCATCAACAGTTTTCGTTTGATGTCTATATTATATAAACACATTCTAGGGGTATTCGGGTCCACATTTTGGCCTATATCTCGAGACCCTAGTCTCCCAGGGGTATGAAAATTATCCTGTACTATAACACTCATCAACAGCTTTCATTTGATATCTTTATTGTATAAACACATTCTAGGGGTATCCGGGTCCACGTTTTGGCCTATATCTGGAGACCCTAGTCTCCCAGGGGTATGAAAATTATCCTGTACTATAACACTCATCAACAGCTTTCATTTGATATCCATATTGTGTAAACACATTCTAGGGGTATCCGGGTCCAGGTTTTGGACTATATCTTGCGACCCCAGCCTCCCAGTTGTATGAAAATTATCCTGTACTATAGCACTCATAAACAGTTTTCATTTGATATCTATATTGTATAAACACATTCTAGGGGTATCCGGGTCTACGTTTTGGTCTATATCTCGAGACCCTAGTCTCCCAGGGGTATGAAAATTATCCTGTACTATAACACTCATCAACAGCTTTCATTTGATATCCATATTGTGTAAACACATTCTAGGGGTATCCGGGTCCAGGTTTTGGACTATATCTTGCGACCCCAGCCTCCCAGTTGTATGAAAATTATCCTGTACTATAGCACTCATAAACAGTTTTCATTTGATATCTATATTGTATAAACACATTCTAGGGGTATCCGGGTCCACGTTTTGGCCTACATCTCGAGACCCTAGTCTCCCAGGGGTATGAAAATTATCCTGTGCTATAACACTCATCAACAGCTTTCATTTGATATCTATATTGTATAAACACATTCTAAGGGTATCCGGGTCCACATTTTGGCCTATATCTCGATATCCTAGTCTCCCAAGGGTATGAAAATTTTCCTGTACTATAACACTCATCAACAGCTTTCATTTGATATCTATATTGTATAAACACATTCTAGGGGTATCCGGGTCCACGTTTTGGTCTATATCTCGATACCCTATTCTCCCAGGGGTATGAAAATTATCCTGTACTATAACACTCATTAACAGCTTTCATTTGATATCCATATTGTGTAAACACATTCTAGGGGTATCCGGGTCCACGTTTTGGACTATATCTTGCGACCCCAGCCTCCCAGTTGTATGAAAATTATCCTGTACTATAGCACTCATCAACAGTTTTCGTTTGATGTCTATATTGTATAAACACATTCTAGGGGTATTCGGGTCCACATTTTGGCCTATATCTCGAGACCCTAGTCTCCCAGGGGTATGAAAATTATCCTGTACTATAACACTCATCAACAGCTTTCATTTGATATCTTTATTGTATAAACACATTCTAGGGGTATCCGGGTCCACGTTTTGGCCTATATCTGGAGACCCTAGTCTCCCAGGGGTATGAAAATTATCCTGTACTATAACACTCATCAACAGCTTTCATTTGATATCCATATTGTGTAAACACATTCTAGGGGTATCCGGGTCCACGTTTTGGACTATATCTTGCGACCCCAGCCTCCCAGTTGTATGAAAATTATCCTGTACTATAGCACTCATCAACAGTTTTCGTTTGATGTCTATATTGTATAAACACATTCTAGGGGTATTCGGGTCCACATTTTGGCCTATATCTCGAGACCCTAGTCTCCCAGGGGTATGAAAATTATCCTGTACTATAACACTCATCAACAGCTTTCATTTGATATCTTTATTGTATAAACACATTCTAGGGGTATCCGGGTCCACGTTTTGGCCTATATCTCGAAACCCTAGTCACCCAGGGGTATGAAAATTAACCTGTACTATAGCACTCATCAACAGCTTTCGTTTGATATCCATATTTTGTAAACACATTCTATGGGTACCCGAGTCCACGTTTTGATCTGAAGACCCTACACACGTAGCGAAAAAAAAGGTAGACGTTGGCCGATTCTCAGACCTACCCAATATGCTCACAAAATTTCATGAGAATTGGTTCAGCCGTTTCGGAGGAGTTCAGCCTCTAAAACCGTGACAGAACAATTTTATATATTAGATTATATTTACATGCAAAAAAAGCATATTTTAATAAATGTAAATATTTTCTTATTAGCATTTGCTTTTAACCACAAAATGAGCGCTTATAGCCTTTGAGCATGTTTCATTATATAATAAATATAGAACAAGAAAAAAATAAAAGAACTGCAAATAATACTACGCGATATGAAAAAGAAAACAAGACAGAAAATAAAAGTTTAAACTAAATAAAAAATACTGAAATATAAAAAAGTTCAAAAAAGTTTAGATTTTAAAACTACAAAAAAAGTGAATATCCACGTATACATAACGGCGTGAGGAATAAAAGGTCAGGGAAATGTTATAATATAACAACAACATATGTTTGTACATAGATACAAATTTCTGTGTACATCATTCACTTTTTGTTTCTGGCATTTGCATATTTTGCGCAATTTTTTAAAATAAATTCCGTTCAAAAATAGAATAAACCAAAATGTTAATACAGTTGTTGTATGAATGCGTTTAAGCCAAAACAGAAATAAATGCAAACTTGTTAACAAAATTCAAATGAGTTCTGCAATTGTTGAATGACGCGCCAATGGAATGTTGCCAATTACTTTTTTTGGCATAACACAGCAAATGCAGGAGGAGTCAAACTTGAGCTGTGTTTTGTTTTTTTTTTTATATTATAGTTCTATCTACCCTAAGTGTTGTAGAAATGAGTTTATGTTAAGAGACTCTAATGTACTATAGCACATTCACATATATATACAAACTTTCTTGCGACAATTCACTTCCATAATAAGTAGGACAGTGCGTTAACTCGATTTTGCATAGAAAAAAAATTTAATTGTTATTTAAAAAGTTCGTATGGCTGACCAATTAAAGAAACTTGCTGACCAATTATGACCAATTAGTGACCAATTACTTGGCATATGTTTTTTTTACGAAATTCCGGAATTGAGGTGCTAACTTCCCAGAGCCCTTAACATAATTTACTAGCAGGGTACCCAAGGTTGCTCGAGTTAGGTTGATACTAATCTAAATAAGAAGTTGTATATTCACGTGTTCCTTCCCGTTACTCAAAGTCATGCAATCAGTATATAAGATTTTATTGATCTTCTTCAATATGTATCTCCCAATTTTTCTCATTCTTCCCCTTTATAATTTCCTTATCTCTCCCTCTTATTTTTTAAACCCTCTACTTCTACCCTTCTTTTTCTTAGATCCCTCATTCCCCTAATTTATCATCCTTTGCTTTATTTTTCAAAATTTATTTTGTCACACACAATTCATACTCAAAATCTCATAACTTAATCAAAATATTTTAGCTGCAATGGCATGCTTAAATTTAATAAAAACTTTTAAATCACTCAATGCAATCGCTTTAACTTTTTGTGAATTCAATGTTATGACCAAACAAAAGTGCTGCACTTAAGTGCGTACATGACGTATGAGTAACTTTTGCTGACATACAAAATTTGTCGCACCACCCAGTGGCGCACGTGAAATTGAAAAAAAATTTTTTTTTTCATTTAAAATTCTTATTTTTGAAAAATGAAAAACCTTCGTCTTGAATGAAAATTTGGAGATGATTGAAGTGTGGGAAAAACGTTTCCATAGGGAACACACACACGCACACACAGAATTTAATTTTTATATATAGAATAGATTTTACTAAGCTTATTTAAGTTTTTTCTATGGATATTTATGAACTCTACCGTCTATTATTTTGCCGTTCAGCAACAAAAGATTACATATATTGTATGTATGTGACCACTCTATGTCCATAATGATAAATGATGTTAAGCATGGCAACAGCAAAACTCTAAGAGGGCAAGTAGCAAACAAACGGACAGCAAATGTTGGCCAAAGTGGATACCAATAAGGATACTATGAAAGATAAAAAACGGTAACAAACAAGCATTTTCACGATGAGTACACATATTCCCCGATACAATGAGCCATATGCATGTATTTGTGTGTAAGTGTACACGTTAATCCTCACCATGTGCCAACAATAATAAAACTTAATCTATTTTCAATATCCTTCCGTTGAAAATTAAGATTATATGGAATAAAAAAAATATTGTTGTTTAATGCACTCTCTATTAAAATACGCCCAAGAGACCAACTAACTTACGATATGTAACTAATTTTATACACCTTAGGGTAGTATAAAATAATCAAGAAAATAATGGAACAGAGACAAATTTGTTGCTGTCTACAGAACATCAAAAAAATAGGTGAAATGCGGCTTTGGTAAGATAAATTTGTAAGCCGAAAATCTTGTGTTAAAAGAAACTTGCCCCCTCCCCCCTTATATCGATGTGTAGTCCAAAATATGCTCAGTACAGTTCTTCTGAACATGACGTTCTTATATCGTATCACATAAGTTTGTTAAGAGTTTCATAAAAATTTGTGTATTGGTGGGTCTATCTATTTTTCTTTAAGGACTTACAATTTTGAGATTCGTGTCGAAGTTAATATCCCACTTCATTTTCATGAAATTTATGCAAATTAAAAATAAACGAAAAAAAAATTTTTATACTGAATTTTCGGGACTTATAGGGGCAGCCTTCGGTAAAATGAATATAGTTGTTATATATTGCACTATAATATGGACGATGCATTGAACGATTGGTAGATTATGTTCTTCTTAATTCAAGATAATGCTTGCCTGATCAGTCTTTTGTTGTACTTTTCACTGCAGTAAAACCAAAATATAAGAAAACAATTCTATATTTCCCATATTCCTAAATTTGACGCACTTTATCCCTGTTCCGTTCGGCTGAAGAAAAATATAGCGAAGAAAAAAAAAAATATATATATATTCACGTGTAATTAGTATTTAATTTAATGGAGGAGAAAAACTGACCTCTTGGCCTTTAAAAAAAAAAAGGAGTTAACTTTCAGAACATTTCAGAAAAGCTGACCATTCTGTCAACAATCTGTGGTCTGCTTCTGCATAGATGACCCTCGAGTTAGTTCAGCAAGCGTCGGACGGACAACGTCTCGTGCAGGGTAGCAAGATTATTCTCTCCGGAAGTGTATATCAGGAGGTCCGCCAAGTGATTATGTTCACTACGGCTCATCTGTTAACAGTTATTGGGATTTTGACAGGACATTTTCCAATTAAAAACCATGCGGTACATCTCAATATAGTGGAAATCATATCCTACTGCAGCTGTATGAAAGACGAGTGGTGGAATTATCGAGTTACTTCATGCTTGACTGTCCACTTTTTGCCAGAATTAGGCGAAATTGTTTCGGTTCCGACTCACTTGAATGTCCAGAGTATTTAACCAAGTCCCAGATCGGTCTCTCTCGAAGCTATAACGTTGCTACGCAACAACTCTCTAATTTGTGGTGGCATTGCTAGGAAATTTCATGCTGTCGAAGCTGGATTCTTTTACCAGGAAGCTATCACCTAACCTAATCTAGGTACTAGTTTTCGCACTTTCTTTGACATTTTTTTTGTTTTTTTTTTTCCAAATGGGAATCCAAATTCTGTTTCATACAAAAATAATGCGATGCGCACTGCGCGTGAAAGATAATAGAAAACACACACCAGAAAAAGTTTTCAAAAATAAAAGCGAAATTTGAGACACATAAAATTTGTACTATGCTAGACTAAAATTAATTGGGCTATTAAATTTAAGAAATTCAAACATAACAAAATTTGTTTTGTTTTTTTTTTTTGGAATACCCTAATGTGTATTTATATTTACGCTGAACGGTGCCGACAATGCTACTTAAATAACCAAACATCAGAATAATAATAACAATATTGAAAATAGCAACAACAACAGTAGAATCATGAATGAGCGGTTAATGGCTAAATATGTATGTACGTACATCAAGTTTCAGAGGATGAAGTGTGGATTGGCCATTTGCTGCCGTTACATAGATGTTTGAGGTTTATTTTTAGCCAATATTGTTGATAGTTGAAAGCTGAAAATGGAAAATAGCCTGCGGAGAATATAAGAGGGATAATAGCTTACTGTCAGATCATATCACGAAACTGACCCACATGGCGTATACGTAATAAATTTTACTATTAACGCCCATACTACATAGATACATATATACTTCACTGTTACTCATACTGTATTTAGGTTGAATGCTGGTGCGAAATTGTATGTGTTGATGTGTTGTCAATTTTAGGTTTCGATTACAAGCTTTTGAAATTAAAGCAAAATTTCCATGGTGTTGATGCTTTGCTGATTGTTTTCTTTTGTGTTTGCACATTTCATATGGCTTTATTTAGCTGCGTATATTTGATGGTAGGTGTACGCGAATGGGTATGTCGTATGTAAGGATGTGCATGAAATTGTAAGCGTTTACATCTTACTAACCAACACATGTGATAAGTAACTCATTGAAATTTCATATTAAAATGAAAATCTAATTGTTTTCTTAATACAGCAGAAGTGATTTTCTGCATCCAGTTGGATTTTGTATATCTAACTCTTGTTCCTTTTATTTGTACACTGAAAAGGTAAGGGTATAGTTGAAGTTTGAGAATGTTACGCACTGTTATATGTGCTATTGTAATTCAGTATTTTGAAAATGTGGGTATGCAACCCCGTCAAGCAATTTTCGGTAGACAAAGCAAAATGCCCAATATTAAGTACGTACACAGCTATGCGCTTTTTCGAAATAAAAGAAGATGCGTTTTTGCTTTTGAGAAACTTATTTCATAAATGTGTATTTCATTAAAAAAAAACTGATTTTGTTTATTCATTTCCTATATGCTACTTTCCTCACATAATTCTCCCCAGTATAGTGGTATTACATATATAAATAAATTAGCGGTACCCGACAGGTGATGTTCTGGGTCACCCTCGTCCACATTTTGGTCGATATCTCGAAAACTCGTTCACATATACAACTAAGGGCCGCTCCCTTTTAAAACGCTCATTAGTATCTTTAATTTGATACCCATATCGTACAAACACTTTATAGAGTCACCCCTGGTCCACTTTTATTGCGATATCTCGAAAAGGCGCCCACCTATAGAACTAAGGCCCAATCCTTTTTAAATAATCATTAACACCTTTCATTTGATACCCATATCGTACAAACACATTCTAGAGTCACCCCTGGTCCACCTTTATGGCGATATCTCGAAAAGGCGTCCACCTATAGAACTAAGACACACTCCCTTTTAAAACACTCAATACCACTTTTCATTTGATACTCATATCATACAAATACATTCTAGTGTCACCCCTGGTCCACCTTTATTGTGATATCCCCAAAAGGCGGCCACCTATAATTCTATGGATCACTCCCTTTTAAAATACCCATTAACGCCTTTCATTTGATACCCATATCGTACAAACAAATTCTAGAGTCACCCCTGGTCCACCTTTATGGCACATCTCGAAAAGGCGTCCACCTATAGAACTAAGACATACTCCCTTTAAAAATACTCAATACCACCTTTCATTTGATAATCATATCATACAAACACATTCTAGTGTCACCCTGGTCCACCTTTATTGTGATATCCCGAAAAGGCGGCACCTATAGATCTATGGATCACTCCCTTTTAAAATACCCATTAACGCCTTTCATTTGATAACGATATCGTACAAACAAATTATAGAGTCACCCCTGGCCCACCTTTATGGCGATATCTCGAAAATACGTCCACCTTTAGAACTAAGGCCCACTCCATTTTAAAACACTCAATACCACTTTTCATTTGATACTCATATCATACAAATACATTCTAGTGTCACCCCTGGTCCACCTTTATTGTGATATCCCCAAAAGGCCGCCACCTATAATTCTATGGATCACTCCCTTTTAAAATACCCATTAACGCCTTTCATTTGATACCCATATCGTACAAACAAATTCTAGAGTCACCCCTGGTCCACCCTTATGGCATATCTCGAAAAGGCGTCCACCTATAGAACTAAGACACACTCCCTTTTAAAATACTCAATACCACCTTTCATTTGATACCCATATCGTACAAACATATTCTGGGGTCACCCCTGGTCCACCTTTATGGCGATATCAATAAAAAATTGCCACCTATAAAACTATGGATCACTCCCTTTTAAAATACTCATTGCCACCTTTCAATTGATACCCATATCGTACAAACACATTCTAGAGTCATCCCTGGTCTACCTTTATGGCAATATCACGATGTGTCCACCTATAGAACTATGGCCCACTCACTTTTAAAATACTCTTTAATACCTTCCATTTGATACCCATGTCGTACAAACATATTCCAGCGTTACCCTAGGTTCATTTTCCTACATTGTGATTTTCCCTTATTTAGTCTTCAAAGCACTCAGCTGAGTGTGTATTGTTCGGTTACACCCAAACTTAGCCTTCCTTACTTGTTTCCCTTATCATTCTCGCATGCCCCTTATTCTTTCCTCTCTTTTTATGTTTCTTCATCCATCTCTCCTATCTCTCACTATTCCCTTGCCTTTTCCTACTATACCACCAATGATTACCTATCTTTCTGATTTCCCGTCTAACTCTCTTCTTTACTATACCTTTCTTATCTCTTTCCTTTTGAACCATACGAGTTTTTGAAAAAATTTTCAAGTAATCATTGAGAAAAAATTTTTCACATGTCTTGATAGATCTTTCGATAACAAGTTAATAAATGTTCATTAATAACGCACCATAGCAAAGTGTTAACTTTTCAATACTAAATCGATTGATTTTCGCTAGTAAGTTTACATGATACCGACAATATTTTGATTATGTATCGAAAACTTTTCGATAACAAACCGGTAACTCGTCGATGTCAACCGTATAACAAATTGATAACTCGTCAATAACTAGCCGATAACAAATCGATAGATCGTCGACAAAAAGTGGATATCACGTTCATAAAAACCTGGAAACTCATCTTTAAGTTTCCCTGCCATTTCTGGCCTGGTACTGGCTTCGTAACCAAGACAAATTCATCATTATAGGTATTGTTGCTATACTGCTATTTTTCTTCCTCTCCTGCTTCTGTTACATCTTATTTACATTTCCCCATTTCCTAATATCTTTTGAATTTCTCCTTTAAAGGTCTTCGATTTATTTTACTGTCTTCGTTAATTTCCATTAGATAACTGACCTGTTGTCTAATCTCGTTCATATCAACTCTACCACGTATATTCTTTCCACATTACGGTAGAGAGTAGTGACTAAACTTACGTTTACACTCCGGATTCCCTAGTATCATGAGCGAAGATGTTTGTACATCAAAATCATGGAAGGTCTTATGAAGGAGAGCTGAATTTTATGCATAAAATATTAACGTTTTGTATATCTCTTACCAAACCGCAATAATCAATTGGCAAACATGACTACAAAGACCCTATTGAGTATGTTTAGGCAAGCGATATTCACCACAGGACACTGACCATTTGTTCTGTATGCAAAGATAATGAAAACCCCAATTTAACGACAGTTGCAGTAGCTTTAGTGTGAATGGTTGTAAGGACATGGTCACACATTTCCTCTGCTGGACACTCACCCTGGCGAGTATGAAGTTCCGAACTCTAGTCAGTTTTGTGCTGCCCAACCTAAGGGCGGTGTCAAAGTACTTTCAACCAAATGGTTTAAGTAACCACACAAAGTACATTATGTAATTGGCTTCAGGAGAATATAACTCAGGATGATTCCAAGAATGCATCAAACCGACCAACCAATCATATCTCCTCAACCCATGTAACTCTTTCTCGGTACGAAGACTCCTTCTAATCCCGTGATCTTTAATTGCAAATAGAAAAGAACTGATATGTGCTATGAATATGTTCTCGGAAATATTAATAATTAAAAAGTTTTTCATAAAAAAATTAAAAAAAGCTCTTAATATAAGAAAAAATGGTATATGATAATTATCCATGAAAATCTTTCCCGACGCAGGTTTCACAGTGCCAGGAACGTGTTGTGCTTGTTATATCAAAAATTCAAAAATAAATATAAGGCGCGTTTTGCTGTGGAAGATATTAAGGCCGAGCTTCTTTTCCAATTTCTCACGGACTTCTTTAAATGTTTCCAACAAATTGGCGGAATGGAGCCGACATGTTTTACGCGGACTCCGAACATCATCTGCAAGGCAGGTGAATTCCACTAAAAATATTTTCATGGTTAAATCACTACTATGGCGTTGGCCGCGGTGATGTGGTAGCGAACTCCGCTTACCGCACCGAAGATCTTGGGTTCATGTCCAGAGCAAAGCAACATCAAAAACTTAAAAACAAGTTTTTTCAATTAGAAATAATTTTTGTTTAACCTGGTCATCCTTCGGCAGTGATTTGTAGGATATATGAAAATAAAAACTGCTTCTCGCCTAGCATAGCTTCTAGCGAGCACTCTTTCGTAAGGCTAAGTCTGAAGAAATCATTTCGTAAAGCACTTTTGCTTGAAAAAATTCATGAAACATTTTTCCTAAAATGAATGAAAAGTTCTATATTAAAAAATTCTTTTATACAGAAATTCTTTCTTACTCATTAAATTGAAATTTTCATCAGTTCAAAGCAAGGCGAATTCAGTACCAGGTGTTGTTGTCCCAACAGCTGATTGCTTCTTCTTGATAATTGTCCATACAACGCCTTGTACAGCCATGAACCAATAAACAGATCTCGCATTAAAAAATGAGAGAGCAAAAAAATCATAGTTGGATGGGAAATAAATTTCTCGACGTGACGTCACGCTTTTGAAAACATGTTTTATTGCTGACGCAGTGTTCAGACTTTATTCAAATCGGACTATTTTGCTGCGCTCTTACCTCCTACTACATTTTTTATCTTAACGATTTTAAATAGTATTACTGCCTAATATCTTTTGGCTGAAGTTTTCAATGCATATGTACGTATGAAAAGCTGATTGTTTACAAGCGACGATTGGACGAAATGATTGTTCGTGTCTTAAGACATGCTCGTGTCTCACATTTTTCGTATGGAATCAGAATAGAAGGTGTAAAATGCAAGAAAAAATGTGTCCGGACGCGATTTGTAAATCCTGACTAAAGTCAACATACTGCTCTTCTTAAAGTTGTATATAAAAATGAAGTACGTTGAGTCAGTGAGGTCAGCTAACCCTGTTTTGCGATAACAATCGCCAATTGGGGGCACCAAGCGAGATCGGAGCTTCATCCAACTGTCTCTCCAAACTCAGTGAAGGTCTTCTCTTTCCTCTTAACATGACCTGGCTAGCGAAGCCTTTTGTTTTTATTCGCTGCACTATCGTCATATCTGCGTTTGATTTCTAGACCGACATTGTTTTTGCTTTTAATGCTGCTTCCCAAATAGACGAAATCCTTCACAGTCTCCAATTTATATCCGTCAACAGTGAAGTGGCTACAAAGGCCACGATGACAGCAAGTACTTCGTCTTGTCCACATTTACTGCAAGACCAACTCTTCGCCTCTGTACGTCAGTTACCAGGTCGCCATTATCATTCCTACAGAATGAAACCTTCTTTCGTTTTAAGAGTATGAAAAATGTATGATAAACCGAAAATAATAACAATATTTTTGCGATAAATATCCGGGAGATAGAGCCTACTTTTCTTCCAGAATGTTGTGTGCTGATGGGATCATTATTTGGTAATCCAACACGTTTTAGGCCACACAAACGAAGGGATTGCCAAGCCACCAAATCAATTTGATGTTAGTTGTTCGCCCGCTTACAAAAAAGAAAAAAAATATACTCCGAAAATTTTATTTGTACTCCGCCGTAGCCGTTTACTCAGGTAAAAGTTTTAAATACTCCGAACACTTGTAGCGAAATATGGTAGAAATGTAATAAATCGAAAAACTTCAAAACCGTTACGTCATCAAACTTTTTTTTTAAATTCGATTACAAATACAACAATTCCGGAATGCGGGATCTTGGCTCATTTCTTCATGTTATACAACCGTATGTCAGTTAATCAAAATCTATGAAAATTTTCTTTTGAATTGACATTCATCTGCACGGCGAATTGGATAATGGATTCGCTTGCATGGATTCGCCTTGGTTCAAAGAATTTTTTTTTAGGAATTATTTTCCTCGTTTTTTGTAGATTACTGATTTTTACTGAGTGTAAAAATCATGGTAACTCTGTTACAAAAATAAGTTCTAGTTTTGCTATGCTATATTTTATTGGTATTGTTTGTGTAACCTAATTGACGAGGCAACTTAATGTTCCTACAAACCTTCACATCTTGTAGCCTGCCAAAAGCACAAGAGAATTCAATCTTATGGAGTAAATTTAAAGCAAGCACACATACTTATATATCATAACAATTTATGCGCTTGTTTCTTGCTTTGATAGCCACCTTATACTCCTGATTATATTTTCTAACAATACTGATTCAAGCTCTTATTTCCTACAATTTTTTTTTTTTGTTTTCATTGTTATTTCTTGTACCTTCCCTTTTCCTCAGATATCAAAGCTATTGTGGACTTCGTCTCAATTTTCTTTTAGCTGCAACGTTGGTGGTCATCATTGGTTTACTTTGTTGGCATTGGCCAGCTCTTAGTTTGCCACATTTCTATTCTTTCATACAATATTGGCCATACCATTTTCTTAGTAAGCCGAAACAATAACAAATACAAGTAAATACTTAAATTCATGTTATATAAATACATTTTTAATCAAAATTGGATAAGAAATCAAGCAGCAACTATAAAAAATGGCAAAAATATCGTTTTCATGTTTCTTACAAAAAAAAAAAAATTTTTCTTGTGATTTTCGGCGCAGAAGTTCTTATACTTTACGTACAATGTCGACAATAGCACAAAAGTTTGAAATGTATTACATGAATTTTCAAAATGCTGTTCACTTTATTTGTGGTATTTGTCTGCATCTTTCGTAAATACAATAGCTTAATAGGTTTTTGCTTTCCAAAATTCAATATCAACGTGGTATTGGCATGTGATTGAACATTTTTAGTATACACTGAGCCAGCTAAGACCCAATTATGGCCATAAGTCTAACGAATGTGTGTATGTATGTTTTTGTGTTACCGAATATTAAATAATGTATTACAAAATTAAGTTTTTGTTTAAACGATTTTTGAACTACTCGTTCTATTTAATTTTTAAATAGGTCACTAAATTTGCAATTTTCTAATTGGAGAGCTACATCTACTATCTTGCCTAAAGAAAGAGGATTTTTATAAAAAAGTAATACAAAAAAACACATTTTGCTGATAATTCAAGAAACATGAATCATTACCAGGGCAACCCAAATTATTCTAAAGCATATTATTTTTTATATGACCCCTACCATTAAACCAATAAAATATCAAACTAGTAAAGTGGTCCATCAGTAACGTCTACACACTCAGCGACCACAAAGCTATTAGCTAAGAGCTAGTGGAAACTTCACGAAGGATAGCTTCCAATTAACTACAAAGAAAAAGATAGAAGTAACACTTTTTTGAACCCCAAATATTTGATATTGTTTGAAATGATGCTACAATGCGAAAGACACATGCGTAGAACTTGTCGGACCAAAAATCGAGTAATTAAATACGGCGTGTAATGCTACCATGCCCAGAAGTTGCGCCAAACAAAATCTTACCCTTGTATACTGGTGGAATGACGAAATAGTGGAGGAACATAGAAACTGCCACAAAGCACCATAAAGGGTACAGAGGACACTGTTGTCACCACGATATGATTAGGCTCAAACTATCTACAAAACACAAAGAAGAGTAGAGAATGCCGACGTTTATCCTTGAGTATTGGATTATAGAATGCTGATGGCTAAAATTAAAGGGCAGAAATCAGGGCAACTTACATGCCCATTAATAATGAGAAGACTCATCGAAACTCGTTTTTCGACACAAGATTACTGGTTCTACTAAAGCCAGGACCTCGAATGTGTGTAAATTCCATCAATAACAGAGCATCACAAGAGTTGCGGATAATAGGTCCCCTTTACCTGAAAGAAAACTACCACACCAGCAGCATTACATACCATTTCATACATCCTTTCTACAGACCTAGCGGCCAAAAACATCGCGTTAGCAACCGCAACAAGACTGAAGGCCTCGGGCCGCTTGAGTGCAGGTCTTATGGCAACAGCAGTATAGCGTCATCTAATATCGGGCACACCGAACATATGGTCCCGTGCCTAAGCTTCGAAACAGATATTTGGGGCACAATTGAGCCGGATGGACACTCGCTGATTCGAAGATTGATGTCTCAATCTGTTTGGGAGATATCGAAAGGAGACAGGAGTTGCATATGGTCGATCATAGAGGAAAGGCATGGACAAAAGCGTAGGGCTGCACAATTTCTAATATCATGTGCAAAGTCTACTATATTAGACTCACAAAGTGGCTCACATCTCTGAAGAGAGAAGACTGAAGACTCACGATGGGCATACGGAGTGGATATAGCCTCTGGCGTAACATTCTTATAAGTTAGACCTTGTCAGTAACAGCAAGTGTAGGAAATGTGAGCTGCAGGAAATACAAATGGGAGCACGGCGAAATTAGCTACCACTTTACGCAGATATTGAGTGGGCATGGCGGTTTCAAGGAGCATCTACATAAGCGATGAATAAAGCAGGATCCATTCTGTACACACTTTCCCAGCAAATTGTAAAACGTAAAACATGTAATGTTTATATCCCTCGTGGTTGCGGCGAAAGACTCTCTCTAAACACAGGGTTTTTGGAGAGGCACCTCCCATTAGAAATCTAGTTCCCCCAATGTGCAAAAATATACATTGTTGGACTGCTGTGAGAAAACTGGCATTTCTAATGATAAGACAACTGATGCATTCTGAAAGGGAGCGCAGAGAAATACGAATGAGAAACAGTGGCGCATAAATCGAAGAAATCATAAATCAGTGATACCCACAAAAAGACGCCGGATCTCTATGCAAGTAATCGCCCAGTGAATCCCGTTCTTAAAGTCAAATACGCTGAACTCGCGGTTGATGAAAACAATCTCCCAAGGAAGACTTATCCAGATTCAATTTCGACATACATAATACATGTCTTGCTTGCAACAAGATTTTCGCCATATTTTCACAATGAGCCAAATCTTGGAAAAACCCAGTGAAAAAAGAATCGACACACATCACCTCTTCGTCGACTTTAAAGCCGCCTTCGACAGCACGAAAAGGAGCTGCCTATATGCCGCTATGTCTGAATTTGGTTTCCCCGCAAAACTTATCCGGCTGTGCAAAATGACGTTGAGCAACACCATCAGATCAGTCAGAATTGGGAAGGACCTCTCCGAGCCGTTCGAAACTAAACGAGGTTTCATACAGTGTAACCCGCTATCGTGCGATTTCTTTAAGTTGATGCTGGAGAAAATTATACTATGCAGAACTTAACCGCACTGGAACAATATACTATAAAAGCGTGCAATTACTCGCATATACTGACGACATTGATATCATCGGCCTAAACACCCGCGCTGTTAGTTGTGCTTACTCCAAACTGGAAAAAGAAGCGGTAAAGATGGGTTTGATGGTGAATGAAGACAAAACGAAGTACCTGCTGTCATCGAGCAAAGAGTCAGAGCACATGCGCCATGGCAACCACGCTACAGTTGGCAGCCATAATTTCGAAATAGTAAAAGACTTCGTTTATTTGGGAACCATCATCAACACTAGCAACAACTTCAGCACTGAAATCCAGCGAATAATCAATCTTGCCAATAAATGCTACTTTGGACTAGGTAGGCAATTGAAAAGTAAAGTCATCTCTCGGCGAACGAAAATCATACTCTACAAGTCACTTATCGTAGGACCATGACAACAACAGATGAAGCGGCTTTGGGAGTGTTCGAGAAAAAAGCTCTTCGAAAGATTTATGGACCTCTACGCGTTGGCGATGGCGAGTGCCGAAGAAGATTTAATGATGAGCTGTACGAGCTATACGCAGACATCAACATGTCCAGCGAATTAAAACGCAGCGTCTGCGCTGGCTAGGCCATGTTGTATGAATGAAAGGTGATGCTCCGGCCAAGAAAATGTTTCTATCAGAACGCGCCTATGGAAGCAGAGGTAGAGGGCGGCCCCCACTCCGTTGGAAGGACCAGATGGAAGACGATTAAAACCCCTTGGTGTCAATTGGCGGCGGTTGGCGGAGCGAAGGAGCGACTGGCGCGCCTTGTTGAACGGCCATAACCGTTTAGACGGTTAAGCGCCAATTAAGTAAGTAAGTAAGTAATCTCTTCAAGTTCAATGTGTTTCGAGTTAGTGTGAATGCACTAGACGCGCACTAGTGTGAACTACACAGCTTCTCAGCATGTTTCATATTGATTTTCCAAAAAAATCTTGAAATTATTAACCATTTAAAAATTTTCAAAATTTGTTCTTAAAATCACTAGGATTCTAAAAGGGTATTTTTTTCAACGGATATATCTTCAAACATTTCTTCATCCGTCAAAGGGTTAGCGACTGCTCATTTTCTGCGTCTTTCTTCATAACATCAAACAAACAATGCTATAATTCACGCCATAAACAAGGCCAACACTACAAACAAGAAACATCACTCTCTACACACTGATGCTACTGATTGTCGCTATGTCAACTCACATAAGTACATATCTACATGTGTATTTTTAGAATGGCGCTGTAGGAATCATCAGTCAGTGTACTTCTGCACTTTACTATGAGTAGCTCGACATAGAGTGCTTGGATTGCGAATTCATCATAGCAAACATGGCCTTGCGTGGCTTGTCGCGCGTATATCCATTTTGATAAATGGGTGCTCACTTGCTATGTCATTTTTACAAAAGGCACAGCTGAAGTTTTTAGATAGTGGGGAAAAAAAAATTCTGACTTTTCTACGCATTTAAGCAGGGAATATATAGCGGGACAAAGGAAATGCACAAAAAAAAAAAACACCAAATGTAAATTGATAGCGCACATGCGAATAAAAATTCTATTCAGCGGCATTGATAAATGTGAGTAAGCAATGCAATGAATATGTATGGTTTTTACAATATTTTACTTCCTTTATATTTTACACATTTGTTCGCAAATTTCAGTACAAAATTGAAATTTTGACCAAACTTAAGAGCACCACAACAATGCAAATTAAGCGGAACACGTTCGTCAGGCGACATTGCAAACGTGCTTTTTAAAAAATGAAAATTTGTGAGTACCAAGAATTCGTAAGTTCGATGCATAAAAATACAGGATAGGTCTAAAAACCAATAGTTTCAGATTAACTGGAGCTCATCCAAGAGCCTCTGCGGCTTTTTATCGGAAACAATCGATACCCACAAGCTATTATTCAATAATTGGCTTATTATCAAAAGCCAGTAATAATCGTCGAGTTAGCGATCTGTCAAGGTTTTTCATGTTTTTTTGTTTTTATAGCGATAAAGACCCTACCCGATAGAGCTGGATTTCGATTCAACTTTTAATCGATTTAATCGATATTTTTCGAAGAATGAAAAATCAATTTTTTTCTAGAATCGTTCAATTTTTTTAAGCCTTCGAATTTTTGATAATCTTGCAGTTGTAGTAAGTACAATTTAGTATTAATTAATCAAAATGGGCAGAAAATATATTTATTGCATGTTTGTTTAATGGTGTGTTCAGTTTATACTTATATTTTAAGAATTCGTGAGCTTAACACCTTCTTATAATAATTGAATTTCAATTATTATGTTTTCTAAGAGAAACTGAAAAGAAAGAAACATTTACTGGCATATTGCGATGGACCCATTTCGAAAACCGCCAACATAATCATCATCAGGCAATTTTGTAATGTTATCAAAGGTTTTACCGGGATTCGAACCGTGAATCACATGGTGAAACTGCAGTAGCCTTTACCCACTAGGCCATCCTGCTGGTATTTGTTTTCATGCTTAATTCAGTTTTTCTAATTTCTACACTAACAATACAATTGAGACATTTTTTGTCTCTATATTAATTTGTGTGCCATGTAGATTTGTTTTTGTAAAGTTCTTCTTCGTTGCGAATGAGAAGCTTTGTAAACTCGGGCTCAGTTTTACATATTTATGTATGTTTGTTTAATGGGGTGTTCAGTTTATACTTATATTTTAAGAATTCATGAGCTTAACAGCGGATTATAATATTTGAATTTCAATTATTATATTTTCTAAGAGAAACTGAAAAGAAGGAAACATTTACTGGCATATTGCGATGGACCCATTTCGAAATCCGCCAATGTAATCATCATCAGGCAATTTTGTAATGATATCAAAGGTTTCACCGGGATTCGAACCGTGAATCACATGGTCAAACTGCAGTAGCCTTTAAAATCTAGGCCATCCTGCTGGTATTTGTTTTCATGCTTAATTCAGTTTTTCTAATTTCTACACTAACAACACAATTGAGACATTTTTTGCTCTATATTAATTTGTGTGCCATGTAGATTTGTTTTTGTAAAGTTCTTCTTCGTTGCGAATGAGAAGCGTTGTAAACTTGTGCTCAGTTGTACATATTTATGTATGTTTGTTTTATGGTGTGTTCAGTTTATACTTATATTTTAAGAAATCAAGAGCTTAACACCTTCTTATAATAATTGAATTTCAATTATTATGTTTTCTAAGAGAAACTGAAAAGAAAGAAACATTTACTGGCATATTGCGATGGACCCATTTCGAAAACCGCCAACATAATCATCATCAGGCAATTTTGTAATGTTATCAAAGGTTTTACCGGGATTCGAACCGTGAATCACATGGTGAAACTGCAGTAGCCTTTACCCACTAGGCCATCCTGCTGGTATTTGTTTTCATGCTTAATTCAGTTTTTCTAATTTCTACACTAACAATACAATTGAGACATTTTTTGTCTCTATATTAATTTGTGTGCCATGTAGATTTGTTTTTGTAAAGTTCTTCTTCGTTGGGAATGACAAGCTTTGTAAACTCGGGCTCAGTTGTACATATTTATGTATGTTTGTTTAATGGTGTGTTGAGTTTATACTTATATTTTAAGAAATCAAGAGCTTAACACCTTCTTATAATAATTGAATTTCAATTATTATGTTTTCTAAGAGAAACTGAAAAGAAAGAAACATTTACTGGCATATTGCGATGGACCCATTTCGAAAACCGCCAACATAATCATCATCAGGCAATTTTGTAATGTTATCAAAGGTTTTACCGGGATTCGAACCGTGAATCACATGGTGAAACTGCAGTAGCCTTTACCCACTAGGCCATCCTGCTGGTATTTGTTTTCATGCTTAATTCAGTTTTTCTAATTTCTACACTAACAATACAATTGAGACATTTTTTGTCTCTATATTAATTTGTGTGCCATGTAGATTTGTTTTTGTAAAGTTCTTCTTCGTTGGGAATGACAAGCTTTGTAAACTCGGGCTCAGTTGTACATATTTATGTATGTTTGTTTAATGGTGTGTTGAGTTTATACTTATATTTTAAGAAATCAAGAGCTTAACACCTTCTTATAATAATTGAATTTCAATTATTATGTTTTCTAAGAGAAACTGAAAAGAAAGAAACATTTACTGGCATATTGCGATGGACCGATTTCGAAAACCGCCAACATAATCATCATCAGGCAATTTTGTAATGTTATCAAAGGTTTTACCGGGATTCGAACCGTGAATCACATGGTGAAACTGCAGTAGCCTTTACCCACTAGGCCATCCTGCTGGTATTTGTTTTCATGCTTAATTCAGTTTTTCTAATTTCTACACTAACAATACAATTGAGACATCTTTTGTCTCTATATTAATTTGTGTGCCATGTAGATTTGTTGTTGTAAAGTTCTTCTTCGTTGCGAATGAGAAGCTTTGTAAACTCGGGCTCAGTTTTACATATTTATGTATGTTTGTTTAATGGGGTGTTCAGTTTATACTTATATTTTAAGAATTCATGAGCTTAACAGCGGATTATAATATTTGAATTTCAATTATTATATTTTCTAAGAGAAACTGAAAAGAAGGAAACATTTACTGGCATATTGCGATGGACCCATTTCGAAATCCGCCAACGTAATCATCATCAGGCAATTTTGTAATGATATCAAAGGTTTCACCGGGATTCGAACCGTGAATCACATGGTCAAACTGCAGTAGCCTTTAAAATCTAGGCCATCCTGCTGGTATTTGTTTTCATGCTTAATTCAGTTTTTCTAATTTCTACACTAACAACACAATTGAGACATTTTTTGCTCTATATTAATTTGTGTGCCATGTAGATTTGTTTTTGTAAAGTTCTTCTTCGTTGCGAATGAGAAGCGTTGTAAACTTGTGCTCAGTTGTACATATTTATGTATGTTTGTTTTATGGTGTGTTCAGTTTATACTTATATTTTAAGAAATCAAGAGCTTAACACCTTCTTATAATAATTGAATTTCAATTATTATGTTTTCTAAGAGAAACTGAAAAGAAAGAAACATTTACTGGCATATTGCGATGGACCCATTTCGAAAACCGCCAACATAATCATCATCAGGCAATTTTGTAATGTTATCAAAGGTTTTACCGGGATTCGAACCGTGAATCACATGGTGAAACTGCAGTAGCCTTTACCCACTAGGCCATCCTGCTGGTATTTGTTTTCATGCTTAATTCAGTTTTTCTAATTTCTACACTAACAATACAATTGAGACATTTTTTGTCTCTATATTAATTTGTGTGCCATGTAGATTTGTTTTTGTAAAGTTCTTCTTCGTTGGGAATGACAAGCTTTGTAAACTCGGGCTCAGTTGTACATATTTATGTATGTTTGTTTAATGGTGTGTTGAGTTTATACTTATATTTTAAGAAATCAAGAGCTTAACACCTTCTTATAATAATTGAATTTCAATTATTATGTTTTCTAAGAGAAACTGAAAAGAAAGAAACATTTACTGGCATATTGCGATGGACCCATTTCGAAAACCGCCAACATAATCATCATCAGGCAATTTTGTAATGTTATCAAAGGTTTTACCGGGATTCGAACCGTGAATCACATGGTGAAACTGCAGTAGCCTTTACCCACTAGGCCATCCTGCTGGTATTTGTTTTCATGCTTAATTCAGTTTTTCTAATTTCTACACTAACAATACAATTGAGACATTTTTTGTCTCTATATTAATTTGTGTGCCATGTAGATTTGTTTTTGTAAAGTTCTTCTTCGTTGGGAATGACAAGCTTTGTAAACTCGGGCTCAGTTGTACATATTTATGTATGTTTGTTTAATGGTGTGTTGAGTTTATACTTATATTTTAAGAAATCAAGAGCTTAACACCTTCTTATAATAATTGAATTTCAATTATTATGTTTTCTAAGAGAAACTGAAAAGAAAGAAACATTTACTGGCATATTGCGATGGACCCATTTCGAAAACCGCCAACATAATCATCATCAGGCAATTTTGTAATGTTATCAAAGGTTTTACCGGGATTCGAACCGTGAATCACATGGTGAAACTGCAGTAGCCTTTACCCACTAGGCCATCCTGCTGGTATTTGTTTTCATGCTTAATTCAGTTTTTCTAATTTCTACACTAACAATACAATTGAGACATCTTTTGTCTCTATATTAATTTGTGTGCCATGTAGATTTGTTGTTGTAAAGTTCTTCTTCGTTGCGAATGAGAAGCTTTGTAAACTCGGGCTCAGTTTTACATATTTATGTATGTTTGTTTAATGGGGTGTTCAGTTTATACTTATATTTTAAGAATTCATGAGCTTAACAGCGGATTATAATATTTGAATTTCAATTATTATATTTTCTAAGAGAAACTGAAAAGAAGGAAACATTTACTGGCATTTTGCGATGGACCCATTTCGAAATCCGCCAACGTAATCATCATCAGGCAATTTTGTAATGATATCAAAGGTTTCACCGGGATTCGAACCGTGAATCACATGGTCAAACTGCAGTAGCCTTTAAAATCTAGGCCATCCTGCTGGTATTTGTTTTCATGCTTAATTCAGTTTTTCTAATTTCTACACTAACAACACAATTGAGACATTTTTTGCTCTATATTAATTTGTGTGCCATGTAGATTTGTTTTTGTAAAGTTCTTCTTCGTTGCGAATGAGAAGCTTTGTAAACTCGGGCTCAGTTTTACATATTTATGTATGTTTGTTTAATGGTGTGTTCAGTTTATACTTATATTTTAAGAAATCAAGAGCTTAACACCGGCTTATAATAATTGAATTTCAATTATTATGTTTTCTACGAGAAACTGAAAAGAAAGAAACATTTACTGGCATATTGCGATGGACCCATTTCGAAAAACGCCAACGTAATCATCATCAGGCAATTTGGTAATGTTATCAAAGGTTTCACGGGGATTCGAACCGTGAATCAAATGGTGAAACTGCAGTAGCGCTTAACCACTAGGCCATCCTGCTGGTATTTGTTTTCATGCTTAATTCAGTTTTTCTAATTTCTACACTAACAATACAATTGAGACATTTTTTGTCTCTATATTAATTTGTGTGCCATGTAGATTCGTTTTTGTAAAGGTCTTCTTCGTTGCGAATGAGAAGCTTTATAAGCTCGGGCTCAGTTGTACATATTTATGTATGTTTTTTTTAATGGTGTGTTCAGTTTATACTTATATTTTAAGAAATCAAGAGCTTAACACCGGCTTGCAATAATTGAATTTCAATTATTATGTTTTCTAAGAGAAACTGAAAAGAAAGAAACATTTACTGGCATATTGCGATGGCCCCATTTCGAAAACCGCCAACGTAATCATCACCAGGCAATTTTGTAATGTTATCAAAGGTTTCACGGGGATTCGAACCGTGAATCAAATGGTGAAACTGCAGTAGCGCTTAACCACTAGGCCATCCTGCTGGTATTTGTTTTCATGCTTAATTCAGTTTTTCTAATTTCTACACTAACAACACAATTGAGACAGTTTTTGTCTCTATATTAATTTGTGTGCCATGTAGATTTGTTTTTGTAAAGTTCTTCTTCGTTGCGAATGAGAAGCGTTGTAAACTCGGGCTCAGTTGTACATATTTATGTATGTTTTTTTAATGGCGTGTTCAGTTTATACTTATATTTTAAGAAATCAAGAGCTTAACACCGGCTTATAATAATTGAATTTCAATTATTATGTTTTCTAAGAGAAACTGAAAAGAAAGAAACATTTACTGGCATATTGCGATGGACCCATTTCGAAAACCGCCAACATAATCATAATCAGGCAATTTTGTAATGTTATCAAAGGTTTTACGGGGATTCGAACCGTGAAACAAATGGTGAAACTGCAGTAGCCTTTAACCACTAGGCCATCCTGCTGGTATTTGTTTTCATGCTTAATTCAGTTTTTCTAATTTCTACACTAACAATACAATTGAGACATTTTTTGTCTCTATATTAATTTGTGTGCCATGTAGATTCGTTTTTGTAAAGATCTTCTTCGTTGCGAATGAGAAGCTTTATAAGCTCGGGCTCAGTTGTACATATTTATGTATGTTTTTTTTAATGGTGTGTTCAGTTTATACTTATATTTTAAGAAATCAAGAGCTTAACACCGGTTTACAGTAAGTGAATTTCAATTATTATGTTTTCTAAGAGAAACTGAAAAGAAAGAAACATTTACTGGCATATTGCGACGGACCCATTTCGAAAACCGCCAACGTAATCATAATCAGGCAATTTTGTAATGTTATCAAAGGTTTTACGGGGATTCGAACCGTGAAACACATGGTGAAACTGCAGTAGCCTTTAACCACTAGACCATCCTGCTGGTATTTGTTTTCATGCTTAATTCAGTTTTTCTAATTTCTCCACTAACAACACAATTGAGACAGTTTTTGTCTCAATATTAATTTGTGTGCCATGTAGATTTGTTTTTGTAAAGTTCTTCTTCGTTGCGAATGAGAAGCTTTGTAAACTCGGGCTCAGTTGTACATATTTTTGTAATGTCACGGATATTACCACCCCTAAATTATCCCATCACTAAGGCGATGCTAAGGCCATGCCAAGCAGTATTTACGTTAATAATCAAATCAAGTATACACATATATAAGGCAGCCCAGAGAGATGTCACACACAGATGCATTTACTTATACGGCTATGTGCGCGCGAGAGACTGTAAACTACAAACATTCACATCAATAATTCAATCTTTATGTATCTACATAAACGAATAAATAATTGCGTCTACACATATGTATGTATACGAGCAGCGGAGCGGTAATGCACAAACACATGCATATATCTTATCTCAGTGGTCACAAGAGAGGGCAATAATTTGTGCACGTAGTTGTGGCTGGCGATTTTGTAGCCGAAACAACTAGTAACTTCTGGAAATCGAAGAGCCTAGAAGTATGCAGCGTAAACTATAAAAGCGGTACAGGCGAGTAAGAAGTAATTCAGTTTGAGTTGAGCAATCAATGAGTTATTGATTAAGCACGCGATCTGGCGGCCAATAGTAGAGTTTAATTTGAGTTATCAATCAGTTTGGTTATTAAGCCAGCGAGTAGCAAAGTATAAGTGTTATTGTGAAGTACTTCAATAAAGGCCATTTTTCCATTATTCAATATTGGAGTTATTTATTCAACAGTTTAGTGATTCGAACTTAGCAGAGGATTGCAAATAAGAGGATTTGCAAGCAAATTCGTTACAATTGGTGTCAGAAGAGGAATTGTTGAATAAATTCCAGAGGACAACAAGGACATGGCAAAGTTCAGTGAATTGAAGATCCAGCAACTAAAGAAGGAGTTGGAGAGCCGTGGATTGAATACAAGCGGCGTTAAACTTGAACTTCAGGCACGGCTACGAGAGGCAATGGAAGGAGAAGGAATTGATGTGGAAGAGTATGACTTTCATCTTGATGGCGAAGAAATAACAAAAATCGAAGAAACACCGCAGACAATGGCGAACACAGACTTGAACATGATTTTGGCTGCAATATCTGCTCAAACATCGACAGTGGCATCTCAACTAGAAGAACAGAAAACGTATATGTCATCTCAACTAGAAGAACAGAGGACGTATATGGTATCCCAGATGGAAGCACAAGAAACGCGTATATCCGAAATGTCGTCGCGAATGTCATCTCAGCTGGAATCGCAGGAGAACCGTATAACAGCGAAGATTGAAGCACAAGAGGCACGGATATCAGAATTGTCGGCTCAAATTTCAGCACAGATATCATCGCAGATCTCTGCTCAACTGGAAGAGCAAGAAGGACGTATTTCCTCGAAGTTGGAGGCGCAAGATACAAAAATTTTACAGTTTGAAGAAAAAATCGAGGCCGAGGTGGATGCTTTGAGAGGACGTATCGAGCAGTTGCAACTGAATCGCCCAGCAGTTTCAACTAGTAATTCAAAGGTAAAAACACCATCCTTTGACGTTTCTGTTCCTTTCCAGGTCTTTAAGCTACAGTTTGAGAAGACCGCAGCAGTGAACAACTGGAATGTGGAAGATAAAGTTGCCGCACTCTTCGTAGCATTGAAAGGACCAGCTGCCGAAATCTTACAGACTATTCCAGAGTACGAACGGAACAGTTATGACGCATTGATGGCTGCTGTAGAACGGCGATACGGAAGCGAACACAAGAAACAGATATTTCAAATAGAATTGCAAAACCGCTACCAAAAAGCTAACGAGACTTTGCAGGAGTTTGCTTCGGACATTGAAAGATTGGCTCATCTTGCAAATGCGGATGCACCCGTGGAATACACCGAGAGGGTAAAAATCCAGAGTTTTATAAATGGCATACGAGATGTGGAAACGAAGCGGGCTACATATGCGAATCCCAAACTAACATTTGCTGAAACGGTATCGCATGCTCTGATACAGGAAACAGCGTCGCTTCTGTGTAAGCCAGTTTTCAAAGCACGCCGTGTGGAAGTAGAAAGGCCAGAGTGGGTAGAAACAATTTTGGAAGCACTGAAGGGATCTCAACAGAATAATGCCGGAGTTATTAAATGTTTCAAGTGCGGCAACCCAGGTCACATTGCACGTCATTGCGATCTTGGTCCTAATAGTTCCAACAATGTGGGTGGCCATAAACGCAATGCTGGAGGAGATGAGCAAGAGCGAGTAAGAGGTAGGGAGCTAGATCCAGCTATTGAATGCCCTGTGATATCTGTGTCGCAAATTGGTAGAAAATCGAGCAGTCTTACCGTCAGAGGGAATGTGGATGGCAAAGAACGAGTACTGACTGTAGATACGGGCGCATCTCATTCCTTGATCCGATCTGACTTGGTCAACAGGAGAGTAAAACCGTTACCTGGAGCAAAGTTGCGTACGGTCACTGGCGAGTATAACCAAGTTCAGGGAGAAGTGATATGTGAAGTATTGATTGGGAAGGTCATGGTTCTACACAAATTTATTGTGGCGGAGATTGTTGATGAAGTTATATTGGGAGTGGATTTCTTGGTTGACCATGACATCAAGATCGATATGCAGAGAAGGGTGATGCGTTATGAGAACCAAGATGTGCCACTTAACTTTAGTTTGGAAAAAGGGTTCAGCAGTAATCGGGTACTGGTGGAGAATACTCAACGAAGGCCACGAATTTCAAAGGTAAAGGTTGATAGATCGAATGGGCCAAATAAATCAAAATCAAAAGTACCTGCGAGAGAAACACTGGCATTGACAAAACCTAAAAGACGCAGGAAAACGAAGAAAGAATGCGAGGGTAGTTTCAAGCCGGAGCGCACTACTGTTGTAAAATGTGGGAACGATACCGATTATGCAAAGAAAATTCGTCCAGCGCAAGCTCTACGAAGTGGTTCATTGGCCAAACAACAGAGTGTGAAGGAACGAACCAGGGTATTGAGTGGTACGATGAAACACAGGTACCATGAGAACAATAATTCGAAAGGTTTCTTGGCGGGAGATTTGGTAGTGTTATACAACCCTCACCGGCGGAAAGGTGTTCCATCCAAATGTCGGTGCAGTTGGGAAGGCCCGTACAAGGTTGTGAAGAAGATCAGTGATACCATCTACCGCATACAAAGCATTGAGAAACCACGGAGTAGAAGAGTGGTACATTTGGAGATGTTAGCAGCGTTTAGATCGAGAGATTTGTCTGATCGGGACGATCCGACTTAGGTGGAGGGCAGTGTCACGGATATTACCACCCCTAAATTATCCCATCACTAAGGCGATGCTAAGGCCATGCCAAGCAGTATTTACGTTAATAATCAAATCAAGTATACACATATATAAGGCAGCCCAGAGAGATGTCACACACAGATGCATTTACTTATACGGCTATGTGCGCGCGAGAGACTGTAAACTACAAACATTCACATCAATAATTCAATCTTTATGTATCTACATAAACGAATAAATAATTGCGTCTACACATATGTACGTATACGAGCAGGGGAGCGGTAATGCACAAACACATGCATATATCTTATCTCAGTGGTCACAAGAGAGGGCAATAATTTGTGCACGTAGTTGTGGCTGGCGATTTTGTAGCCGAAACAACTAGTAACTTCTGGAAATCGAAGAGCCTAGAAGTATGCAGCGTAAACTATAAAAGCGGTACAGGCGAGTAAGAAGTAATTCAGTTTGAGTTGAGCAATCAATGAGTTATTGATTAAGCACGCGATCTGGCGGCCAATAGTAGAGTTTAATTTGAGTTATCAATCAGTTTGGTTATTAAGCCAGCGAGTAGCAAAGTATAAGTGTTATTGTGAAGTACTTCAATAAAGGCCATTTTTCCATTATTCAATATTGGAGTTATTTATTCAACAGTTTAGTGATTCGAACTTAGCAGAGGATTGCAAATAAGAGGATTTGCAAGCAAATTCATTACAGTATGTTTGTTTAATGGTGTGTTGAGTTTATACTTATATTTTAAGAAATCATGAGCTTAACACCGGCTTATAATAACTGAATTTCAATTATTATGTTTTCTAAGAGAAACTGAAAGAAAGAAACATTTACTGGCATATTGCGATGGACCCATTTCGAAAACCGCCAACGTAATCATCATCAGGCAATTTTGTAATGTTATCAAAGGTTTCACCGGGCTTCGGACGGTGAATCACATGGTGAAACTGCAGTAGCCTTTAACCACTAGACCATCCTGCTGGTATTTGTTTTCATGCTTAATTCAGTTTTTCTAATTTCTCCACTAACAACACAATTGAGACAGTTTTTGTCTCAATATTAATTTGTGTGCCATGTAGATTTGTTTTTGTAAAGTTCTTCTTCGTTGGGAATGACAAGCTTTGTAAACTCGGGCTCAGTTGTACATATTTATGTATGTTTGTTTAATGGTGTGTTGAGTTTATACTTATATTTTAAGAATTCATGAGCTTAACACCGGCTTATAATAACTGAATTTCAATTATTATGTTTTCTAAGAGAAACTGAAAGAAAGAAACATTTACTGGCATATTGCGATGGACCCATTTCGAAAACCGCCAACGTAATCATCATCAGGCAATTTTGTAATGTTATCAAAGGTTTCACCGGGCTTCCAACCGTGAATCACATGGTGAAACTGAAGTAGCCTTTAACCACTAGGCCATCCTGCTGGTATTTGTTTTCATGCTTAACTCAGGTTTTCTAATTTCTACACTAACAACACAATTGAGACTTTTTTTTGTCTCTATATTAATTTGTGTGCCATGTAGATTTGTTTTTGTAAAGTTCTTCTTCGTTGGGAATGACAAGCTTTGTAAACTCGGGCTCAGTTGTACATATCTATGTATGTTTGTTTAATGGTGTGTTGAGTTTATACTTATATTTTAAGAATTCATGAGCTTAACACCGGCTTATAATAACTGAATTTCAATTATTATGTTTTCTAAGAGAAACTGAAAAGAAAGAAACATTTACTGGCATATTGCGATGGACCCATTTCGAAAACCGCCAACGTAATCATCATCAGGCAATTTTTTAATGTTATCAAAGGTTTCACCGGGCCTCGAACCGTTAATCACATTGTGAAACTGCAGTAGCCTTTAACCACTAGGCCATCCTGCTGGTATTTGTTTTCATGCTTAATTCAGTTTTTCTAATTTCTACACTAACAACACAATTGAGACTTTTTTTTTTTCTATATTAATTTGTGTGCCATGTAGATTTGTTTTTGTAAAGTTCTTCTTCGTTGCGATTGAGAAGCTTTGTAAACTCGGGCTCAGTTGTACATATTTATGTATGTTTGTTTAATGGTGTGTTGAGTTTATACTTATATTTTAAGAATTCATGAGCTTAACACCGGCTTATAATAACTGAATTTCAATTATTATGTTTTCTAAGAGAAACTGAAAGAAAGAAACATTTACTGGCATATTGCGATGGACCCATTTCGAAAACCGCCAACGTAATCATCATCAGGCAATTTTTTAATGTTATCAAAGGTTTCACCGGGCTTCGAACCGTGAATCACATGGTGAAACTGCAGTAGCCTTTAACCACTAGGCCATCCTGCTGGTATTTGTTTTCATGCTTAACTCAGGTTTTCTAATTTCTACACTAACAACACAATTGAGACTTTTTTTGTCTCTATATTAATTTGTGTGCCATGTAGATTTGTTTTTGTAAAGTTCTTCTTCGTTGGGAATGACAAGCTTTGTAAACTCGGGCTCAGTTGTACATATTTATGTATGTTTGTTTAATGGTGTGTTGAGTTTATACTTATATTTTAAGAATTCATGAGCTTAACACCGGCTTATAATAACTGAATTTCAATTATTATGTTTTCTAAGAGAAACTGAAAGAAAGAAACATTTACTGGCATATTGCGATGGACCCATTTCGAAAACCGCCAACGTAATCATCATCAGGCAATTTTTTAATGTTATCAAAGGTTTCACCGGGCTTCGAACCGTGAATCACATGGTGAAACTGCAGTAGCCTTTAACCACTAGGCCATCCTGCTGGTATTTGTTTTCATGCTTAACTCAGGTTTTCTAATTTCTACACTAACAACACAATTGAGACTTTTTTTGTCTCTATATTAATTTGTGTGCCATGTAGATTGGTTTTTGTAAAGTTCTTCTTCGTTGGGAATGACAAGCTTTGTAAACTCGGGCTCAGTTGTACATATTTATTTATGTATGTTTGTTTAATGGTGTGTTGAGTTTATACTTATATTTTAAGAATTCATGAGCTTAACACCGGCTTATAATAACTGAATTTCAATTATTATGTTTTCTAAGAGAAACTGAAAGAAAGAAACATTTACTGGCATATTGCGATGGACCCATTTCGAAAACCGCCAACGTAATCACCATCAGGCAATTTTTTAATGTTATCAAAGGTTTCACCGGGCTTCGAACCTTGAATCACATGGTGAAACTGCAGTAGCCTTTAACCACTAGGCCATCCTGCTGGTATTTGTTTTCAAGCTTAACTCAGGTTTTCTAATTTCTACACTAACAATACAATTGAGACTTTTTTTTGTCTCTATATTAATTTGTGTGCCATGTAGATTTGTTTTTGTAAAGTTCTTCTTCGTTGGGAATGACAAGCTTTGTAAACTCGGGCTCAGTTGTACATATTTATGTATGTTTGTTTAATGGTGTGTTGAGTTTATACTTATATTTTAAGAATTCATGAGCCTTACACCGGCTTATAATAACTGAATTTCAATTATTATGTTTTCTAAGAGAAACTGAAAGAAAGAAACATTTACTGGCATATTGCGATGGACCCATTTCGAAAACCGCCAACGTAATCATCATCAGGCAATTTTTTAATGTTATCAAAGGTTTCACCGGGCTTCGAACCGTTAATCACATTGTGAAACTGCAGTAGCCTTTAACCACTAGGCCATCCTGCTGGTATTTGTTTTCATGCTTAATTCAGTTTTTCTAATTTCTACACTAACAACACAATTGAGACTTTTTTTGTCTCTATATTAATTTGTGTGCCATGTAGATTTGTTTTTGTAAAGTTCTTCTTCGTGGGGAATGACAAGCTCGGGCTGATAAACTCGGGCTCAGTTGTACATATTTATGTATGTTTGTTTAATGGTGTGTTCAGTTTATACTTACATATATCAATTCAATTATTATAAGCCGGTGTTAAGCTCATGAATTCTTAATATATTTATTGTAATTTTTTATAAAATTTACCTTCACATTCATAGTTAAAATAAAATTTGTAATTTCGACTTTATTTAGAACCATACACCATGACTGGCGTCTTCGATTAGCGCTCAACCGCCTAGACGGTTTTGGCGTTGTATAGCAAATCAAGCCAGCATCTCTGTTTCAATATAACTGACACCAAGCGAGATCAAGTCCTTCTTACTCGAGGTCTCCCCCTGCGTCTGCTTCCAAATACGGGTGCTGATAGTTATACTATCTTCGTGCATTCCCACAATATGACGTAGCGGTTGGCATCACACCGAGGAGCATAAACCGTCACCAGGACTTTTCTCTCGTACACGTGGCCATCCCATTTTCTCTCGACACGGTCCATGTATCCGATACATACATTATAAGAGGTACAATGAGTGATTTAAAGAGCGTTAATGACAAGAGTATATCTCTGTTTGATTTCTAAGCTAGCATTGCAGAGAAGGCAGAATTTACAAAATGGAAAATCCTAAACAAAAATTGTTCATGCTCCTTGGTACCCGAAGTTTTTTTCTCTATTACTGCTATAAAATAATTTAAAAAGGCTCAAAAAATAATGATAATTCAGTATCAAATACACAAATAATCCCACTCCGATGGGAGGGCCAAGTAGAGAACCAGGTGATACCCCCCCTTGGTTTGCGAGTTAGCGCCAGTTAACGACAGAGGAAGAACTATCGAACGGTGAAAACCGTGTAAACAATTAAGCAGATATCAACTTCGACTCGATTTAAGAGATATTTTTAATAGATTTTTCAAAAAAGCGAACTGAATCCAGCTCTACTACCTGGAGGTTTTAGTCAATGTTATTGATATTGATGGTCCTTTGTCGGATATAGATTCCATACGTTCCGCTAACAAGCACCATTAAGGCACAAGCGGAATCACCTCGCGGACGATTTAATGTGATCACATTGAACCCTCTCAGCCGCTTCCCACTCCCCTTGTTGTTGTAGCAGTGCTTTACCTTATCAGTTTCTTACCGGCTTGTTTCCGATGGGTTATATATGTGCCATCATTTGCTCTGTATTTTTACGCTTATACATTTAACTTATGCTTACATTCTGGAATCCTCCATACTTTGAGCAAAGATGTTTACTAATACACCGAAAACGTCAATATATTTATTTGTATTGATTGAATTCACGCTCCCCCTACATGCATTCTCAAAAGTTAAGTGTCATGTAAGAATTACCGTAATTCGTATCCAATCTAGCAGTTAGGTTAGGTTAGGTCGTAGCTGCCCTGATAAAGATAGCTCACTTGGACAACACGAAAGCCTGCTGTGATACCACATACATCAAAAATAACGGTGACTTAGATCTAGCTACGTAGAGAATAGTGGGGTAACAACGATAAAGCTCCGAATGATACCAATTTTTGCCTTCGATAAATCCTCGGGAGATCCAAGTGAGTTGCGACCGAAGTACTTTCGCCTAGTTCTGACAAAAGCTGTTCAATCAAGCATAAAGTGATTTGGTGATTCCACACATCATCCTCCATACAGCTGCAGCAGGATGAGGTTTCCAGTATATTGAGACGTACCGCATGGATACCCATGGGACAGTGCCCTGTCAAAACCCCAATGACCAATGATAGGTGAGCCTTAGTGAACCCAATTATTTCAGCAGACCTCCTGCTATCCACTTTCGGCCAGAAAGATCTTGCTACCCTGCAATACGTGGTGTCCGCTCAACGTTTGCTGAGCTGACTCGAGTCTCAGCTACGGAGGAGCAATCCACAGGTGGCCAGCGGAATCGCGAAATCCGTACAGCCATCTTCATCCGGTTCAGTTGTACCGATGCGGGCTAAGAGATCTGCTTGAAAGTTACCCGGGATATCACTATGGCCCGGGACCAAGATAATCTTGATTGTAAAATAATTCGATGCAATCGCAAGCGAGGTCAAGTACTCCCAGACTACCCTCGATCGCACTGTAGTTGAGCTCAAGGCCTTGATAGCCGCTTGGCTATCAGGGTAGATGTTAAATTCCCTAACCGTACTAGCACTGGATAGCATTCCATCCACGGCAACCTT
The DNA here is from genome assembly GCF_040869045.1 of Eurosta solidaginis. NCBI lineage: Eukaryota > Metazoa > Arthropoda > Insecta > Diptera > Tephritidae > Eurosta > Eurosta solidaginis. The sequence goes on along the minus strand of NC_090320.1, from coordinate 254,480,848 downwards.
AATCGCAGCAACTTCCGCTTGGATTACACTGCAGTGATCAGCCAACTTAAACTTGCGTCTTACATTTAGCTCTTGACAGAAGACCCCTCAAACAACCTTTCTTTCCAGCTCCGACGCATCCGTGAAGAAGTTAACCGGTCCCATGACCTCCCCAATCTAGCAGTACATATGTATGTATGTAAATGAATACAAACCCTTATTCACTTACTTTCTAATATTATTCTATACATAAAACTATTCCCAATTCCCGATTATGAAGCAGCTGCAAATTTTTTGTTGCTATCACAAATTTTTGCTTGCCAAATCAATGTGTTTGCTTTTGCTACACATTTCAAATATTTATTTTTAACTTAGTTTTTGTGGGCACATTTGGCGCATTCCAATCTCAACCACCCACATATTCACAAGCTGCGTGCGAAATGAATTGCGCTTCGTGAATACTATCTGTGCTGTTGATGAAAGCGTTGCTTTACTTTCCTTTTGATCACTTTGTTGTAGTATTAACCATTTGTTAGTTGGATTTTGAGTTCAGTTTACTTTGTTGTAACTGATTGTTTGGATATCTCGCTGGTGGTGCTTTCGCTATTTTATTTGACCTTGCATCTTTACAGTACCTACAACTGGCAAAACCACGCAAGCACGCACTTAGCAGGTAGGAGAACCACCAACGGTGAGTGCAATAGCATTGAGCATTCATAGCGGATTAGATAGAGCATTCACCCGATGGAACGTATCTACTGCGGTATAGTGAAATAAGAATTTCCATTACACGTATTAATTGGACTTTCGTCCTCTCACTGACAGAGTGACTAAAGTCAATAAAAAAATTGCTACCGCATTGAGTGGCCTAAAACTCTAACCAAATATGCAAGGTCATCTAGATAGAGTGGCCGTTACACTAAGGACCCAAGTTTGAAAGTACTCTATTCCCAAATGTATTGCAATTAATTTGAATTCCGTTGATGATAAAATTAATGAATGTGCAAATGACATTGAGCGAGTACACCAATAAAAATTGTCTCTTGGTATACATCAACGCTCAAAGCTTTGTTCAAGTGCTTTGCCAATTTAAACATAATTAGCTGCTAATACACACAAAAACCAGCTGCTTATATTAGCAATCTCTCTATTTACGCAGTGACTATTTACTCTTAAATACTGCTATCTTACCACTGGCAAAACATGATGAAAGACAATAAAGAATTTGCTTGGCTGACAAGTGGAAATTTTGGTGACACAAAAGCAATTTTTGCTGCATCGCTTTGGTTAATGAATGAATTAGCTGATATTTTCTAAAAAAATAGTAAGAGTTGCGCACTATGGGATATTTTGACAAAAAAAAAAAAGTAATACACATTATGAAATGGATTAGCAATGAGTGGAGTTGTAGTAGTGGAAGACTTATATATGTAAATTTAAAATATATGCTTACTAACTTAATTGGCGCTTAACCGTTTAAACAGTTATTGCCGTTCAACAAGGCGCTAGTCGCTTCTTTGCTGGATTAACTGACGTTAACTGGTCTCAGTAAGGGTATTTCAATGGTTTTCCCACTGGTCTTTCCAGTGGAGTGAAGGTTGCCCTCTTCCTCTGCTTCCATTGGTGCGTTCCCATAAAAATACTTTCGTAGCTTATACTGTCCTCTAAAGACTCTTAAAATTTTGGCAAGTTGTTTTTTGGTTTTCTCGAAAAATTAATTTTCGTGTTTAGGGCTGCAGGACTCGGACAACGCAATTTATGTCGCAGCCTTATCCAGTCTTACATAATTGACCTTTCAAAGTGCTGTTAAAATTAGTTTTAAAATTCAGCTGAGCAAAACTCACAGAGTATATTAATTTTGTTTTTTAAACGGGTACCCCTTAACGGCATAAACTAATCGAGAGAAGTATAGACTACTATATATCAAAATGATCTGGGCGAAAAAAGAAATTAATTTAGCCTTGTCCGTCCGTCCGTCCGTCTATCTGTCTGTGAATACGATAACTTGAGTAGATTTTGAGGTATCTTAATGAAATTTGGTATGTAAGTTCCTGGGCACTCATCTCAGATCTCTATTTAAAGTGAACGAAATCGGACTATAACCACGACCACTTTTTCGATATCGAAAATTTCGAAAAACTGAAAAAGTGCGATAATTCATTACCAAAGACGGATAAAGCGATGAAACTTGGTAGTTGGGTTGACATTATGACGCAGAATAGAAAATTAGCAAAATTTTGGACAATTGGCGTGGCACCACCCACTTTTAACCTTCATTTGTAGCAAGCATGTAATTGCATGTAAAACCACGATAATGTTTAGAAAAAAAAAAACTTGTATGGTGATTATTTGACATGTACGTGTATACCAACGTTTTTATTTAAAAAAATGTATTAGTTTTCAGAAAATGAACAGCATTTTCGCAAAGTATATGTTTCGGCATGAGCATCGCACACTACTTTTATACACCAACTACAGATTTTGCGTGTACTTTTACGATTTCCCATTTCGCAGTGTTGACAACAGGGATATGCTGATTATTTATCGCTGGAAATATCAGATAAAATGGATATATCCCCTTCAGAAGTGGCAGCAAAGGATCCATTTTGTGCCATTTAGATAGTTTTACGTGTTTGGATGTGTCCCACCACCCGCGGAACTTTAAGAGAGTTGTTCCATTGCTGGCATAAAAAGCTGCTTGGCCGAGCTCCGCATGAACTTTCGTCGCGCGTCTGTACGACGGTCATATGGATTATTTTCCGAATAAATGATGAATGGTGCAAGTGCACTCTTATACATATCTAGCATGTTATAAAACGTGGCCAAGGGTAACACAAAGTTTCGCGTTTCGTTGAATATGCAGAAAGCATTTTATCCATTCCGTGGACGCCTGCTTTGTTTGTAATGTAATCAAGGATATATTGTGGATTTTTTTTCTTTTCAACTACAATTTAATCTGTCAAAGGTGTACTAGAAAGTATTATGAATGCTCTGCTTTTTTTTTGGGGCGTAAGATACCAAAGAAAATTTCCATGGAGAAACCCGAAAATGTTGGGCTCTTCTGCTCGATTGTGGTCAGCATTGGGTACAAAAGTCTTATTTTGGCGAACAGTACAAAGAAGAGCAAGATCTTTGGACAATAAATACTTACCCAAGTTTAGCGATAAGAAAAAATTGTCACAAATTATAGTCCTTCCTGTATTCTCCCAATGGCATACAAACCTTTGCACAACACCTTCTCGTACGTTGGTTGCTCGATTAATATTTGAGTTCTTTCCCACATATATCTCACTTTTGAGTGGATTGAACGATTTATATAATATTTTGCATACATTTTGTAAAGTGAATACAATGTAGACTACTACTGCAAGATGATGTTTTTTTCAAGTAGGGTCTGGGGTCAGGCAAATAGTAGTTCCAGTGAAATTATGCTCTTAATCGACTCCGAATTGATAATTAGGAAGCTACTGAAAACCTCGGGCAATGTTGTTTCAGAACTTTTTGTTTTATTTGACTTTTTTCTCCAAACACTTTTGAGTTGAAAATTTCGTTATATTTATAAGAATGGGTGTAAGTTTCGGAGTACTAATATACTACTTAAGGACAATATAAAGGACAATATAAGGAATACTTTGGGAGGATTTAGCGAGTACAAGAGCACTCCATATCTGATAGTAATACTTTAAAAAAGTGTAGTCCAATTTACTTTGCGATACCTGAGCCATTAGCACTTACTTCAGCTAAGTGTACTGCTCCATAGTGTTCCACGGAATACCCACGAACTGGAATTTTTTGAAAAATAAGGAGTACTTTGGGAGGATTTAGCGAGTACAAGAGCACTCCATAACTGATACTAATACTTTAAAAAAGTGTAGTCCAACTTACTTTGCGATATCTAAGCCATTAGCACCTACTTCAGCTAGGTGTACTGCTTCATAATACTCCATGGAACACTCACGAACTGGAATTTTTTGAAAAATCCTATTTAAAATATCTTAATGGACCACTCACAACAAAACTGGAGCTGGGCTATAAATTTGTTATTGACTAATATGAAAAAAATGCTATACATGACCCAACTTTTTCTTCCAGGGTTGTTGAAATAATGGCACCAGACCTTTTAATCTATAAAAAGCTGATTTTCTTCACATCAAAGTGCTCAAAATCCGATAACTTTCAAGCCAAAATGCAATAATTCTAAAAGATTTCAAACCAAAATTCAACATTCCAATTATTTCAGACCAAATCGCAGTAACTTCAAACAACTCAAGCAATCTGTCTTAACTTCAAATCTAGTTGTCTTATAAATGTAATTCTTGGCCTGTATTTGTGTTCTTTCAAGGCTGCCATAATATCGTTGGTATAATTTGAAAATGTGTCTTCGTTTAAGACTGGGCACTTTATCTTATTTATTGTGGATTTTGTTACGAGTCACTTATTGCGTTTTTGTTTGGAGCTCCTAGATTGTTTTTTTTTTTAACATTTTAAAAATGAAATAACACTTTTATTTAAAACAGATTTTCTCACCACTCAAAGGGTAGAATGTGTTTAGCGCGTTTAGCCTTAAAAAACTTTAAGAATCTTTAGAGCGCAGTATAAGCTATAAACAACTTTTTTTTGTTTTTAAATCAAAGCAAATTTTTATAAAAAAAAAAACAAAAACAAAAAATTATTGTTATAACAAATTAGTAAAAAAAAATGTTTTTTTAATTTTTTAAATTTTGCTAGTATAGAAAAGAAAAAATTGTTGGAAAATTTCGCAAAAATCGTGGGTATAAATTAGACCCGGTTGCTCTCCATACAAAAAAAAAAAAAATTGTGAATGTTCGACTCCAAATTTGAAGCCTATGTTGAGAGGGTTTCGGAAATATTTTTAATAATTTTTTTTTTTTTTGAACCTGCGAAATACAGCCGAAATGGTTTTTATATTGTAACTTGGTTATTTGACATCTGATTTTTGGAATGGACATATCATTATTTTGGTCTTGAAAATTTGCATATTATCTTCGAATGTCCTTTCGAGCTATGAAGTCGTTTTCACATGATTCGGCCAGCTAATCAGGTTTTACCCTCCCTAATGTATCTTTTTGGTTTTACTAGTCGAAAATACTTGCAAACTCATCACAATGCTTTTCAAACATTTCCCTAAGCGATCATGTATTGCGAGTGACTCTGCAAATGCTGTCACTGTCTAAAAAAAATGCATGGGTAAAATTTTGGCAAAATAAAAAGCCATGCTTAATACAAAAGATTTGATTCTTGCCAAGATTAAAAAAAAAACAAGGCACAATTTACCTCCCAAGAGATTTTGGCCGAGCTTATCTTCCAATTTGCATCAAGTTCTTTTTTTTTTAATTTTGCCTACAAATAAAATAACCCGATTTGCTGACCGAATCACGTCAAAATGACTTCATAGCTTTAAGAACATTCAAATTTCAAGACCAAAATATGGATGTAACAATTACAAGAATCGGCTTTCAAATCACCTCAAATCATCTAAAGATAAGCTTTGTATTTATGGGCGGACTTTTGCGGCACGGTCTAGTGTACATCAAAAGCATGACCTAGTATTAACAAAACCACCCAAAACCCAAACCCAAAAGTTATTCACACTTCGGAACGCCCCATATACTTATTTAGAACCTTAAAACACACATAATTTACAATTACGAAAGACAATCAGTTGTATTACAATTTGCAAGCAATAAATTTCACGAACACCAAATAAATAAATAAATCTTTTATTCAAATAATATGTGCAAATGTAAATACACAAATACCCAAATTTTCCATACCGAATTTATTCAGTAATTGAAGTAAACAAAAAAAAAGTTATAAATACAAATGTTTAGGAAATTTTTGCTGTCACCAATTTTTCCATTTTCGGCAATGCAAATAAAATTTATTTTATTATATATAATAGATTATCTAGATATATATATATATATATACCTACTCAAGCATTTAAAGCTTTGCAAAAATATTAAATTAGCTATTAGTTTATGTTAGCATGTAAGCATGTACGCACATACATATTTTTTTTGATGTTAAATACAACCGTACCTGGCAGCGTAATGACACCAACCAAAAAATGTTAACTAATATTAACTTAATTTATTTGCTGCTTCTTTATGTATGTGTGCTTGTTGTTTAACAGTTGCGTACATATTTTCGGCAATTATACTTAACCCTTCTGTTACATAACGGTCATTTCAAATTTTTACCTTTTTTTGTTGAATTTTATCATATCTGCTAATATTAACAACATTTCACAATCTCCTTTCATGACTTTGTGTACTGACATAAATCCAATAGAAAAAGCATTAAAAAAAATGATTTTGATTTAATAAACAGGTGGTAACATCAAAACTTACGTGCGCGCACCTTCAGGTCATTCGGTGACCATCAGCTGTTTTACATATAAAGTGTATATTTCGCGCCTTTTTTGTGGTTAAGTTTTTGCTGCAAAAGCTTGTATTTGTAAAATTCTTATAAAAATGGAAAGATTCCAAGCTTCTGTAAGTATTTTTATTATAATATTTAATTATTATTGGTGTGTTTATTTATGAAAATTTGGTTTAGAGGCCAAATCGTCTGACTCAGAGCCAAATAGAGCAGATCATTGACAATGATGAAGATTTTTATTGAGTGTAGTGAAGATGGAGATGAAGAATATATAGTGGAACAATTTGAATCAGAAGGATCTTCTGACGAATATCTAGATTCTGATAACGATGAAGAAATAGTATCTGCGTTGGAAAATGAAATCATGGTTCTTATGTATTATTGCAAGGATAGAGCTATTGAGTGGTCAATGGAACCAGTTGGGCACAATAGTGGCAGGGCCAGAATAGAAAATATAATCCACGAAAGACAAGGAGTTGCTGCATTTGCAGTACATCGTATTTCTACTATCAAGGAACCATTCGATCAATGCTTCACATGCCAACTAAAGCAAATTATAATACAATTCAGCAATATAGAGGGCGAAAAAAATTTGGAGCTTGATATATAAAAATAGGTGAAATAGAACTCGATGCATATTTGGGTATTTTAATTTTAGCAGGTAGTTAAATAAATATAATTTTCCGTATTTATGGCTAAAACAAAGACACAAATGTATTTACAGGAGTATATCGTTCATACGGAGAAAGTATTCGAAGCCTCTGGGATGAAGTGCACGGCCGACCATTATTCCGTGCAACAATGTCACTTGGTAGGTTTGTTGAAATAAATCGTGTTTTTAGGTTCGATGACAGATATAATCGAAGGGCTCAAAGAATGAACGATAAACTTGCTCCGATTCGCGATTTGTATGAGAAGTGGGTGGCTAATTTACCGCTACTTTTTGTTCCATACGAAAATATTACAGTAGTAGACCGTTTACTTCGTTTTAGGTGCAGATGTCCCTTTTTAGTTTACATGCCAAGTAAACCAAGCAAATATGGAATAAAAACATGGGTAGCTGCGGATGTGCGTACATTATGTGTAATTTTGCCTTAATTTCCAAATTTATTTAGGGAAGGAGTCAGCTTCCGCTCCACCTGATCGGAACCAAGGCCAGCGCATTGTGTTGGGTCTGGTTAGTGGGTATAAAGGGCGGAATATTACAACCGACAACTTTTCTACTACTCGGGAATTGGCACTGGAGTTATTGAAGAAAAGAATTACTTTCGTAGGCACCGTAAGGAATAATAAATGATTTTTACCGGTTTGTGGTACTAAGTTGGAGTTAAGGAGTCTACCAGTGCTAAGCAGTCGACATTTCTTCAATGGATCAGTTACCCTTGTTCAATACATACCCAAAAAATATAAGATGGTTACTGTTTTAAGCACCTTGCACCATGATAAAAGCGTTATGGAAAACCATCCAAAAAACTTGCCAGATATCATCAATTTCTACAGCTCTACAAAATCTGGAGTGGATAAAATTGATCAACTTGTAGAAACATATACATGCAAGAGACAAACTAATCGTTGGCCTGCAGCAATTTTTGCAAACATCGTGGATATCTAATCATTGAATGCCTATGTTTTATGGACAGAAATTAATCCTGCGTGGAATGCTGCAAAAACATATAAACGTAGGTTTTTCCTCGAAAATCTTGGCTTAGACCTTGCTCATGGGGAAATTGAACGCAGAAAAACGCAACCAAGAACTCAACCGTCAGCGGATATTGTACGCAATATGAGAACGGACGCAGAGCAACCAAGCACTTCGGCAGGAACTGTCCGAAAACAAGGAAACCTAGTCAGCGACCCACCTGTGCAGTTTGCCCTAGCTCAATTCGTCGCAAAACGTACGAAAGCTGCACGATTTGCAAAAAGCCTGGGTGCCACAACATCGTTCAACGGTTACGATTTCAAAAACCTATTGTTTGGAGCATTCAAATTAAAAAAACAAGTATCTAATATATTTAAATATGTATATATAATAGCTTAATAATCAATAAAAGTAATGAATTTTAAAAACTTATAATAAAATTATAAGCATGAAAACAAATACCAGCAGGATGGCCTAGTGTTTAAAAGCTTCTGCAGTTTCACCATGTGATTCACGGTTCGAATCCCGGTGAAACCTTTGATAACATTACAAAATTGCCTCATGATTATTACGTTGGCGGTTTTAGAAATGGGTCAATCGCAATATGCCAGTAAATGTTTCTTTCTTTTCAGTTTCTTTTAGAAAACATAATAATTGAAATTCAATTATTATAAGCCGGTGTTAAGCTCATGAATTCTTAAATATATGTAAAATTATAAACTTTTATACTGATATCTAAGTAAAACACAGGTAAGGTCATTTCGTGACCTGAATATCACATGTATAAGTTTTTTTGAATGTAACAGAAGGGTTAAATCAATAAATTCAACACAGCATTTATGATTTATGTGTAAAGAGACATTAATATTTTTGGACAAATATTTGGTGATAAATTATTAAGTGTAAATAATTGTAAGTACAATAAGCTTATTTATGTGTTTTGCATGAATTAATATGAATGCTTTTGTATTTTTTTCCTTTTGCCGTTTGAGAAGAGCAAATCCTCATGGGTGGGCCATCGAGACAGACATCTGAACGGTTTCTCGCATCCAGCAATGTTGGAAGTATCAATTTAGTTCCGAACATCACTGATGTTGCCTTGAGTTTTACAGACTCAAAAAAAAACATTTCCAATAAGAAGGTAAAGAGCAAAAGTAATGCCGAAGCGAAAGGATAAAGTGGCATAGCGTAAAACATTAAAATATTTGCAAACTAACCGGAGGTTTATCTCAGGCCATATCTAGCTTTGTTTTACTTTTTATACTCAGTTGAGCAGAGCTCACAGAGTATATTAAGTTTGATTGGATAACGGTTGGTTGTACATATATAAAGGAATCGATATAGATATAGACTTCCATATATCAAAATAATCAGGATCGAAAAAAAATTTGATTGAGCCATGTCCGTCCGTCCGTCCGTCCGTCCGCCCGTTAACACGATAACTTGAGTAAATTTTGAGGTATCTTGATGAATTTTGGTATGCAGATTCCTGAGCACTCATCTGAGATCGCTATTTAAAATGAACGATATCGGACTATAACCACGCCCACTTTTTCGATATCGAAAATTTCGAAAAACCGAAAAAGTGCGATAATTCATTACAAAAGACAGATAAAGCGACGAAACTTGGTAGATGTGTTGAACTTATGACGAAGAATAGAAAATTAGTAAAATTTTGGGCAATGGGCGTGGCACCGCATACTTTTAAAAGAAGGTAATTTAGAAGTTTTGCAAGCTGTAATTTGGCAGTCGTTGAAGATATCATGATGAACTTTGGCAGGAACGTTATTTCTATTACTGTATGTACGCTTAATAAAAATTAGCAAAATCGGAGAAGGACCACTCCTACTTAAAAAAAAAAATTTTTTTTAAAGTAAAATTTTAATAAAAAATTTAATATCTTTACAGTATATAAGTAAATTATGTCAACATTCAACTCCAGTAATGATATGGTGCAACAAAATACAAAAATAAAAGAAAATTTCAAAATGGGCGTGGCTCCGCCCTTTTTCATTTAATTTGTCTAGGATACTTTTAACGCCATAATTCGAACAAAAATTAACCAATCCTTTTGAAATTTGGTAGGGGCATAGATTTTATGACGTTAACTGTTTTCTGTGAAAATGGGCGAAATCCGTTGATGCCACGCCCAGTTTTTATACACAGTCTCCCGTCTGTCCTTCCGCATGGCCGTTAACACGATAACTTGAGCAAAAATCGGCATATCTTTAATAAAGTTAGTTCACGTGCTTACTTGAACTCACTTTATCTTGGTATGAAAAATGAACGAAATCCGACTATGACCACGCCCACTTTTTCGATATCGAAAATTACGAAAAATGAAAAAAATGCCATAATTCTATACCAAATACGAAAAAAGGGATAAAACATGGTAAGGTAATTGGATTATTTTATTGACGCGAAATATAACTTTAGAAAAAACTTTATAAAATGGTTGTGACACCTACCATATTAAGTAGAAGAAAATGAAAAAAGTTCTGCAGGGCGAAAAAAAAACCCTTAAAATCTTGGCAGGTACTACATATACAAATAAATTAGCGGTATCCAACAGATGATGTTCTGGATCACCCTGGTTCATATTTTGGTCGATATCTGGAAAATTCCTTCACATATACAACTACCATCACTCCCTTTTAAAACTCTCATTAATACCTTTAATTTGATACCCATATCGTACAAACTTATTCTAGAGTCACCCCTGGTCCACCTTTATGGCGATATCTCGAAAAGGCGTACACCTATAGAACTAAGTCCCACGCCCTTTTAAAATACTCATTAACACCTTTCATTTGATACCCATATCGTACAAACATATTCTAAGGTCACCCCTGGTCCACCTTTATGGCGATATCTCGAAAAGGCGAGCACCTATAGAACGAAGGCCCACTCCCTTTTAAAAATACTCATTAACACCTTTCATTTGATACCCATATCGTACAAACAAAGTCTAGAGTCACCCCTGGTCCACCTTTATTGCGATACCTTGAAAAGGCGTACACCTATAGAACTAAGGCCCACTCCCTTTTAAAATACTCATTAACACCTTTCTTTTGATACCCATATTGTACAAACAAATTCTAGGGTCACCCCTGGTCCACCTTTATGGCGATATCCCGAAAAGGCGACCACCTATACAACAACCATCACTCCCTTTTAAAACCGTCATTAATACCTTTAATTTGATACCCATATCGTACAAACACATTCTAGAGTCACCCCTGGTCCACCTTTATGGCGATGTTTCGAAACGGCATCCGCCTATAGAACTAAGGCCCACTCCCTTTTAAAATACTCATTAACACCATTCGTTTGATTCCCATATTGAACAAACAAATTCTAGGGTAACCTCTGGTCCACCTTTGTGGCGATATCTCGAAACGGCGTCCACCTATGGAACTAAAGATTACTCTCTTTTAAAATACTCATTAACACCTTTCATTTGATACCCATATCGTACAAACGCATTCTAGAGTCAACCCTGATCCACCTTTATGGCTATATCCCTAAATGGCGTCCACCTATAGAACTATAGCCCACTCCCTCATAAAATACTCTTTAATGCCTTTCATTTGATACGCATGTCATACAAACACATTCCAGGGTTTCCCTCGGTTCATTTTCCTACATGGTTATTTTCCCTTATGTTGTCAGCATAGCTCTCAACTGAGTATGTAATGTTCGGTTACACCCGAACTTAACCTTCCTTACTTGTTTATTATTTCCTTTAAGTATATTAAGTCGGTTAAATATTTGTCCGCATATTCAATACAAATCTTGCAATCGATTTTTGAGTTACTTCTCATTGAGCTACAAACGTGAAACTTTACAAATAGAATAAGACATTGAGACAATGCAACTAAATGAAAAAAATTGCGTAAGGTGGCGTACTGATTTCTGCATTTCTTCAATAAATTTAAGTTTGTTCAAACGCTAACCATCGGCGTTTTATTCCTCATTAGTTTTACATCTTTCAGTAGAGTCGATCGATTACCTCCAAAGTTTTCACCCTGTATCAGGTTCCAAATACATTTTCTTAAGCACTTGAGAGTTTAGGATATTCATTAGCCTATAATAGTATAATTCGCCATTTATCACATTTATCGATCATGAAGCTATGCCTATAAGATTAAAATTCCAAATTTATATGTAGATACATTTCCAAAACAATTTCTCAATGTAATATACTCATATTTAAGAATACCACATATCATTATATTGCAGCCAAAATGCATATAATTGCACAGCCAGATTTTATGTCATTTTACTTCCTTTATATTAGGTCCGTTGAATCGATTTTTAAGTAACTTCTCATTAAGCTGCAAACGCGAAGCTTTACACATAGGTTAGAACACCGTGACAAGGCAACAAAAGGAAAAAAATCCGTTAGGTGACGCACGGATCGAAATAATTAGATAAGAATTTAAAAATTTTCAAACCAGCTTTTAAGTAACTTCTCGGTGAGCTAGACACTTGAAATTTCAAATTTATTTCAGAGGTCGATGACAGCCGATGACACGATACAAAAAGATTCGCTAGGGGGCGCACGGGTTGAGATATTTAGAAAAATCGTACGAAACGGAGAAAATTTTGGGATTGATTTTTATGTAAGTTCTAATTGAGCTACAACTGTATAACTTCACAGATAAAATAAGACGCCGAAAAATTTTAAGAAAAGGAGAAAAAATTCCGATAGGTGGTGCACGGATCGAAAAAGTTAGATAAGAATTTTGAAATTTGGCATTTTCAGATCGATTTTAAAGTAACTTCTCATTGAGCTACAAACATGAAACTTCACAGATAAGTTAAGATGCCGTGACGAAGGAACAAAAGGGGAAAATAAAAATAAAATAAAAAATTTTAAGCACTTCCACTGGACAAAAATCACGGATGATTTCTCCTTATATGAAGACATATTCTTCCTAAACTTTGATTTTTAAATTTTGACATAGAAATTGGAAAAATATTTTTGAGAAATAAAATTGTAAAGGTGGAGCGCATTTGATTGACTAATAATATATCCTTTCCTACCAACTTTCAAATACAAGTAATGTGCGCTCCACTTTTATATTTTTAATTCTCATAAATATTTTTGCAATTTCTATGTCAAAATTTAAAAATCAAAGTTTAGCATGAATATGTTTTATATAAGGAGACATTTATCGCTGATTTTTGTCCATTTATATAAAGGAAGTGCTTAAAATTTTTTTCATTTTCTTTTTATTTATTAATAAAATGCACTACCAATATATTTATTCCGATGTGTAAAAATATTGGTTTCATGACACATTTATTTTACATAGTAAGTACGTACTTATAGGTATATGAAAGTATGATCGTACTTGCATAAGTGTATTCATAAGTGCTAAAATATCTAATATCTGCCAATATAGAGTAGCGCAGCAAGCCACCAAACTAAATCTCTGTCATGAATGTTAGATTTCGATTTTCACCCTCGATGCTCACGAAACGTCCTGCTATAATTTTTTACGTTCATCTATTACATAGTCTATCGATAGTTGAATAGCAGCTAAAGAAGTTATTATTTCATATCACGTATTTTATTACAATGTGTAGTATATGAAAACATATAGCGTATTTATAACATACATGTTCGGGGGTGTTAATAAAAGTTCGTTTATTTAGCGTTTTGGAATTATTTTTTAGAGTGCCATAATTTCAGGAAGTATCTTTTAAAACTGAAAAATGTGTCGTGACTTTGAATTGAAATTGAAAAAAAAAAAAACAAGTAAGGAAGGCTAAATTCGGGTGTAACCGAACATTACATACTCAGTTCAGAGATATGGAGACAAAATAAGGGAAAAACACCATGAAGGAAAATGAACCTAGGGTAACCCTGGAATGTGTTTGTATGACATGTGTATCAAATGGAAGGTATTAAAGTGTATTTTAAGAGGTAGTGGGCCACAGTTCTATAGGTGGACGCGATTTAGGGATATCGCCATAAAGGAGGACTAGGACTGACACTAAAATTTGTTTGTAACATATGGGTATCAAACGAAAGGTGATAATGAGTATTTTAAAAGGGAGTGGGCCTTAGTTCTATAGGTTGACGCCTTTTCGAGATACCGCCATAAAGGTGGACCAGGGGTGACTCTGTAATGTGTGTGTACGATATGGGTATCAAATTAAAGGTAATAATGTGGGTTTTAAAAGGGAGGGGTGGTAGTTGTATATGTGAAGGCGTTTTCGAGATATCGACCAAAATGAGGACCAGGGTGACCCAGAACATCATCTGTCGGGTACCGCTAATTTATTTATATATGTAATACCACGAGCAGTATTCCTGCCAAGATTCCAAGGGCTTTTGATTTCTCCCTGCAGAAGTTTTTCATTTTCTTCTACTTATTATAGTATGTGTCATTTTAAAATCTTTTTTCTAAAGTTATATTTTGCGTCAATAAACCAATCCAATTACCATGTTTCATCCTTTTTTCGTATTTGGTATAGAATTGTGGTATTTTTTTAATTTTTTTAATTTTCGATATCGAAAAAGTAGGCGTGGTCATTGTTGGATTTCGACCATATTTATACCAATACAAAGTGAGTTGAGATAAGTACCTGAACTTAGTTTAGTAAAGATATATCGATTTTCGCTCAAGTTATCGTGTTAACGGCCGAGCGGAAGGACAGGCGGTCGACTGTGTATAAAAACTGGGCGTGGCTTCAACCGATTTCGCCCGTTTTCACAGAAAACAGTTAACGTTATAAAATCTATGCCCCTACCAAATTTCACAAGGATTGGTAAATTTTTTTTCGACTTATGGCATTAAAAGTGTCCTAGACAAATTAAATGAAAAAGAGCGGAGCCACGCCCATTTTGAAATTTTCTTTTATTTTTGTATTTTGTTGGAACATATCATTATTGAAGTTGAATGTTGACATAATTTACTTATATAATGTAAAGATATTAACTTTTTTTTAAATTTGGCTTTAAAAAAATTTTTTTTTTAAAAGTGGGCGTCGTCGTTCTCCGATTTTGCCAATTTTTACTTAGCATATATATAGTAAAAGGAGTAACGCTTATGCCAAATTTCATAATGATATCTTTAACGACTGCCAATTACAGCTTGCAAACTTCTAAATTACCTTCTTTTAAAAGTGGGCGGTGCCACGCCCATTGTCCAAAATTTTACGAGTTTTCTATTCTTGGTCAGAAGTTCAACTCACCTACCAAGTTTCATCGCTTTATCCGTCTTTGGTAATGATTTATGGCACTTTTTGAAATTTGCGATATCGAAAAAGTTGGCGTGGTTATTCGGATTTCGTTCATTTTTAATAGCGATCTGAGATGAGTATCCAGGGACCTACACGCCAAATTTCATCACGATACCTCAAAATTTAATCAATTTATCGCCTTAACGGACGGACGGACGGACATGGCTCAATAAAATTTTTTTCGATACTGATGATTTTGATATATGGAAATCTTTATCTATCTCGATTGCTTTATATATGTACAACCAACCGTTATCCAATCAAAGTTAATATACTCTGTGAGCTTTGCTCACCCCTGCGAGGACAGGCACCTTGTAGTGGTGCAGGGGCTTACGCCGATCACAAGTTGTCGCGAGTCGGCCGGATGGGAGGAGCCTCGCTACTCACGTCCGACTGATTCGTCGCGCATGCGAGCGGTAACTAGGAACTGTCACCTCCTAATCCAGGGTGTTATGCGACACCGTGCCCATTGGACTGGTTTGCAGCCAGGAGGTTTACAATACCGGCTGTATTATAACGGCGCCTCCCTGACACCGGGCCACCTTGGGGAGTAACTATGGCCTTACCGCGTCAAGGGGCTCTGCCGCGGTGGACGAACCGAGTTCCCCTTTTATACCGAATAGATCACTACGCTTGCCACGGCAGGCATGTGATCGTACGAACAAGATGATGAATACAAACACAAATAAAACCAACAACAACAACAAAAATCAACAAAAACAAATTGAAGGGAGGGAGAGCAAGTTGACTGCAAAGAGTGGCGGTAACAACAAACGCCGAAGGGAAAAGCATGGCGAGAGAACCTACTCCCTAAGCCACCTAAACCTGACTGCAGAAGAACTTGCCCTTTTTGAGGAGCATGCCAGGGACGACAATGACCAAACGTCCGGAAGCGAGACGGTCAAGAAGGTCAAAAAAGACACGGCAGGCAAGAACCAGCACCAGAGTGGGCAGAGCACCACCAAGACGAGTAGCGAAGGTAAACATCACAGTGGGTTAATCACCACCGTGAAGACTAACACAGCCAGCAGAAATCAGCAGCACAGTGGGCAGAGCACCACGAAAGTGGAGAGCAGCGTCAAACCACAGCATGGTGGGTTAATCACCACCAGTGGGCCAAGCCGGGCAGAGGCAAAAATTGCAGCCAGCAACAGCCTTTGCGAAACCCAGCAAAGGAGACCCCGAGAGGAGACGCAAGAGAAGCGGGAAAGTCGAAACCGCAAACGCTCACCCTCAAGGGAGAGACATTGCCATAGCAGCAGGGAGTCAGCAGCTAAGTGACACCTGGGTGAAGTGCATGATCGCCAGTACCCAGGGGAAAGAAGACGGTCCAAGTCAAGGGACGACAAAGCCGAACGTGACGGAGGAAGGAAGAGGTCGAGTTTAGATCGCGGAAGACGATCGCCAAAGGAAAGTACGAATGCCAGAGCAAGGTCATCGTCGTTCGAGGACTCTGGCACAGAGCATCGCCATGGTGCGAGCTGGCCCGAACTGGGGGAGCCAGGTGGCTTCGACGACCCAAGAAGAATCGGGCTAAGTGGCGCAGGAAAGAAGTGGTACCTTCGATACCTGAAGCAGGGAAGGACCCCGGACAGTGCACGCGAGAAGGCACTGCAACACATGAGGCCGAGCAAGAAGAACCCATCCGCCTGGAAATCAAGGCGAGGTGAGAGGGAAACGGCAAGAAGCGAGCACGCATCGCATCACCGCGGGTAACATAACCGCGGGGATCAACAAAAAAGCCGTAATGAGAAGCAAAGCGCTCCCGCTGACAAACGAAGAAGAGGTCAGGCACGACGGGAGGACGCAACGCAGACCAGGGGACAGAGAGCTTACCCCACACCGTCTACCTCAAGAAGAGCGAATGCGCCGCTGCCAGCACCTGGTACATCAACTGCGCAGGGGAGGCCGAAAATGCAGGGCTACTCGGATGCCTTAAAGGGCATACGGATGGCGGTGCTTCCAAAGCAATACCCGGCGGAGGTCTTGAGCCAGGAAGAACTGACGCGGCTGCAAGACACGATAATGATCGAGGTATCGAAGGGATGGGGAAAGCAATCTCTGGCTTTCTGCGGCGTGTACTTTAGGCCAGGATTACTCCTTGTAGACTGCAAGGATGAGGAAACAGCCGAATGGCTGACCAGAGTCACACCAACTCTGCATAGTTGGGAGGGCCCTGCCCTTATTACGAGGAAAGGGGATGATATACCGCCGACGCACACCGTCACTATGTATCTCCCCAGAAGTAGCGACAAAGGATTCGCACTTAAACTGCTGAAGGCACCGAACACCTTCTTAAATGTTGGGATGTGGCGTATAATCAGCAGCAGTGCTGAGGAGGGGGGCTTGCGGGTAAACATGGCAATTGACGAGGCATCGTTCATTAAAATAAAGGAAGCTAGCTTCAAGGTGAACTACCGGTTCAGCTTCGTCCCGGTCAGACCTTGGAAGCAAAAAGCCCCAGCCAGTGTGGAACAACCCCACGTTCCAGGACAAGTCCAGAGCACTGGGGAGCAAAGCGAGGAGGTAGCAACAACATCCAGGGCAGCAACATCCAACAAGTGCCCAACTGGTGTCTCGTCAGCCACAGGGTCAACAACCGGGTTAATCACCGGTAAAGAGCACACGCAAGCTCCATCAACAGAGGAGCTCCTGGAAGGTCTAAACTTAGAAGACCTAGGTTTGGAGGACAGAAGAGAGGAAAACCCGCGGCTGTCCGATGAGGACGAGCCGGTAAGGCTTCAGCACTGACCGGCCCATACACAAAGGTTGCCCAGATCAACCTGCACCATGCTAAAGCTGCTTCGGCAGTAATAGCACGCAGGTTTGCCTCGGAAGATCTGGGCATAGCACTCATCCAAGAACCTTGGGTGTACAAAGGTCAGGTGAGAGGCTTAAAAGAGAGAAATAATAAGGTAATTTGGGGTCTTTCTCAAGAAAGACCAAGAGCGTGTGTAGTGCTTAACAACTCCATTAACTATTTTTGCATTACACAGTTTATGAGTCAAGACCTCGTAGCAGTTCAGGCGACGATGGTAATACAAGGAGAGTCAACAGACATCGTCTTCGCAGCGGCCTACTTTGCGGGAGACAACTACGAGGTCCCTCCAGAGGGTGTGAAGAAACTGACGTAATACTGCAGATGGGCAAAAATACCGTTGATCATGGGATGCGACGCGAATGCGCACCACGAGGTATGGAACAGTACAGACACCAATTCGAGGGGTGAGTCCGTTCTTGAATTTATTATTAGTAATGACCTAAGCATATACAACGTTGGGAATTCACCAACCTTCATCACTAGGTCTAGAGAAGAAGTCCTGGACATAACCCTGGGTAACGATCTGGCTGATGAGCTGGTCTCTGGATGAGGGGTTTCCTCTGAACCCTCAATGTCGGACCATCTTATTATCCAGTTCGTCATCGGGGCTATGCCCATAGAAGGACCACCAAGGCGAAACCCCAGGAACACAAACTGGGACATGTTCAGGAACATAATACAGGGAAATCTTCCTATCATAGATAGTAGGAACAGAAGAACAAGTTATATGGAATTAGAGACAAGAGTTAATAACTTCAACCGTGTCATTATTGAAGCGTTTAACTCTAGCTGTCGAGAATCCAAAGGCCCAGGAAATAAAACCCCCTGGTGGTCGAGGAAACTCTCGGAAATGAGGAAAACCGTGCGCAAACTCTTTAACCAAGCGAGGCGTACGGGAAACTGGGAGCAATACACAGCGAATCTAACAGCATATAACAAAGAGATTAGAAAAGCTAAAAGAAAGAGCTTCAGGAGATTTTGTGAGGGTATTTCGGAGATTCCAGAGGCGGCAAGGCTCCATAAAGCCCTAGCCAAGGACCAAAGGCAGACACGACTATCAATTAAGCTCCCTGATGGAACCTACTCAAGGACTGAGGAAGAAAGAGCACGTGCCCTGCTTGCAGCTCATTTCCCGGACGCATCCTCGGATACCTAAACGGAGGAGGCTCGAGAAGGGAGACCAACACCCACAGATTGGAACCTCGCTAAAGAACTCTTCAACGATGGCACAGTTAAGTGGTCAGTAAAGTCTTTCCAGAGCTACAAGTCTCCGGGAGTGGATGGTATATATCCAGCCTTTCTGCAGCAGGGCGAGGAATTGATCCCACACCTGTTCAGGATTATGAGGGATAGCCTCGCACTGGCATACATCCCGACGGTGTGGAGAAGAGCAAAAGTGGTCTTTATACCTAAGGTGGCTAAAAAGGACTACTCCAGTCCTAAGTCCTTTAAAGCAATGGAGAAGATTGTAGACCATGAGATTAGATCAAAAGCTCTCGCTAGAGTGCCACTACATAAAGATCAGCATGCATACAGAACAGGCAGGTCGACAGAAACTGCACTGTATCAGCTGTCCACAGAAATACAAAGTGCGCTCGAGTGCGGGGAGAAAACTCTATGCGCATTTTTGGACATAGAGGGGGCTTTCGACAACACGACACACGAAAGTGTGAATCGGGTACTCGAGAGAAGAGAGATACAGCGTCCAATCCGTATGTGGATAAACGCCTTATTGCGCACGAGGATTGCCGAAACCTCAAGTGGGGACGGTACAGTAGAGATTAAAACAACGAAAGGATGTCCACAAGGGGGCGTCCTGTCACCCCTGCTGTGGAGCCTGGTAGTAGATGAACTTCTACAGAGGCTCTCAGACAAAGGAATCCGATGTCAGGGGTACGCGGATGATATTGTTATCATCGTAAGGGGCAAATTTGAGAGCACCCTTTGCGACATAATGCAAAGGGCATTGAGGTTAACGAAAGAATGGTGTACTGAGGTAGGGCTAAGCATCAACCCTAACAAGACATCCATTGTGCCCTTTACCAGGAAAAGGAAACTGGAAGGGATTAGGCAAATCACAATGGATGGAGTACAGATGGAGTACACGTCTGAGGTGAAATACTTGGGAGTCACGTTTGACTCTAAGCTCTTATGGAAGAAACACGTCGACAACACCATATCAAAGGCTACAAGAGCAATAATGGTGTGCAGACGTATTGCAGAAAGATCCTGGGGATGCAGCCCAAGGATCCTAAGATGGATGTACACTATGATAGTGAGACCTATCATAGTGTACGGAGCAGTTGCGTGGGCATCAAGAACAACCATGGTGACCGTACAAAAATCGCTCACGAAACTTCAACGCTTAGCGTGTGTCTGCATTACGGGAGCCATGCGAACATGCCCGACGGCAGCAATAGAAGTGCTGCCTGAGTTAACGCCTCTACATATAATAATTGAGCAGGCAGCCAGGAGTACTTTAGTAAACATAGCTAAAGAGGGATGTGGAAGAGGCAAAGTGATACAGTCACGGAGCATGGCGAAGCTGCAGGAGCAGATTCCACTTATCCAACTTCCCAGAGATGATACGAGGAAGATAATTAAGTTTGAGCAGCGCTTCAAAATAGAGCTGGGGAACAAATGTACGTGGGACACCTCCAGGATTGAAGCGCTTCACCGGGAACACACTATAATATGGTACACCGATGGCTCGAAGACACCGGAGGGCATAGGAGCGGGGATCTTCGTGCCCCGAACCAAAATATCCCTACCACTCGGAAAATATCCGAGCATTTTCCAGGCCGAAGTTGTTGCCATAAGCCGGTGTGCAGAGATAAATTTACAGCGGGGATATACCAACGAGAAAATCGTTATACTCAGCGACAGTCAGGCTGCACTCAAGGCATTAGCTTCGGTTGAGATCAAATCATCAACAGTCCTTGAGTGCGTGGAGAGGTTAAACAATCTAGGAGTCAACAACACCATCCGTCTGGCATGGGTACCTGGACACAGAGGAGTGGATGGTAACGAGCGAGCCGACGAGCTTGGCAAGTTGGCAGCGGCCGGAAAGCCAATAGGACCCGAGCCTATGGTGCCAATAGGGTCACATACAATAAGGGAGGACTTTATACAAAAGGAGGCGTGCCTCAGAGAACAACACTGGCGCGAGAGTCCAGGACTTCGGCAGGCAAAGGCACTAATAGGAGGGTACAACTCGAAGCGATATAAGGCTATGATTAACCTCCCAAAAAGTAGCCTTAGGATTGTAACAGGTATACTCACAGGTCACTGTAGGCTAAAGAGCCACATGCATAAATTTGGCATATCAGCTAGTAGCCTCTGTCGCTTCTGTGATGTCGAAGATGAGTCTGCAGAACACATCCTGAAGGAATGTGAGGCAGTCGCGAGACGAAGACTTAGAATCCTAGGATCATCCAAACTAGGAAATAGTCACATACACTCTCTCAAGCCGGGAACCATTCTGGTTTTCTCAGGGAAATCGGCTTGGATGAAGTATTGTAAAGAGAATTGAGGGCACAATAGACCAATAGGTCGCAGTGCTTAACCTCACAACATCTATCTATCTATCTATCTAGCTTTGCTCAACTGAGTATAAAAAAAATTGATGATTTGACACCGTGTATATATTTCAAATAAATTGGACTTCTAAGATCATAAAGTGAACTAATCTGAGTCTGTGAAACTCACAATGCCAAAGCTGCAAGTACGTAAAATGCAACGTGGATGAAACTGCTCTCCATAACGCGACATGCGTACACCAAAACTAAATTTGTAGATTCGGCATTGCATAGGATGGTTATAAACATAGGAGTATGCTCTAGGAGTCTTCTACGACATTATCGAGGCTCTCAACTATATTTCTAAACGGGGGATTATGGATGGTCTAATCTACATTAAAGTACATCCAGCCATAATCAAATGGATCGGCTGCATTTCAAATTGAAGGAAGATTACTTCAAAATGGGGACTGTATAAGGCCACGAAATGTACAGGGGCACGCCCAAGTGTACAGGGGCACACCCAAGGACGGATTGTTATCATATCTGCTGTGGACGCTGGTCATCAACCAACTGATCAAGTGGTTCCACGAGGTCCCTGTAAAATGTGCGGCTTACGTAGATGACGTTGCAGTTGTGGAAAGTGCATTCCAACGACTATCTCTTTGATGGATCGAGCATTTCGGGATTTTCATACCTGGGCATCTAATGTCATGTTGACAGCCAACATAGAGAAGATGGGTATGGTATTTTTTTGTAAGAGGAGTAAGGTCCCGAACTGGACCAGACGTAAGTTGGGATGAGTGACCCTACTGGAAAAACCTTGCATAAATTATCTAGGAATCATCTTTGACGGTAAATTGTCGTGGAGCAGAGAGTGAAGAATTTCGTGACTGCAATTTATGTATGCAAAAGAATGCCCGGGTGGGCGTGGGGTTTATCGCCCTCTTTCTCTCTCTCTCTCTCTCTCTCTCATTGAGTATTTACAGCGATGGTAAGCCCCATCATATACTTTGGTGGACAGCCACACAAAAAAGAACCTACCTCAAAAAATTAGACGGAGTACGCAGGCTATCAATGCTTAGCATTACGGTACCCCTGAAAACAACCCCGACAGCTGCATTGTATGTCAATCTGCACCTGTAGGCCTGGTGATAAAGACCATAGCGTTCACAAATTCAACGATACTCACTGCCACGGGATAACGTGAATGCGCAAACTATACGGCCATAGTAGTACAGCGTAATCAATTACAGTACAAACAGACTACCTTATTCCCTATCTGCGCTTCGTGGGGGCTTTTAAAGCCAAAATAGAGTTGGATGGTTGGCGGAAAAGTTGTCAAATGGCAGACGAGGCGACATGTATGCACACAGATGGTCCCAAAGTAGTGGAAGGTGTGCTATATGCTGTGCTGATCAGGAAATAAACAGATCCCAAAAGTTGTCAGACCCAAAGAATTGGGAGATGGAGGAGAATACAGCTATGTTGGGTCACAGGGCATAAGGGAATAGATGGGAATGAAAAAGCGGATGAGATAGCTAAAAAGGGCGTATTCCTCGAAGCTTGCTCCGAAGAAGTGTTAATTAGATTTTGCGATTTAAGAGAAGGCAAGAGTTGGACATTAACTTCCAAGCGGGAAAGACGTAGACCCAAGCGTGGGACTGTAAAATTTCGAGCATAAACAAGGTTTCTTCTATCATTAAAAAGAGCAGACTGTATACTCATGACAGGTATTCTGATACAAACTGCCTTCTAACGTCACATCTTTTAAAAGTAAACTTGATCAGTGATAGCATATGTATGGAAATTCGGGTTGGTGGAGGAAATTATTTAGCACGTTTTGTGCTCGTGCCTTCCACTTTCCGGGCTATGACATCAGCTATAAGGAATGATGCAACTATCGTATCTAGAAGCAGCAAGTGCCGTAGGTCCTTGAAAGCTTCTAGTAATTGCGGGACGGTGTTACCTTATGACAGACATAATTATTTGTTTTTGAAAGCGATTTTCAGTTTGATCATTAAACAAACTGCTGGTAACATTCATCCAGCCTATTTGAGGTTCTAAAGGACCAGCCAGTTCAACCTTACCTAACTCTTCTGACCTTTGAAAATTATTATTTCTTTTTTGCAGCAACAAAATATATCGCTGAGTTATTGGTATGATACTGATGGGTTATGGGTGTTATCCATTTCTTATCGACGAGTTATCGGTTGATTATATATGTTTTATATAAGAGTTATCGAATTGTGATAAATTTTATATCGATAACAAAAAGTATCAATGAGTAATCAATATAAAATAATCGGTTTTTATCGAAAACTTTTTGATTTACTATTGAAAAGTTATCGATTATTTATCGAAAGGTATTGATAATTTATCAATCAAATTTTATCGAAAATATGTCGATTTGTTTTGAAAAAGTTATCGATTTGATATCAAAAATTACCGATTTGTTATCAAAGTATTATCGCAATAACAATCGAAAAGTGCTCGATTGTATATCGAAAAAATATTGATTTTATATCTAGAATGTTTAAAATGTTATCGAAAATAAATCGATTTGCTATCAAACTGTTATCGATTTTATACTGAAAAGCTTACGAGTATTACCAATTTCTATTAGGTTGTTAACGATTTAATATAATATTATATATAATATTTTAATATGAAATCGATGACATAGCTGTTACCCATCTACCCACGAGCCTATCACAAATCAATAAAAAAAAACGATGACATGGCGATAAAAAGCTGATAACAATCGACAAATTTCTATCAATAATAACCCAATAATAAGAGAACTACTTGTCGGTATCGGTTGTTACCGTTAAGAAGGGGACGAAGTTGACTTCAACCACTTCGATCATTCTTTTTCTATACGTACACCGTATATTTATAAAGAGATTGAACACCACGAGTGGATATTGTGTACTCACGTCTGTTTTTATTTTTAATCATCTATACGAACTTTAGGTAAGCCGCTCCTACAAAGTGCTTAGGTAGTAAGTATGTGATAGGGACGTGCAAGTAAACATCTATGTGTATATATTCATGACAGTAAACAGATATATTTCATGACATATATAATATATGGATAATGGGAAGTAGTTACTAGGCGGCTAACATCGCTAGAGCTAAAACACTTATGCTTCATCTGTGAATCGAAAGTATCTTGGTAGGGTAGATGTAAGCCGCCAAAGTAATAATTGAGCTTATTATTGATATATAGAAAGTAAAAAATATTGGAAGTTATTTTCCCAATAAACATTTTCTGTTTTATGAGGGAATAACCACTATAGGCGATTCTGCATACAGAATTCCAAAGTAAGTATTTACAATCAAGAGCAATTGAACTGAGGTCATATATTAATATAATTACTAATGAACACTATTAATACTAACTAGCCTGTTCGGGACCTCTTTGGCCGCACTCATTTTCTTCAGTTAACTCGAACTGGCTATTTATGTGACAGAGCAGCGAACGATTTTTCTCAAATAAAGTACCGTGCCAGTTATAATTAACCTAAAATGGTGAAAAAAGATATTTTTCTCTCTCTAACCTATATGCATCGCTAGCCCAGATCACCTGAATTAATTTACTTACCAGCTAATTTGCACACCTTGACATTTTGTGAAGGACGATGTTATTTTGGCTCACCTTTAAGCTCCTCACTCTGCGACCTTTTCAGAAACAACTACCAAGATTTTTCATTACAACTATATGGTACAGCAAATAACACGACACAATATTCAAATAGTGAACACTACACAATTGCCAATATCAACATATGCACGAATTCACTTTCAATTACCGCTTATACTTACCAACAATGTGACGAATATTTGCAACGCTAAGGGATACTATCATCTCTAAGCCGATACTAAGCACTCACTTGTATGTACATAAACAAATCAATCATTATGTATACACAGATGTACATACAAGCAGCAGAGAGATACTCACAAAAGTATGCAATCATCAGCGAAGTAGTTCTCACATATACACACGCATATGGCTATGCGAGAGATGATAAACTATAAATTCACATTCATATATCTGAGATATTCACAAAAGTATGCAATCATCGGTGGAAGTATTATTCCCATATACACCCGCATATGGCTATGCGAGAGGCTATAAACGTGCATCTGTAGTTTATAGCTGGTAACCAAGTAGAAAATACTAGCAAAAGAAACGTCTAGACATTTGGACACATGGTATAAAAGCAGCGAAAGCTGAGTAATCTGTGATCAGTTTGATTTAAGCACGCTATTGGTTGCGAAGTATAAGTGTTATTGTGAATTATTTTCAAAGTAGTCTAATAAAGACCATTTTGCATTATTGAATATTGGAGTTATTTATTCAACAGTTTAGCGATTCGAACGTTAGCAGAAGGTGTAAAATAAGCGGAGTTTCACTAAGTTCGTTACAATACATATGTATCAGCTGCGTACATACCTACACAACAACAAGAGTGCGAGTGCAATGCTTTCATTTAGGACACTTCCTCGTAGGTGAGTAAAGTGGTTGCCAGCTAATTTTATGGCTGGAAATGGATTCCGTTTGGTTCAAAGGGGGGTTATTTATCACGTCTGCTCCATCAGGGTCGTTCCCACTGTCCATAGGGAAACCCCAATTTTGTCCATATTTCTCAGTAAGATGAAACTTTGCTCCCCTAGTATTCAAAAGAAAGGTAAAAACGAGCAGAATGTATCGGTATTGAATGTCGTAAGCATGGATGTGGTATGTTGCAGAGCAGACTACTTTACTACCCTGGCCGAATGCTAGAACCATTATGTTGAGTTTACTTCTTTCTTAAACGGGAGAGGACTGTTAAGCAACCTTGTTTTCGGTCAACAGGTCTACCCTATTTTTTTGTGAGCATAACTGTTGCTAATAATAGTCTGTATTCACTTTTTGGCGAGGACCAGCGTCGTAAACATCCTCTCACCAGGCGTCACCGTTACTAATAGTACTCCGTTATCTCTCTCCAAAGCACCACCGTTACTTATAGTTCTCCTTCATGACTACCTGATGAGGACCAACTTTGTTAATATCCTCTATTCGAGTGTCACTGTTACTAAAAGTAGTCCGTTATCACTTTCCGAAGAGGCACCGTTACTAATAGTACTCCGGCATTACTCTCTGGTGAGGACGAATGTTGTTAATTTCATCTGTCTAAGGAGTACCGTTACAACTTAAATTCCATTATCATACTCTGAAGTAGCACCATTGCTATTTGAACTTCCTCATCTCTCTCTGGTGAGGACCTCCGTCCTCAACGAGCGTCACCATTATTAGCTCTACTCCGTCATTACACTCCAAGCGTTACAGCTACTAATGGTACTCCGTCATGAACTACTCTGCGAGTGTCACCGTTACTAAAATCATCGTTGGCGACATAACCTACGAGAAGCCGCTCTTCTACGCTGTCCCTCTCTCTCAACTATACTTAGGATTGTCCTAATTCTGTTTTTAGAGCCGCGTTGTGTGCATGTGTTCGAAATCAATTTATGTATTTATTTACTGAGTTTTTATTAGGTGGAGCAAGTGGGACTTTCACCCGTCTCTGAATCGACTATAAACACCTCAGTCTTTGAGGGAACCCACCTCATATAAATGATTTTTAGAATTTTCATTTCGTATTCGAACAGTTTGAATCCGTTTAGAGAGGACTCCGTTTTGAATTGACTTTGCCAGTTGGGTTGCCTCATTCTCTTTAGCTATGCACATACAAAATATCACATATTAAGTAGATATATCACAACATCCGAGTACCCTAATTTAAGTGCAACTCAATAGATTTTTCGGCTATAGGAAATTGCGTTATGACCATTTAGCGTATATTTATGAGCGCCACGTGGCGTAGTAGCCAAACCAACAAAGCAGCAAACTGCAAACCAATTCAAGTAAATATATTCCATTACCAAGAAGAAAAAGTGAAAGAAGATTTTTTTCTGTTAAGAATGAATAGAATATACTCAGTTGTGCGTAGCAATAAATAAGCCGGGATCAAGTTTCTCAACTTCATTTCTTCAAAACTCTTCAACACTCTCGAAGATAGTTGGGCTCGGGCTGGATTTTGTTCGTTATGCGAAAACCATGCAGTGCGTTAAACGGTCCTCACTTATATTCTTCCTTAATTACGTTAAGTACAGCGGAGTATAAAAAATCTTGTATTATGTGAATGGAAAAAACTGTGTGGCTAGAGAAAATTGGAACAGCAGCAAATGGCGTATAACATAAGCTACAATTTTGCTTAAATAAAAATTTGTTTTCCATAAGCATGAGTGCCTGTGTGTAAGTGTGCATTCAAAATGAATTAACATCTCGCGTGATGTTTAAGAAATTCTTTATTTTACCTTCTTAAATTAGATATTCAAAATTAAACAAAAAAATGAATTTTTAACGAAAACAACTCACATTTATGGTTGGAGAAATAAGAAGTGTGTATATCAGTGGCACCCAGACTCACGTATATAAATGGAGTAGATACGAAATAAGTTGTCCTCATTCCAGATGTCTACCTAACACGATTTCTTAAGTGAAATAAGAGAAATTTTTGAGCATGGAAAATGATCAGAAACCGTGCAAAAAGATCTTGGTTTATTATATGTAGAGCTACTGAAACTTCTTTTGTTTTGCATTTGTGTGAGAGGTTTACAAACGCTAACCTTATATCCAATGGTAGTCTTAATCTTTTTTATATGAGAACTAACTTTATTATTGCCTAGAGGAGTATCTGTTAGCCTGGTCACAAACCAGGCACTCCTAATGCCATTGTGATATATTGAGACCTTTTCAGCCATGTATTTGCAGCATGTACTCAAATGAACTCCAAAGGTGTATTCAGGCTTATCTTTTTATTCCCACCTTTTTCGCTACATTAAGTATGCATGATAAGCTATTGAGCTCTTCCAAGAGCAATTCAAAAATATGACGATCGTCGATCCAAAGCGTTTATGTTTGCTTTATTTGTAACTTTCCAATGCAGGATGACTTGCATAAGCTCTATGTATTGAAACAAACTAAGGTAATCTGGGTGATGAAAGTACACCTAGCAAACTTATCTACAACTTACTTTTTTTACGGCTAGCACAACTTTCCCGAAACAAAGTTTCAACCTATAGTCTATAGAGATCCTCAAGTCATAATATCTTCTGCTTTGCAAAGAGTAGGAGCTTTTCTATTTTGCTGCTTCTAGGTCTGGTAGTTTTGACACTATTAATAGTTGCAGTTTTAGTCTTGCAAGCGCACCGCATAGGTACAAACCATGCTCGACCGTTTCCTCCTGCAACCCTCACATCCTACATCTGCTAACATTAGCAAGGCCTAACTTAAGAGTATGTGGCTTGAAAAGGCAGTCTCAGTAAGACTACCAATCATGCGCCTACATTACTTTCTTTTCAATGATAAGAGCAATTTTGTCTTTGTTTGTCAAAGGTTTTAAGACCTGCATATGATCTTCGAAACTTTGCAGCCCTGCATTTGTTTTTACACCTGCAAGTCTCGCTTTCTTTTAGTCTCGCCCAGTGTGATTAGAACGTCTACAATAAAAACTTCAGGGGATGCCCGCATCCACTTTTTTATTTCCATCTATTCACATATGCTCAGGAAATCTATGCGAGATTACTGCCTTAATTGCTGTTTGGATGCCAATGCAAATATTTACGCGGTTACCGCTTAAACTTTTTTCGAGTATTCCTACAGCTGTAGTCAACACTACTATTTCCGTATGAAAAACACTACAGTAATTTGGTAGCTTGAAGTACTTGTTAATTTCCGGATCCGCGCAGTATGTCACATACCCTACTCCTGCCTTTACTTTGTAAGCACCGGTATACACATGTATTGCCTCGCTGCTACTTGAGCGCTCTTCGCCAATCTTTCACCTCTATTTTGGTTCCAAGAGACCAATCATAGCGCACGTAGTCTGTGGATGATGCCCCTGAAGAATCCATGAAGCTATTAGCGCTATGTTCTTCGCACTATATCTATAGGCGAGATGTGCAAGATGGCACAGGGTGCTGAAATTGGGATTGTTTTGAGGGCCTTCGTAGTACTAAGCATACATACCGCTATAATTTTTTTAGTGTGTATCTACCAAACTAGGACTACAAGCTTAATCGACCCTGCAATCGTTGTAAACATCCAATGAGAGAGAGAGGGTCATAGGCCTCCCCTAAACTCCAGCACTCCTTAAAATGCATATCTATACTGTCGTCTGAACTTCCTACACTCTCTCTTCCACTTTTTTCTTCCACGAAAACTAAAAAAGATTTTTTGCGATGTTTCACCTGCGGGTATACACCTTCTAGCTTAGGTCTAGATCGATTCGGAACCTTATACCTCCTAGTAAACAAGACCATATTCATTTTTTCTGAAAAAAGATACCCAGGTATGTACATCACGAAGCGCTCGATACATTAAAGGGCTAACTGTTTGAGAGAACTTTTCACTTACGACAACTATTACGTCATGTGCTTACCCCATACATTTCACGGGTACCTCATAGAAACGCCTGATCAGCTGGTTGTTAACCAGCGTGATCAACAGAGGTGATAATCCCTCGTCGTTCATCGCGAACCTGTCCACTGATTTCATAGACTCATTCAATCCCCATATTAAAGTAATCTTCCTGCATATTAAAACACAGCCGATCCATCTTGTTATGGCTGAATATTTTTCAATTTATCCATGTTCGCCCGTGTAAAGGCGTTTTTGAAAACTCCGGAAATTCCTTAGAAAACTCCCATGACATGATCTTTATAATAAAGGACTTTCTCTATGTTTATAACCATCCTATGCAGCGCCTTGTCTACCCACTTGCCTTTGGTATATGGCTGTTGTGTTGTGTAGTACATGTTTTTCGTTGATGCTGTACTCCCAAAAAATTTTTTTGGAATGATGTCAAGCTAATGTGCCTGCACTTCTTGTTATAAATATGAATGATCTTCTCCACTTTTGTTAGAAGAGCTACACAAAAAGATCTCCAATAGTGGGCTTTATGATTCATGCATATTCTTTTAAGCCATTTCACGTTCGATATACTCGTAATTTGTAGCATAGTAAGAAATATACCATCTATGCCCGGTGGTTTAAGTTGAGAGAAAGTCTTCACTGGCCATTCGATCTTTGTATCGTACATCTAGCACGGCACTACCCACTCTATGATCGAAGCGTAAGTGCTGTCTGCTGGTTTTTCTGAATCACCTCCCGAAAGGGTAATGTGTATCGAAAAGTGCCTCAAGTGGCTATTCACTATCTACTACGTACGTGACCATTCACCGTTCACTTCTTTATTAATCCCTGTACAGTTTTTCACAGATTTATCACTGCAGTTTTACTTTCTCTAACTTTTTATGTAAATTTACAAAATAGCCCACCTACCGTCATTTAAACTACGCTTTATCTGTAAGTGTGTGATCTCAGGCCGCTTTGACCTGCTAATCGATGCAAGTGTATCTTCTTGCAACGTCTAGCAGCCTTCTTCGAGCATTGAGTATGTAGACAAAAACTCATGAGTACTCTTACAAACAAACAAAGTCTGCATTTGTTTGTGCAATCTTATAACGTTTAAAAATAAATTTTATTTTCAACCCTTTTTTTTTAGTTTTTCATGCGAAAAAAATTGCCACAATACCGCTTTAATGGTCGTAAACGTTGTTGCAATTTACAAAATATTATATGTCGGAAGTCATTAGGTGGCATGGTTTATGGCCACAGCAATTGCGGCAGTCGCTAAAAATAATAGGCAACAAAAGTGAATAAGAAAAACAAGAAAAAAAGTTAATATAAAAACGCTAACAAAAAAAAAAGACAAAAAAGGGAAATGACATTATATGTAAAGGCAATAAGCTGTATCCTATGGCTGGGTAAAACACCACAAATTGCAACCACCCACCCCACGGGCTCTATAGCTACTTACAGCCCAACCCAACCAACCACAACCACCATCATCAACTTTCGCATCAGATTTGGAAGCACATGCACTAAACTAGACAATAAAACAAAGTGAGCACCCATTGATGTCGTATGTATGTAGGTACATCGGTATTTTGTTAGCCCTTAACTATATAACTGTAGACAGGCTCAATTGTAATAACAACAGCAAGTAACATCAACGGAGGAATGTACCACAACCGCAGTAATTTGGTAAGGACAGCAATTGCGGTTGTTTCCTTTTGCTACTAACTAAATATTTATGCTTTGTTTTTATATTCATTATAGCCTTTTGCTCCTTTTTTGGCCTTTTCTGTTTCTGCTGTAGGCTAGTTTTGAATTATGATTAAAATTTGGCTCTTTATTGCGGTTGCAATTTTAAACAAATAAATATTTGAATTTTGTTTATTTCATGTTTTGTTTTTATTACAATTTACTTAAATTTTTATTTAGGACTAAGGGCACTTAAATTTGGACTTAAATTACAGTCAACATAAATATTTTTTATAAAATATAAACTTTTCGTTGCATAAAACTAAAGAAGTCGCATCATAATTATAGTTGCGAGCAAGAAAATAGTTTTGGCAATTTTTATGAAATTTCATAAATTAGTTGTTTTTTTTTAATTTTCGTTTTATATAATTTAACTCGAAAACTAAATACAATTTTACGAAAATTTTGCACCATTTACTTAGTGTTTCTGAATTTTTCAGCAAAGCTTCGCATTGTTGCAGTAATTTGCGGTATCGATACGTCACTATACCACTGAAATAGAAAACAGCCACATATACATGCATACACACATATGCAAAGAAAGCAACAGTGAGAGCGCATACCCTGCAAAAATTGCGAGTACTCCATGTATGCATATATGAAGTACTCGCCAATTTTCAGTAGTAAGAGTACTCCAAAATTAACCACAATTCATACAAAAAATATGGTCCAATTAACATTGCGCTGTCCTAGAACTGGACCACATACTCCAGCTCCGCATTACATCAGAGTAATCTATGGAGTACCCACAGTCCAATAAACATCGTGTAGTGATTACAATCGTTAAAAACGAGCAATGATCGGCTTACAATATGTTCGTGTAAAAATATGAGTTGGTCCATTTCTGCATTACAGTGGAGTATAATGGTAAGTACTTCAGTGGACCACATGATCCAACGATTTTTGCAGGGTAAAAGCGTGGAAATTTTAATTCCCACATTAATCTACAACACAACAGTGAAAATTAGATACATAAATTAAAAATGAATAAGTGACTATTCGTGACGTCTGTCCGCGAAAAGTGACCTTGGAAGTAATAGAAAGTCTAGGCGAAATGAGAGTATCAAAGCAGCACAATCCAAATAATGATGAATCAGTTGATTTCAAAACGTTGTAAGTGACGAACGCATGTAATTTAATAGTGAAATACTACTTCTATAGTAGTGCGATAAATAAAGAAAATTTTGCAATACTGAATAGTATGTTTGTTTATTCGTCAGTTCAGCGGTTCGAATGATAACCGAATTTGTAGAATAATCAAGAGTTTCCTAAAAATCCTTTACAGTATAGAAGAAAATATAAACCTGCCCTGGAGAAAAAAAATGCCAAAATCAATACGAGTTTTAAGTGATGAAAAATTTGTACTTTCTTAAACCGAAACTAATTGGAAGTAAGTGGAAAGCAGCGTTGGATGCTTGAATGTCTGAGAATATGTATACATCTGGAGCGTTTACAGAGTTCTCTAACAAGAAGCAATAGGCGTTCTTTTTTCCAAGCAGCTTTTCTCAAAAGATACTAGCTAAATTTGGAAGAAGCATTGAGGTTGCAAATTTTAGTTGCTCGAAGAAGATCAATGCACCAACACTGTAGTTCCTTTTGTTAATAGCAGTGAATAATTCGATGACACCCTTTTTACATATCATGCCGAATGATCAATCGGTTCTTCAGGGTATCCTTACCTTAAAATTTTTGTCAAAGTTCAATATTGACAAAAGATAATCAGTTGCCGAAACTACATGAGGCAGACTTCGTAGGATACCACTGTGGGATACTGCTTCGCGTTACTGCATCTAAACTATCTGAGTCTGATGGCAGAGGTAGTAGCTGTTTAGCGTTTAGTGGATCCTATTTGATGGGTGAAGCACTGCTACAAGAAGAATAATTTATATGAGAAATTAGGAGAAAAACTCGCCCCGTATGAAATTCGTATTCTCTGTTGACATATTTGTCTAGCTTCCAATGACCTCCTGCGCAGAGGAAAATCTACTACCAATAACAATGCTAAAGCAGATACGTGTATCCCACGAAAAAGCGCATTCTAAGCAACGCCTCAAGCATGCCTTTATCCCGAAAGGGAAGCAATTTTATGGTGCCTTGTTTATTCTGAAGACTTAACTCTTTGAAGCAATCTAAAAGGATTTCCCCAATAAATTTTCGCTAAAAACCAAGAGTCCTTAAATAAAAAAAAAAGAAATATTTCGAAAGAGATTGAAAAATTCAAATTTAAATAAATCAGTTGGCACCAAAAAGCAAGGTAGTTCAACTTGCCGTTTACGAACCAATTTCTGTGAGTAAATTTAGGGAGACGGTGTAAAAAATTTTTTGAACAAATTTTGGTTTTACCCCAACGAATTCAACCATTCAGTCTTATTTATGCATAGGAAGTGTGGCTCGTTTAAGAATAAAAAATGGTCAGTACCAATAAATTACTCTAGTAATGTACATATACGCCAATACGAGTTTATAATGATAGATTTCAATAAGATAATAATTTTCTAATATAAAAGCAAAAAAGCACCAGACGAAGTGCATTCAGACAGCTGCACAAAATATTGTGCTTTTATCGAATAGAAAATAAATCCGAAAAAGTATTACAAAAAATAAACAAATCCTTTAAAGTAGCTAGCCAACAGAGGCAATGTAGCAAATGCGAGTTTTCAGCTATTTATTTTTATTAATTTACAAAACTCGTAAGCCAAGTTAATCTTTTATTGCACTGAACTGCTTATATTTTATATAAGTTAAATCTGCTTATATGTATAAAGCAAAATACAGTTATTTTTTTTTTTATATAAAACAATACTTGAGCGTTTTTATACTACTAGAGTATATTAACTTTGTTAAAGTAACGGCTGGTTCTACAGATATAAAGGAATTGTGATAGATATAGGCTTCTATATATCAGAAACATAAGTATCGAATAAAAAAATTGACCAAGCCATGTCGGTCTGTCTGTCCGCCTGTTAATACTGTAACGAATGTTAACAGCACTGAGCGATGCTATCGTCTCTAAGCCGATGCTAAGCAGTGACGTGAATGCACATCAATAATTCAATCATTATGTATCTACATAAACGAAACAATAACTGCGTCTACATATATGTACCATGTACGTATACGAGCAGTGGAGCGGCAATGCACAAACACATGCCTATATCTTATCTGAGTTGTCACAAGAGAGAGCAATAATTTGTGCACGTAGTTGTGGCTGGCGATTTTGTAGCCGAAACTAACTAGTAAGTTCTGGAAATCGAAGCGCCTAGAAGTATGCAGCGTAAACTATAAAAGCGGGGCAGGCGAGTAAGAAGTAATTCAGTTTGATTTGAGATTTCGATTAAGCGCTATCTAGCGAGCTATAGCAGAATTATTTTGAATAGTAGATTTTAATTTGAGCTATCAATCAGTTTGGTTATTAAGCTTGCTATTCGTTGCAAAGTATAATTGTTATTGTGAAGTACTGTAATAAAGGCCATTTTTCAATTATTCAATATTGTAGTTATTTATTCAACAGTTTAGCGATACGAACTTAGCAGAGGGCTGCAAATAAAAGGATTTGCAAGTAAATACGTTACAATACGATAACTCGAGCAAGTATTGATATATCTTCACCAAAATCGGTATACGGGCTTATTTGGACCCAGAATAGATTGGTATTGAAAATTACCTAAATCGGATGATAACCACGCCCACTTTTAATTTATATAACGTTTTGGAAAATACAAAAAACCTGTTTGTATAGTAAATAATACACCTAGAATGTTGAAATTTGATGTGCGGACTGATACTGCGACTCTTGATACAAATTTGAAAACATTTTTCAAAATGGGCGTGGCAGCGCCCACTTTTGATAAAATAAATTTTACAGATATTATAAGTCATAAATTAAAAACCGTTAATCCTATTATAACAAAATTTATCCAGAGCTTGCCTTAACTTCAAGAAATGCTTACAAGCAAAATTGCCGAAATCGGTTAAGGACCATACCCACCTTTATATGACAGCTTCTTAAAGGGATGGGGCCGAATAAAATAAGCTATATCTTTACCAAAAAGAGCTTTATGTATATCAATGGTATTTCTTTTTTCAAGTGGAATTATAACAAGAAATATGAAAAACTTCAAATTTAAAAAAATGGGCGTTGCACCGCTCCTATTATGACTAAGCAAATTTATATGTATTGGGAGCCGTAACTAGAAGAAAAATTAACGGATCGGAATAAGATTCGGTGCATACATTTTCCATATAGATGGAAATATTTCTAAAAAAAAAGCGGACGACATCGGCTCAAGAGCACCAACATTTATATAAAAAACTTTTAACCGTCCTGTCCATAAATAATTTTACTTACTACTTACTACTTACTACTTAGTTCGCATGGCTGGGTACCCGGGTACCACAAGGCAGTTCATAGTGTATGCAGCACTTGTGGAAAACCAATTTGCCTTCGTTATACTAAAAATAAATGTCCTGAGTGTTAAAATTTGAAAACTTATAACTTTTTTCATGTTATTTATTAATTTAAAATGTAATCACTTATTATTTAGGTGAGAATTTCTACTGGTACCTGGGTATCCCAGCCATGAGAACTAGTAATAAAAAACTAATTTTAGAAATAAAAAACTAATTTATTAAAAGTACATTTGAAAAACTTTTCTCTCCTTTTTGTGAAAAGCTTATTCCCATAGGATGCCACAAAATTTTAACTCGTTTCTATTTGAAGATTATGTAAAAATGGCTTTTGAATATGCCAAAGTTATCCGGGTACCCATCTATGAACAGGGCGGTTAATAGGGTCGTAGACGAATATAATAAGCCATACCTTTGCCAAAAAGAGCTTAATATTAATGATATTTTTACTTTCTAAATTAAATTATAACAAGAAGTTAAAAAATATTACTTTTTTTTAAATGGGGTAACACTGCCTTTTTCTTTGACTAAGCAAGTTTCAGGACTCGAAAAAAAAAATTAACTTATCGTAATAAAATTGGATACACATATTTTCCTTATAACAGCAAATATTTATAGTAAAAATGGACGGAATTGGTTAAAGACCACTCCTACTTTTATATAAAAGAAGTTTAAAAGGTTCGTTGACTATAATAATAAGCTAAATCTTAGCGAAAAATAGTATTTTATCAATGATTCTTCACTTGCCAACTTTTATTGAAAGAAGAAATTGTGAGATATTTTTTTTTTTTAAATGGGCGGTGCCACCTACTATGTATTAAAGTATGTTATCTGAAATGAATTGTACTATTGAAGCTCACGCTGAGTATATAAAATACGGTTACACCCCTACTTGTTCTATATGTGTGTTTCTTTGCGCCTTTATTGCTTTGGGAATTTCAAAAAGTTTTCTTTCACACATAAATTAATAAATAGCAAAAATCTTTACAAACCATTTAACAAAATAGATCGCATATCTTTGGCATTGGCAAGCATTGTCGGTGAACGAAAAGCATGAAATTGGCAGAAATAAATTTGTATGTGGAATATATACATACGTATATATAGCTATATAGAAAATAAAGTCGGTTCGGTATGTACAGACGTACAAACATAAAGATCAGCATTGTATATAAATATATTTAGTTGACTTACAATCATATATATACACATTCATTGCTTAGGGGTCAAATTGTGGTACATCGGACCAAAGTTAATATACCATTTCATGTTCATGAAAGGTATAAAAATAACAGTACTTGAAAAATATAATCAACAAGGTCAATAAAAATCAGTTTAATATGAAAAATTAAATACATATATAAATATATTTTTTTCTTAATATTACATCAATTAGCCAATAAATAACATTTTTTTTAAATTATATATATCCACTGCCATAGTAATTTACATTAATGACTGAATCGGAACATCAATTATAAGTGGATAATGGTAAAAAAAAGGCATCTTATATAACAAATCCTGCAAAATTGAACAAAATCGGCATGTGGTATCAAAGGCTAGGTGCATACAAGCATATGTTCATCCTTCTTTATATATGTATAAAGAGAGATTAAATAGAAAAAGTATTTTGCAAGCTTTGTATATAATAAATAACTGTAAGGCGCATAACATGCTAATAAATTAAGCCAATCCAGTAAGAGATGATGTCGGAAATGCGAGCTGCAGGAAGAAATGATTGAGAACCTTCTGTGTTCATCTCCTGCGCTCGCGAGGTAAAGAATATAGCTAGTAGGGTCGGCAGAATTACCAAACCTTGAGGCAGCAATTCAATTCAGGGTTCTGTAAAACTTCTGCTCTTTGCCAAAAAAATGGTGTTATTTCATATGATAAATCCTGATAACTTCTTAGCGTTTTTGTTTCGTTTGGACATTAATATAGACTCATTCAATCTATGTCTTCATGAACCGGCCAGTTCAACCCAACGTAAACTGCAGATGATTACACCTCATAACGTTGTACTGTTATCATTTTAAACTTAAACTTAAAAATACGAGTTAGTCGCTTTTACCGCAACGAAGAGGATATTTTGGCTTTGTGTTGGATAATCTCTACTACAAGTTTAATTTAAAAAAAATTGCTATTGGTTTGATTCCGTTTCCACTAAAATGAACAGCAGATTTGATAGCAATTAGGCTTGTTAAAGCAATTTTTAAGCTCAAGATGGTAAGGATTGTATGACTTTTTTTTGTTATTTCCTTTACTCGTTAACCTTTATCAAAGTAAATACGATAATATCTGAACTGCTGCAGTAAGATGTAAAAAGTTTGATAAATATGGTACATAAAATATGTAAATGAAACAGAAAATACGTCAGCAAGGGATGAATTGGATTTGGTGCTGACCGAACTAAAATTGACAAAGCATAACGGAATATGATTGCACAATAATTTGTTATGATTTGAAATTGGCGAAGAGCATTATACACTTGTTTCTGGTAAATTGATAAAAGATTTGAAAGAAGATACAGTGAAATATTAAAAAGCTTTCTATCTTAAAGTGGGCGGAGTTTCCGCGTAGGTGTAAAATAGCAATTGTTGGAAAGTTGAATTCTGGTTCGCAGATTGACGAAGTCCTTCACAGTAACGAATTTATATTCATCTGCTGTCATGTGGCTGCCAAAGCCTTCAAAGAAAAAAGAAGTTGCCTCACTGCAAGAAAATAGAAGCCGATATTCCTTTAAATATATCGTTTTGATTCTTCAGGCTTTTCTACAACTGGTAACCACATAAATGTCAATTTTTACATGTTACAAATCAAAGTCTTACATTTTAGAGAGAGGAAGTTTTGGATACTGCTAAGCGTATTGAGCTAATATTTTATATTAAAAAAATTTAACATTTTCAAAGATAACTATTAAAATAAAAGTGATACCATTCATTAAAGAAATATTTGAGAATTAAGTTTTACAACTTTTTACACTACGGTAAACATTTCAACGAACAAACAAACGCAAATTCCGCACTGTAGCTGCAAGAAGTTCAATGTTGTGAGTAGAAAATCAACTGCCCTGCGATTATGTGGCTTACAAACTGGTTTGCTGTGTGTGTTGTTGATTTCATCATAGAGCTCTGTTCAACTCGGTACAAACCAAACAACAAAATAAAACAGGAAGAACCGTAGCTATCACATATCGTCGCCCGCTTACCAGAAGCATGAATGGGCCAAAATGAAAATGTTGGGAAATCGAGTTTCAAAGTTTATTGCTCTCCTAAAATTAGAAAAACTAGTTTCTAGTGTAAAAATGTACTTACATATTTCACATTATGCTCTTTTAACTGAAATAATTGTTCTGCTCGCATCCCTTCTTTTCTCCGGGATTTAGAATATTATTTTTCTGGCGCAATAAAAATTTAAAAGGCGAAAATATTTTTTGTTAACACATCTATACAAAAAAATTAAAAGTATTCGGATCAGATAAATCTGCTCATGCTTTCTACGCATTTTGACGCGCTGAATCCTAATAAGCTATAAGAATTGGCCCAACTGGTCATGGTATGGCCTTAACTACAAAAGACGTAAAAAAATCACTACAGATTGATTTTAACGTTAGAGCCAAGCCACCTGCCAGGCCAATTCCGTTGGCGGATTGGGATTTGGAGCATCACAGCACTTGAAAAAACATCCGCGCCTTTGATTTATCGAGAGTATGTATGTAAACGAAAAAAGTTACACATTCAATTCAATGTCATATATACTAATGTGTTTTTATTTAACCCTTACAGGACCATAAAGAAACCAAAAGTAAATTTTGTTTTATAACTGCTTAATTTAGTTAATATGGAGGCAAAACTGATAATAAATAATAAAAAGTTAAAATACAGTACTTAGTTTTTTTGGAAATCAATGGGAAATGTATTTCCCTATGTGCGTGAATGGTAATAAAAATTTAATAAAGCAACTTCGTTTTCGTTTGTGATTATTTATTCAATAGTCGAAAAAAAATTCATAAAAATACAAAAATTTGAGTTCATACATAAGTCATGTGTGATATTCGGCAAAGCAGTTTCTTTTGGGGGTAAAGCAGAGGTGTACGTTGCGTTCTTTCTTTAGCACAATTTGCACATCTCTTCATATTTTCTGCTAAATTGATTTCTGGTAAATTCCGTTTTACACCCAGCCTGGTTTTTTCTTTGGTTACTGTCGTTGGTCTTGAGCGCTTTCTACAAGTAAATAGATTGATAAGGCTCCGAGCAATGGTTTTCCGAAATTCTAAGCTGGTCAAGAGCGACCCTCCACAGCGGTTTCCTGAATGAAGCTTTGCGTAAATTGTATATGAGTTGTTCAGATCTATGTCCATAATATCGAAAAATAAACTCAAATAATATTTAATTTTTGCTTTGCTGTCGACCTCATAACAGACCTTTCTCTGGTCCATCAAATCAATGCCACCCATAATTTATTGTACCGCATAACCATCTCTGGGCAGGTAACACTAATCCTTTCTGCCGATCCGGCCTTCTTCCTCTTTACCTCACTTGTTTAGACCGGTGAAATAAAATTTGACAACACATGTTCGGATTTTGTATCCATCCATTTTATAAACGATATTCGCTGAAAGCTTTCAGAATAGATTTCTCCTCTCATCATATTTTTGTCCAATGGCAAAGTTTTTGGTACCTTTTTCCTGTTTACTCTCACAGTGCCTCAAGCTCTTATGTTCTTTTGTTTTAATTTATATTGCAAGTCAGGAGAATTGAAAAAATTGTCAAAATATACTTCACAACCAAGACCATTTAGCTGCTGTGATAACTTCAAAATAACGGATTCTCCCAACCCTACTTCGGTATTTCTTTTCCTGTCCGTATAT
This sequence comes from Eurosta solidaginis, assembly GCF_040869045.1. Lineage (NCBI taxonomy): Eukaryota > Metazoa > Arthropoda > Insecta > Diptera > Tephritidae > Eurosta > Eurosta solidaginis. The sequence goes on along the minus strand of NC_090320.1, from coordinate 254,439,733 downwards.
AGATCGAATTCGAAGAGATAGCCTGTGGTCGCCTCAGTCATACACCACATTTTAAATCCCCATCTCATGGGTTTGTTTTTTACGTATTGCTTCATCACGTAATGGCCTTTGAACTTAATCACATGCTCATCTATTGATTGTTGCTTTTAATTATTAATGGCCTTTTGAAAGCAATCATTAAAATGTTCTCTTATAAGTCTAACTTTATACGTTCTATTACTAAACTGCGACTGAATATCATTGTTACTGAAATGCAAGTTTTGGCGTATTTGTTCAAACCTTGTTCTTGGCATAACATTAGCTATAAAAGGAACCCCCATGTCAGTGGACCATTGACCTCCAAACGTCGATAAAACGTGGTAGCTCATGACGAAGTTCATACCTAAAAAAGCCTTCATTTCTGAACCATCAGTACTGAATACCCTTCCTCCTTGCTCGGCATATCTGATACTTTCTGGAATCAGTATTTTGTCAACTAACGAATCTTACTGTGTAATTTCCATAAAAATATCAAACGGAGTTACATTTTTCTGTATATCAGGGAATACATTTATGCGACCGAACTCATAATCACTTTTTTCAAAGGTACTGGGCACATATAAGTTCTTTCTCTATCGGAAAATGGGAACGTGGTATTCAGAAGTCGTCATTATAGTTTCTTCTGAGCTACCTCCCTGCTGCTCTGTTAGCATTTGCAATTTCAACTATATCAACACCGTCGTCAACATCCTGACCAATAAATGCTTGGTCTTCTTCATCTAATACCAACTCATCTTCTCTATCGCTATTGCCAGCCATTACCATTTCCGAAATCTCATTTTCTTTAAGGTGAAATTCTCTGACCTTTTTTGCAGACATTTCAGCTGTAATTAGTGCGAACGAATAAATAAACACGAATTTATAATCAGTAAAATTGAATTCAAATATTCCACTTGTGGTCTACAGGAAAAAATGTTTCCCTAACGAAAATTTTACATTTTTATATGCTTTTGCACGAATAATAAGATAAATTTGACTAGATCTTAGTTCTATACTTACCAATTAACAAAACAATATCGATTAAATACAATCTCAAGTACAAAAAAACGATTAAATTGCGATAAATTGTACGGAGCACACTCTTCGAAAATTCGTTGACTTTATTCACGTTTTTGACTGGCCATAATCGTAGTTATAACAGTGCGCTTAAAACATTACCGGGGAATACCCGTTCTTTATTGACGCTCATTCACAAAAAAAGAGTTACCATAAAATACTGTACCGAAATCCACCAATTTATTCTTGGGACAAATGTTTCCTCTAGACGTGAAAGGGTTAAGATATAATTGCAAACTTAGAACTAATTCTTATTCCCATTAGAATCAGAATTTTCTTAAATGTTAGGTTCGGGTAAAGCGTTGCCCCCAAGATTTTTAAAAAAGAATGATATTCTTTTGGTATAACCAGTTTTTCACACAACTTTTCCAAGTATTTTACTTTTGATTTTGGAAGAGGCAACGGCTTCGAATAAACCGATTTGCCTTCAAGTAAACAACAATTTTTTTTTCGGATATTAAGCTATTAAAAGTTCTTCATCGGTATAATTTTTTTTGAAGAATACCAGGTACGTATACCCGAATATTCGAACATACGAATACAATCTGTTCTTATTTTTTTTCAAAAATTGTTTAGCCATGTCATAAAATGTGCCACATTCATTTTTTGACTCAACTTTGTGTGATTGAATTATAGATTTTTGAAAATCGCATTGCAAATTATTGGTGTTTCCATGTACATAGGAAGCTCTAGATTTATGTAAGTAGAACCTAGATAATCTAAAGGGTAATCCAAAGAGGCCTCTAACACAAAATCGGGAAAATTGCACATTCATGGTTCTGGCTAGCGGGCGACGATATGTAAGTATGGTAAAAATTTTTTAACATAAATCAGCCTGCCTTATTATGCGTAAGGGGTTCTTTCAGCGAACTTGGCGAGACACTGAGGCCCATAGTCAACAGATTGATTTAACCTTATCAACAAACTGGTTGCACCTTATCAGTTCGGCTACAGATCTGGTAGATCTATTATCCACCTGATCTTCATGATGCACCACATCCTGTTGATGACTCACTATAAGATAAGCGACACTCACCATCTTTTGGTCGACTTCAAAGCAAGCTTTCGGAGCGCAGGTCGTAAAGCTGGATCATCATCTCCGTAAAGATTCGAAAGAGCATCTCTAAGCCATTCAAAACCACACGAGGCTTCAGACGCTTTCGTGCAATTTCTTTAGTAAAATGTTGGATAAGGTAGTGCTGTTGATATTGTTGATGATAGTATAAAGAAGCAATAAAAGACGGTCTTGCAGTATATGAGGAAAAAAACTGAGTACTAGTGACATACGAGATAGAATCGGCAGATTCCCGCCTTGGCAGCCACGCAGGCATCCTATGGAAAAGTTGACCTCCCTTGGCGCTCCCAATTGGTGTTAGTTTTCGTGAAACAGCTAAGAAAAGGCACGCAAGACGGTCTCATACATAAATTATAAGGCGTATTGTATAATAGTAAGGTAACCCTTGTGTACTATCTCTAAATTGAAAATCAAAATATATCAAAGACAAAAAAAGTTATCGTTTTATGTCGCTGCTCATTGGGGATAGTAAACGCCTAATGGATGGCTCCTTGGCGTACAGAGAGTCTTTCGATTTGAAAATGAGTTCAATGAAATAATGTGTTCCGCGTTTTTCAATGCGGCGCAACAGGAAATTTGAATGCTCTATCCTACGCTTATGTTGATACTTCCTGTGTGCTGTGCCCACTCAATGCTTGCGTTAGGTGGTAATTTATTTTGTCGTGCATTCGCTCATACAGTTCCGCTATATTCCAAAATAATATGAAAGTCAGCATCCATTTCTCGATTCTTCCCACCGTTCATGCGACCAAACTATTGTTCGCTATCTGGCGTTTTTCTTGGCATCTTCAGATGGTCCGCCGATTCCAATGCCATACAAATCGATCATTTCACTTGAATGTAGATCTACTGGGATTTTTGAGATAAAACAAACATCGCGTAAACGGACTTCGTCTGATAATGACATACTATTCTTATAGCGGTAATATGATAGGCTGCAAGTATATCTCTTTGGTGGGTCATTTTCTATCCATGGCATACTGGTGCTGAATATAATATTATCTATTTTGCTAGGTTGGATAACAGCTGATGTGAAGCTTTGCCTGTAGCGTTTAGGAAGTAGTCAGCCTGACTGCACCTTTCATATTTATTTCATATTTCATATTTATTTATTCAGTCTATGATTTACAATAATCTTACAGTTTAGATTAACAAAAAATTCTTATATATAAGTAGAAAGTGTTAAAAAATTAATATAATATATATACGGAGAAACCAATACAATAATCATTGTTTATTGAGTTGATGGCAATTAGAGCGCGTGTGATTGGCCCATTTAGAGCATAATTAGACTTAAACTGCTCAATAGAAAACATGTTATGTTGCCGCAAATTCCGTGATGGAACGTAAAAGTTCAAAGACTCCAAAAGCATGGGACTATCGATATTGCCATTACTAATGTCATAGATAAATATTATCGATGAGATAACCCTTCTACTCTCTAACGTATGCAGACTTATTAGCCTACACCTTGAGATATATGAGGGGAGGGGCAAATCAAATCTTATATCAGACAAACAGTATTTCATAAATATTTTTTGTACACGTTCAATCCTTTTCTTATGTACCTCATAATAGGGACTCCATATTATGGAACCATATTCAAGTCTAGATTGTACAAAGGCATTGTACAATAGCTTTTTAGTATATGGGTTCTCAGATCCATTTCTCTTAATAAAGGCCAATAGGGATTATTCTTTGGGGATTATAAAATTTAGATGCTCAGTAAATGTAAACGATGAGTCGAATACAATACCCAGATCTCGGATTTTGTTCACCCTAACTAAAGGCATATCACTGACGTAATAAATTGAAATCAACTTATTATATAATTTTGATTACGTTACGCAGTAACACTTGATGGCATTAAGTGCAAGCATATTTTTACAGCACCAGCCATTAAAATTATTTAACTCTGATTGAAGAGTGAGAGCATCGGACTCATTCTTAATTTTGAAAACGATTTTTAAGTCATTAGCGTAGGGGAGATAACTGCATTGCTTGAAACAAACACTCACTTCATTTACAAAAAGAATAAAAAGAAGAGGACCTAGGATACTTCCCTGAGGCACACCTGAGGTTTCTACGTATGGTTATGATCTTACATTATCAATGACAACAAAATTTACTCTGTTAGATAAATAGGAATATATCCACTGCAAAAATGGGAATGGAAACCCAATTTTTGTAATTTTGCCAATAGAGCTCTGTGAGATACAGTCAACTTGACTGTGAAAGCCGAGATACAATAATTTGAAAAAATAGCAAGATTGGTAACTGTCGAACGTCCTGGAATGAAACTAGGCTGATATGGGCAGATATAATGCTTAAGCAATGATAATAATTTACTCATCACCGTTTTCTCTAAAAGCTTAGAAATAACTGGAATCTTCGATATTGGACGATAGTTGGTAACATCATTTTTACTACCACTCTTATGAATAGGTTGCATAAAAGTAGCTTTCCATGCGTCTAAGAAAATTCCCGAACTTAACGATAAGTTGAATAAATGCAACAACGGCTCAGCAATGGAACCAACACATTACTTTAAAAAGAACGATGGGAATTGTTGAAAATCACATTCCTTTGAATTTTTGATAGTCTGAATACTTAGCGTAATGTCGTCAATATTAAGAACTAACGAAGAGAAGTTAAAGGAAGAGATTATCCCATTCAACATGGCTCCATCATCAGTCCACGAATTATCAGTGGCAAAGTTTGCTTTAAAAAATTCCGCAAATAAATTAGCAGATTCACTAGACGATGACGAAATCTTATCTTGATAGGTCACAGACAATGGAATTACTGAAACGGACTGCTTGGAACGAATAAAGTTCCAAAACGATTTAAGATTCGATTTAATATTATTCTCAAAGTTGAGAATATATCGATTATATAGAAATTTATCAAGGCAATTGAATCCTTTCACATACTTCAAGTATTCTTGCTTGAACTGAAGGGATCCTGAATTTTTAAAAAGTATATAATATTTATTGCGGATATTTTTTAGTCTCTTTAAATTTTTATTGTACCATGGCAATTTTTAAACCCTAGCTGGAAAACGAGGGATATTTAGAAGCTCATATGGCTGAAACAACAACTTCATGCTTATATGGCTATCAGGTTTTACAGTTTTTGCTATTCATAAGTACATATCTTTTTGTAGTTCATAGTCAATTCTGCCCCAGCATTTTCAAGTGTGTGGCTGCATCTAAACAACTCTCTGTTGCCTAAAAACTTAAGCATCTAGATTTTTACCTGAAATACAAAGCCACCACACATATGGCGTATATGAAGTGCTGCAGGTACATAAAAAAGTAAAAGTTTAAAATATCATACATTTTAAGTATTTGTGTAAATAAAGGTACTTATTTAAGTAGGTATGTGTGCGTGCGTAAAATCACATATGTAAGAAATTATTTTTAATGCCAATATATGTTTTACCTTGTTGTTGTAATTATATGTATTTCTTTTGCTGGCTTATGTTTCCTTAGCATGTGCACATAATCACAGGCTCTACAATATTTTACGAATTTAGTTGTGTTTTTTGTTGATTTCTTATTTTCCTTTTCAAAGTTTTTTTGCTGCTTTTGTTGATTGAGTTATTTCGCTCGGCTAACAAGAGCACAGTGTTAGCTTTATAAATATACATACATACACACATGTATATGTACACCAGCCCAGCCAGCATTTTTTGAAATTTTTGATCATAAAATATTCAATTATCATACCCCAAGATGATTAAAAACGTTAAAATTTAAAAGAATTTTCTATTCGAAAATTAATGTATCGTCGGGAGAAGAATGTACCATAAATGTGACTTGAATCTTGAATAATCATTTCTGAGTCATGTTTCGAAAAGCCTTTTCTTCATATTTGATATCATTGTAAAATTGAATTTTAATTGTTTTAGAGTAATATTTGACTGCTTTTCACAGTCATTTTCTGATCATATTCGTATATTTCAATCGTTTTGGTTGAGATTTTTGAATAATTTTTGAATGCGATTATGATGCATTTATTTTTAATATCTCATTCAAAATAAGATATTGCATAGTAATCTTATTTCATTAGGGGAAGAAAGCATACAGAAGTGAGCTATTTGAACCACAGCTCACTCGCAAACAAACTTGACCGATACACACCTGCGACTACAACAACCAACATCAGCTGTGATCGTCGATATCTTAAAATAAGATACAGTACGGGATGTTGAAGACACATCCAGGTACATATGTCAAGAGAGTTCCACTTACCTGGGGCTCAAATGGCTCACAGCCTGTGTAAAATCCAAATATTATGTATTTTCTGGGAAGCCGAAGGTGGAGAATAGGTTGGGGAAATCTTCGTTCGAGCAGCATTTGCATTATATTTGCTTGAACAATATTTTAATAATAAAATTTTTATATATGTACATATTTTTTCTGAACTTCATGATTGAAAAAATGTGTGCACGTGAAAAAATAAGATTTCGAATGAAAAGCAAAATTTTAGCAAGAATAAAATTTATTGCTCAGTCAACAAAGATAGTCGGAAAAGATTTAGAAAGCTGATTGAAATATTATTAAAAATTTTTGATCACCTAAAGTAAACACATTTGTTTGAAATATGATTCCAAAATGTGATTGAAAAACAATATTCAGTTTTTGATCATCAAAAGTATTCATATTTGATTATTTCTTTTGTTCACTTGTATGATAACTCATTATTTAGTTAGAAAGCAAAGAGCAGCCGTAACTAGAAACGGCGACAAGCATTTGTTCAACAACGCAACAAATGAAATGCTGAAGAGAAATTAGCGCGAAAATATTGTTGCGCAGTTGGAAAATCAACACAATTTTCACTTACGTGTGTGTGTAACATACGGTTTGCTGCCTTACCTTGCGCTGGGATAAGTTTCCTACAGCATACTAGCATCACTTGATACTTAATCAAGTGAAACTTCATACGGCTCAAAGGCACCAGAGGCGGTGGAGCTGATTTGATTTCATTTTGCTTAACTATACGCTTTGAGCTAGGCATTGTGTATACGCAATGAATGGAAGGTTCAATAAGTATTCGTATTATATTTGTGTACTTTACTTACTTTTCTTGTTCAGTTCAAGTATATGACTCAGAGTTGAAATTGCTTATACTCGTTTCTATAGTAAACCAAGTGCACCTGATATATTGCCTATATATCGCACACCGCAATCAAACCAGCGACCAATCCAAAGAGCGAGAAAATCTGACTACCCTCCCCATATCCGAGAATGCGAAAAGGTTAGTTTATGTTAAGAAACCGTGCGTGAGAGTTTCCTACACTTCCACTTGGAGATGTTTTTTTTTTTCATAGTGAGTGCCCTCGGTGCACAGTGTTCTGTGTAGAACAAGCTAGCTGGACAAAAACACAGTTCTTATTCCAAGAAAAATGTACTGAGAAATGAAAGAAAACAAACAAAATAACGGGATTTTTGCTTTTTTTTTTGATATTTTTCACATATATATTGAGTAATTGAAGTAAGAAGGCAGGAGTGGCCGTAAAATGCATTGGTTAATTTGCAAAATTCTTGTTGAATATTAAGCTTCATATTTCCTTTAAGTGAACACTTTTATATAATTTTTTTGATGGATTCTAAGCTCGAAGGTAAGTAAAATTTTCTAATAGTAATTCTTTTGCAATTAGAGTATTTTCAATATATTTATTAAGAAGAAAGGGTATTTTTTCTCTATATTTTTAAATTTAGGGACAAAAAAGTTACATACATCCGCGGACATCCGGGCTAAATTTTAAATATGTTATAGTCGGAAGTATTCTCTAATAGTAGAAAGAAAAAACCATTGCGAATTCTTTGCACATCTATTTTTATTTTTTTTTTGTAGATTTAGTTAACTCTACATATAAAATAGGATGTATGTACGTACCAGCTCCGAGGAGATATTTGAACCTTTAAAGCTGATCTACAAACGGCAAAACCAATTCCCAGGTACAGGGAACAAACTCGTAGCCATAAAACACACAAAAATAATCGCGCAAGGTCAACAAGAGCACACCAAAAGCAAAAAGGCGAAGATCACTGACTTCAACCTGCCACAACCTACCACACCAGTCACCAAGGCATAAAAACAGGTACATACAAAGCAATCCTAATGCAGGTATAACCACACAGGAACGCTAAACAAAACAACCCCATTTGGTAGATCTACGCCAATAACTGAATGTAATATAAATACTGCACAACTTGGATTGATAGTAGATAAACCAAAACCAGGTTTCGGCAATACCAATGACGGCAACACTGCTCGTAGGTTTTTCGAAAATTCTGAGGATAGTGCTGAGATTACGGAATTGGATGTCGCTCATCAAAAGATTCGACACTCTCCTTGGCGCATTAGCATCATAAATATCTAAAGATTTGAAACATTTGCGGTTGAGACTAAAAAACTATACATAGATCTCTATCCATGGTTTAATATGCCTGTTACAGTTCATAAAATCTTAGTGCATATTACTGGTATTACAAAATCAGCAATTTTACCTATTGGTCCACTTTCTGAGGAAGCACAGGAAGCCTGTAACAAAGATTTGAGACGATTCAGGGATGATAACACACAAAAGCAGTCGCGTGAAGCCACGAATAGAGATCTTATGAATATGTTGCTTATAACATCGGATCCTTTAGTTAACAGTTTTAGGGAGATACCTAAGAAAAAAATTAAAAGTCTGACTTCAGAAGTCTTAAATTTATAGAGTTGCCAAAAGTAAAATATTGCATGCAAATAACTGATAATAACATTTTACTATGGCAACTCTGATAAAATGCAACCGTGCACTGGTTTTATGTATACATACTATAGTATGTATAGAGAAATATTAGTATCTTTATTCACGCAAATGCTAAATATCATAAGAATATTCGTAGTATAAAATATAAAAGTTGTATTGCCCCTCTTCATTTACTTTCATTTTGAATTAAATTCACTTCGATATTTCTTTCCGACACAATTCCTCTTTAGTACTTTGGCATATGATCCTCTGTGGGTGCTCCATGGAGAACTTCAGTGAAAGTACTTTGGAAAGTACTCTCACGTATGTACTCTATGTAATACTCACAAACAAAGCGAGAGTGGGAACACCTACTCTTCTCCTAGGACATCGCAATGTTAATTGGAGCACATTTTTTGTATGAATACAGATTAGTTTTGGAACACTCCTAAAGGAGTATTCCTTACACTATTTACGGAGTACTCGCGTTTTTTGAAGGGTAATTATAAAAGATAACCTACCCTATAACTTTTTGTTGGATCAGGTTTTATTTAATTTAAATCTATTGTCTTTTCCACTTTGTATGATACTTTACTTTTAAGTTTTTGTAATAAGTAATTTTCACATAATTAATTTAATTATTTACATTGTTATTATTATTATTGTAATTCACTTTTACATTCCTGACTGGCACTATAAAATAATTTTGTAAAAATTGTAGTGCCAGGATAAAAACTCAAATAAATACAAAATATGTATGTACATATGTACAGTCACTCACATAAATAAGTAGACACCCCTTTTTGGACAATTCTTACAATTTTCGCTTTCGCAAATTTATTTTAACTAATTTCCCATAAGAAAATTTGTCACGATCTATAACAAAAACTAAATTACATTTAAAAAATGTTTGAAAAATTCGACGAATTTTCATAAAAAATTTTAATTTTTTTTTCCAAATTTTTAGAATTTTTTAAAGTATTGAGATTTGTAGTCCATTCAATTTAAATACAATAAAGTAGTATTCTTAAGTCCTTTAAATTTTTTTGGATCTATGTCACTTATTCACATGAGTTACTGTATATGATATAAGCAAATGTATGCATATGAACATATGAAGTAAAATTTTGGAAAAAAAATAAAAAAAGAACATATGGCTGAAAAAATTACGTAGTTGTAATAAATGACTGCATATGAAAAGGGAAAATCTCATAAAATAATTTTGTCCAGCTAGCTTGTTCTAACGAAACGAAACTGGGACAACCCAAAGAGGTTGCTAATGTAGAGGAACTGGAGGAGTCGAATGAATTCCTAAAAAGGACGCTTATGACTGCGTATAACAAAGCTTGCCCTCTAAGAAGATTCAGAGGAAAAGCAAAGTCGCCATGGTGGAGCAATGAGCTGAGTCTTCTAAGAAGACAGGTAAAAGAAATGTTTAAACTCGCAAAGACCGCGGAAAGCGAAGCGTGTCGGGACGAGTACAGGGATCTACTGAGGATCTACAAGCGTGAAATTACCAGGGCGAAGAGAAACTCATGGAAAAGTTTCTGTACGGACATAGAGTGCTCCAGTGAAACAGCACGGTTGAAAAAAGTCCTAGCAAAGGGAAACATAGTCCAGGGACTAAAAAAGAAAGAGAACGGGGAATGGTCACGTGATAGTGAGGAATCCCTTGAGGTGCTTCTCGATACACATTTCCCATCGGGAGACGGTTTAGAAGAACCAGCAGACATCACTCACACTTCGATCACGGAGCTAGTGGTGCCGGGCTTGGTGACCGATACCAAGATCGAGTGGGCAGTGAAGACGTTTTCTAAGTTTAAATCGCCGGGCCCAGATGGTATATTCCCGGCCATGCTACAAGTCTCAAGTAGGGCGGTTGTGGAATGGCTTAAAATAATATTCGATGGGAGCATAAGACTGAATCATGTACCGCACTCTTGGAGAACTGCTCGTGTAGCTTTTCTACCAAAGGCGGGGAAGATCGGTCACGTGTATCCCAAAGACTATAGACCCATTAGCTTAACATCATTTCTGCTCAAAACCTTTGAGAGGCTGATAGATGTGTACATAAAGTCCAACGTGGATGAAAAGCTGCTCTCCACAACACAGCATGCGTACACCAAAGGCAAGTCGGTAGACACCGCATTGCATATGGTGGTAATAAGCATAGATAAATCCCTGGAATATAAGGAGTATGCTCTAGGAGTCTTCTTGGACATTGCCGGGGCTTTCAATAATGTTGCAAAATGGGCGATTATGGATGGTCTTAATTACATTAAAGTACATCCTGCCTTAATCAGATGGATCGGCTGCATGTTAAATTGCAGAAAGATTACATCACAATGGGGATTGTACGAGGCAACGAAATCAGTGGACAGGGGCACGCAGCAGGGAGGGGTGCTATCACCTCTGCTGTGGACACTGGTCATCAACCAACTGCTCAGGAAATTCGATGAGGGACCCGTAAAACTTACGGCTTACGCAGATGACGTTGCAATTGTCATAAGTGGAAAATGCCTTCCAACGATTAGTTCTTTGATGGATCGGGCGCTTCGGGATATTCATACCTGGGTATCTAATGTCGGGCTGAAAGTCAATGCGGAGAAGACGGATATGGTCTTGTTTACAAAGAGGTACAAGGTCCCAAATTGGACCAGGCCTAAGTTAGGAGCGGTGACCTTACAGGAGAAACCTTGCACAAAATATCTAGGAATCATCCTATACAGTAAGCTGCCATGGAAGCTCAACGTGGAGGAGAGGGTCAAGAAGGCCTCAACGGCACTCTATGCATGTAAAAGAATGCTGGGGTGTACGTGGGGCCTATCGCCCTCTCTTTCTCATTGGGTTTTTACAGCGATTGTAAGCCCTATTCTATACTATGGAGTTCTTGTTTGGTGGAAAGCCGCACAAAAAACAACATACCTCAAAAAATTAGAGGGGGTATGCAGACTATCCATGCTTTGCATTACGGGAGCCCTGAAAACAACCCCGACGGCTGCACTGTATGCCATTCTGCACATTCCACCTGCAGACCTGGTAGCAAAGAACAAAGCGTTAACGACCGCAACCAGGCTCGATGCTTCGGGGCAGCTTGAGCGCCGACCATATGGCCATAATAGTATAGCGTCCTCAGTCACAAGACGAACAGACTACATGATTCCCTACCTGCACTTTGAGGGAGATCTTAAGGCCACAATAGAGGTGGACGGTTGGCGCAAGGGTGCGCAAATGGCGGACGAGGCGATACATGTCTACACCGATGGTTCCAAAATAGTGGAAGGAGTAGGGTCTGCAGTATACTGCGCTGATCTGGAATTAAGCAGATCCTACAGGCTGCCGGATTACTGTAGCGTTTTCCAAGCGGAAATATTAGCCGTAACCAAAGCAGTAGAAACCATGGAAGAGAATAGCTTAAGCTGCAACCATGTTAACTTTTATATTGACAGTCAAGCAGCAATTAAGGCAATAATCTCGCATAGCACAGCATCTAAATGCGTGTTATAGTGTAAGCAGTCTCTGGAGAGAATCGGGACAGGGAGAAGCATACATCTATATTGGGTCCCAGGGCATATGGGAATAGATGGGAATGAAAAAGCGAACGAATTAGCTAAAAAGGGCGCAACCGTTGAAGCTTGCTCCGTAGACGTCCCAATTAGATTGGGCGAGATTAAGCGAAGGCGAGAGGTGCACATGATCGACCAAGCAGAAAAGGCGTGGGTTCAAGCGCGGGGCTGTAAAGTGTCGAAGATTATGTGTAGGTCTTACAACCTTAGACTAACACAGTTGCTTCTATCATTAAAAAGAGAGGACTTCTGGCGTCACATGTCTTTAAATTAGGCTTGGTCAGTGATAGCAGGTGTAGGAAGTGCGGGTTGGGGGAGGAAACGATCGAGCACGTTCTGTGCTCGTGCCCTGCACTTGCCAGGCTAAGACTCCAGCTATTAGGAGTGATACAGCTCTCAGATCTAGAAGCAGCAAGTGGCTTAAGTCCTAGAAAGCTTCTAGTATTTGCCAAGAGGACGGAGTTATTTTATAACATAGGTCCTGGTTTTTGATAGGGTTTTTCAGTTTGGTCGTTAAAACAAACTTCTGGTAACACTACGGACTCAATCAGTCTATGTGAGGTCCTCATGGACCGGCCAGTTCAACCTACCTACCTAGCTTGTTCTACACGAAACACTGTGCGGTGAGTGCCGAGTGGTGTTTCATTCATCCAACCACACTACTTATTAGTGGTCCTCAATAAACCAATAGCTTTCTCCCATGAACTTAAGTAGGAGTGAAAGATCCACCTTCCCAATCTCTGTCAGACTTTCAAATAAGTGTGCACCCAGAAATCTGAGTCACTTTGTTTGCAGCTCTGAATATCGGCAGATTTTCATATGCATATGCCACCATAGAAATATTGGTCCTGTGATGATACCTCACTGCAGATTTGTTAAGCTTAGGATGAAAGCAAGCTTCTTTCCTATACAAAAATGGTCATGAAGGCCTTGATATCGCAAAACAAACCCGGCTGGTCCTTGGAAAGTCCATTGTCCTTATCTCATATTTCTCGATTTTACTCAGGAAATAAACCTGCGTTTGTCGCACGGATCTGTTAGCCTTGTTTATGTACATTTTAGAATATTTACTGGCCATCTCATCTGCAAAATCATTCAGAATAGCGCCATGCGCAGGGATTTAACAAAGGGGAACATGGTATGGCTGTCGACAAATATCGCTACATTGGTTTCTGGAACCGTACCTTTGGAAAGCTTGGCCGCTCTCTCTATGGCATAGGAAGTCAGTGCGATTGATTTAGATTACATACGATTTACTAGGTATAATCGAAGCAGCTGTCGCCGGGTCCATCCTGATGTCGCGTTTTCTTAATTTTTCTCAAATTATTAAATTATTAAATAAGTTAAATAAAATAAAGTAAAATAAAATTAAATAAAATTAAATTAAATTAAGCTAAATTAAATTAAATTAAATTAACCTAAATTAAATTAAATTAACTAGATGTGGTCTACTCACCCGTGGAGTACGGACGTGCCTTGTTTGTGCAAAGAAAAAGTTTATCGAATACATCCAAAAATTCAATGTGTAAAGTGCAAAGAAATTTTTCACTTGCATTGTGTTGGTTTTGTGCAAGCCCAAGAGTTGTCTGATAATGTTAACGCTCCTGCTTGCTCTTTGGATATGCGGGATGCTTTCACTGCTGCTGCTGGCGTACCAAAATCAATTACTGTTGATACGTCTATTAATAGCATGAGCGTGTTGAAAAATTACTCTCTCACATAGTCTTTGCTAAAAGGTAATGTGACTGATCATATAATGTAAGAGACATACATTTGCCGAATAATAATATCCAGCCGTGTATTTCAAAGGGTGCAGATACTAAACTTGGGGTGGACCGTACTAACTCTAGTCCGACTGTGAAGGGTAGTAAGAAAAATAAAACTAAACCAGTATTAACGAATGCTTCCGCTGCTTCTGTGCCTCTGTGTCTATCAGCACTACTACCTCTTCTACTACTTGTGCCACTGGTACTAATGCTTCGTTGCCAATGAGTTTCGCTATGGTGGTAACCCAAAATAATGACCCATCAACTGCAAATGTTGGACTGCTGGATGCTCATACTGTGAGTAGCACGCAGAATAATGATAATGTTCCTGGACCTTTATCGGTAGGGAGGAGTGTCAAAAATAATCTAAGTAAGCCACTAGTTCTTGGCGTAAATACCAACTCGGAACTGTGTGTAGCTTCGAGTATGAAGTGGCTGCACGTCTCATCGTTCTTGCCCAAAGTGACCGAGGATGATATTTTAAGCTATGTCACGAAACATACTGTTATTGGTAAAACTTATTTGAAATGCGACAAGCTCGTAAAAAGTGGTACCAATCTGTCCGAACTAAGGCGAATTAGTTTTAAACTAGGCGTATCGGAATCTTATTACAACAAAGTTATTGATGCGAACATCTGGCCTGTTAATGTAATTCTACGGCCGCTCCGTTTTTTTTCCAAGGGTTGCTGCAACTCAACAAGTGGTGTAGCAACATCCCTGAATGTCAAACCGAACGCTATGCCGTTTAGTGTATATTATGAAAATGTTTCTGGGCTTAGAACCAAGTCTAAAGCAGTATATGAATTTAATTCACTTTTGGGATATGATGTTTACGTTTCGTGGGAACCTGGCTAAGTGAAAATTTCTATGATAACGAATATTTTGATCCCGAAATTTACAACGTATATAGAAAAGATCGAGATACCATAAAAACTAGCCTGTCCTGAGGAGGTGGTACTTTAATTACTGTTCGGCGTAAATATCACTCATCATCTATTTCGCTGCAGAAAGAGGACACGCGGTTGGACCATCTGTGTGTTTGTGTCAATGGGTCGTCTACACTCTTTATATGTGTATCTTACATTCCGCCTGGTAGTATAGACAGTTTGTATAAAGCACATACTGATAATCTTATAGACTTAGTTTCTAGGAAATCTGAGTGTAATTATTGTATTTTAGGTGATTTCAATATAAGAAATGTGAGCTGGGCGCCAGTGGGCGAGAGTTTAACTTTGTGAAAAGGAAACTCAAGTGAAAAGGAAATGTTACAAAATACCTTGGTATACAAAAAAGTTGAAAATACTTAAAAATTTAAGGAATACATTTTTTAAAAGGTATAAATTATCTAAAATGCGTCTTCATAAGGATAGATATTTATTATACTCAAGTAAGTTTAAATCTTTGAGTAAGAAACTTCATAAAGAGTATGGTGCTAAATTTGAAAGGGAGTGTTACCAGAAGTTTGTCTTAACGACCAAACTGAAAAACCCTATCAAAAACCAGGACCTATGTTATAAAATAACTCCGTCCTCTTGGCAAATACTAGAAGCTTCCTAGGACTTAGCCATGCGCCCTTTTTAGCTAGTTCATCCGCTTTTTCATTCCCATCTATTCCCATATGCCCTGGGATCCAATATAGATGTATGCTTCTCCCTGTCCCGATTCTCTCCAGAGACTGCTTATACTCTAACACGCATTTAGGTGCTGTGCTATTCGAGATTATTGCCTTAATTGCTGCTTGACTGTCAATATAAAAGTTAACCCGGTTGCAGCTTAAGCCATTCTCTTCCAGGGTTCCTACTGCTTTGGTTACGGCTAATATTTCCGCTTGGAAAACGCTACAGTAATCCGGCAGCCTGTAGAATCTGCTTATTTCCGGATCAGCGCAGTATACCGCAGACCCTACTCCTTCCACTACTTTGGAACCATCGGTGTGCACATGTATCGCCTCGTCCGTCATTTGCGCACCCTTGCGCTAACCGTCCACCTCTATTGTGGCCTTAAGATCTCCCTCGAAGCGCAGATAGGGAATCATGTAGTCTGTTAGTCTTGTGATTGATGACGCTATACTACTATGGCCATATTGTCGGCGCACAGGCTGCCCCGAAGTACTGAGCCTGGTTGCGGTCGTTAACGCTTTGTTCTTTGCTACCAGGTCTACAGGTGGGATGTGCAAAATGGCAAACAGTGCAGCCGTCGGGGTTGTTTTCAGGGCTCCCGTAATGCTAAGCACCGATAGTCTGCATACCCCCTCTAATTTTTTGAGGTATGTTGTTTTTTGTGTGGCTTTCCACCAAACAAGAACTCCATAGTATAGAATAGGGCTTACAATCGCTGTAAAAACCCTATGAGAAAGAGAGGGCGAAAGGCCCGCGTACACTACAGCATTCTTTTACATGCGTACAGTGCCGTTGAGGCCTTCTTGACCCTCTCCTCCACGTTGAGCTTCCATGACAGCTTACTGTCTAGGATGATTCCTAAATATTTTGTGCAAGGTTTCTCCTGTAAGGTCACCCCTCCTAACTTAGGCCTGGTCCAATTTGGGACCTTGTACCGCTTTGTAAACAAGACCATATCCGTCTTCTCCGCATTGACTTTCAACCCGACATTAGATGGCCAGGTATGAATATCGCGAAGCGCCCGATCCATCAAAGAACTAATCGTTGGAAGGCACTTTCCACTTATGACAATTGCAACATCATCTCCGTAAGCTGTAAGTTTTACGGGTCCCTCATCGAATTGCCTGAACAGTTGTTTGATGTTCAGCGTCCACAGCAGAGGTGATAGCACCCCTCCCTGCGGCGTGCCCCTGTCCACTGATTTCGTGACCTCGTACAATCCCCATTGTGATGTAATCTTTCTGCAATTTAACATGCAGCCGATCCATCTGATTAAGGCAGGATGTACTTTAATGTAATTAAGACCATCCATAATCGCCCATTTTGCAACATTATTGAAAGCCCCGGCAATGTCCAAGAAGACTCCTAGAGCATACTTCTTATATTCCAAGAATTTCTCTATGCTTATTACCACCCTATGGAATTCGATGTCTACCGACTTGCCTTTGGTGTACGCATGCTGTGTTGTGGAGAGCAGCTTTTCATCCACGTTGGACTTTATGTACACATCTATGAGCCTCTCAAAGGTTTTGAGCAGAAATGATGTTAAGCTAATGAGTCTATAGTCTTTGGAATACATGTGACCGATCTTCCCCGCCTTTGGTAGAAAAGCTACACGAGCAGTTCTCCAAGAGTGCGGTACATGATTCAGTCGTATGCACTCATCGAATATTAGTTTAAGCCATTCCGCGACCGCCCTACTTGAGACTTGTAGCATGGCCGCGAATACACCATCTGGGCCCGTCGATTTAAACTTAGAAAACGTCTTCACTGCGCACTCGATCTTGGTATCGGTCACCAAGCCCGGCACTACTAGCTCCGTGATCGGAGTGTGAGTGATGTCTGCTGGCTCCTACAAACCATCTCCCGATGGGAAATGTGTATCGAGAAGCACCTCAAAGGATTCCTCACTATTACGTGACCATTCCCCGTTCTCTTTCTTTATTAGTCCCTGGACTATGTTTCCCTTTGCTAGGACTTTTTTCAACCGTGCTGTTTCGCTGGAGCACTCTACGTCCGTACAGAAACTTTTCCATGAGTTTCTCTTCGCCCTGGTAATTTCACGCTTGTAGATCCTCAGTAGATCCCTGTATTCGTCCCGACACGCTTTGCTTTCCGTGTTCTTTGCGAGCTTAAACATTTCTTTAACCTGTCTTCTTAGAAGACTCAGCTTATTGCTCCACCATGGCGGCTTTGCTTTTCCTCTGAATCTTCTTAGAGGGCAAGCTTTGTTATACGCAATCATAAGCGTCCTTGTTAGGAATTCATTCGTCTCTTCCAGTTCCTCTACATTAGCAACCTCTTTGGGTTGTCCCAGTTTTGTTTCTACATGTTTATGGAATATAGTCCAGTTCGTTGACCTAGGGTTTCTAAAGGTTCCTCCCTTCTCTACCCTCTTTAGGGGGATGTTGAAGCTGATATACGCATGGTCGGAGAAGGATGGTCTATCAAGAATCATCCAATCATACCTTGATATATCACGCTCGGAGCTCAATGTAATATCCAGAACATTGCTGGATGTTGGACCAATGTATGTAGGGACATTTCCCCTGTTGGCTATCTGCAAATTGGTTTACATGATGTAACAAAACAGAGACTCACCTCTCTCGTTCGTATCTGCTCTTCCCCACGCATTGTGGTGCGCATTTGCATCTGCGCCTTTGACCAACCGCCCTTTGCGCCCTTCCTCCTGTACTAGCCTTTTGCCCTCCATCGGTGGGACCTCCGCAGCATGGGCCATGTAGCAGGACGCCAGGATAAATGCCTGCTTATTATTTTGCTCAACGGCCACCGCTACGAGATCCTCAGTGGTGTAATTAGGCAGCATATATGAATGCAGCTGTTTCCTTACCATTACTACAGCTCGCACCCGTCCTTCCGTTTGCGCGTAGTAAACACCAAACCCACGCGCGCTAAGTCCAGAGACCTCTCCACCCGATGAGAGCCACGGCTCCTGGATCAGCGCCACGTCAAACGAACCCTCCTCAAGGGTTAGGAGGAGTTCGCTCGACGCCACTTTACTGTGTTGGAGGTTTATCTGTAGGACTCGCAGCACCATTGGGCTGTTAGTCCCCCTCCAGCACCTTCGTCTTGATGTCGTCGTCCTCCCCTTGCTCTTTTGGTTTAGAGTATTCGAGGCCCCCTTCAGCCTCTCGTGACTGTTGTGCAGGGTGTTCCTCTGTGCGAGTCACAGCACCATTTAGAGGTTGGTCCTCTTCTAGCACGTGAGTGGTGATGTCGGGGACCTCCACCTGTCTTTTTTCCCTTAGGCTTTTGAGGTCCTTTTCGACTTCGCCCACCTCTAGCTTGTTAGGGTTTTTATCCTCGGGACTTCTTTTCCTGAGTCGCATGTAAATTTTGCCAGTGCCGAAGGACATTTTACCAAGCTGTGTGTACAAAATATCCTCCGCCTGCTTGTTTATTTGGAAGATGTAGAACTGACCATCCTCGGTAGGCCGAGATACAGAAAGTACCTTCCAATCCTGTGTCGGTATATTCGGATTCTGATCCTGCAGAAGTCGGAGTGTATCCTCCGACTTCATCACGCATGGTATCCATACCTTAACTTTTGGTACCGTGGGGATTTGCGCTTTATCCACCACCTCAAACCGCGCGTTCGTTGTTTGGAAACACTTCCTCCAGCCACTGCAAGCTCGCGATGTTGTCGCACGCTATCATCTTCACACCGTTATACCATCCCCCCGAATCAAAGGTTGGAAAGGGCTTACTTGGTTGTTCCCGCATCATCTTAAGCATTAAGCTAATAAGCTCCCTTTCCACAGACCTCCATCTTTCAGTAGTCATTTGTCCGAAAGGACTGCTACGATCAACCAGCGCCACAGTCAGTGACTGCTTTGCCACATCACTCATCTTCTCGGGAAAAGCAGGAGTCTTAGTGTTATCTCCCTTTGGCACCTCCGAGAAAGCCGGAGTCTTAGCGTTAACTCCCTTTAGCGCCCCCGAGAAAGCCGGAGTCTTAGCGTTATCTCCCTTTGGCTTATCTCCTACTTCCTTAATTGGAACTTCCCTCTGACTCGCAGCTTTCGAGGTAGTTGCTACCTCGCTATTGGGGCCCATCTGTCTTACAGCTATGGGCCTACTTGTCTTGGCTATGTGACTGCCCTGCCTCGCGGCTCTAGGACTGGGTCCTTTATGCCTCTTGAAAGCAGGCTTATCGCCTTCCGCCAAACGTTGCCTCTTCATTCTGCCATTCGACGCTTCTTCCTCCTCGTACCGGTTGCAGAACCGAGGGTTTCTCGCAGCAAACCTTTTGAGCTGCCTTCGATCTACTTCTACCGCTTCATGGGCCCATTCCAAGCGCTCGATCTCCACTTCTGTTGGGTCGACCACTGCTCACAATCGGTGAACAGTTCTTAGTGCTGCGGTACTGCGAGAGAGCTCTTTTACTTCCTCTGCCCCGTACCCTTCTCCACTCTTCTACTCCGTTTTCATTTGTGTGTTTCTCCAACACGGAGCTCATTGAATCAGCACTACTCTCGCTCCCCGAGTCCGACGCATTGCTTAATTCGTATTTGTCGTCCTTGGATTGCGACTCAGTCCTCCTCTTTACATCGTCCTTATTACAGTCAGTTAATGAGTCGTTCCTCTTGGTCGTACGACCACCTGCCCGACAAGGCGGGCTCAGCGGTCTAGTATTATATACGGGGAAAGAACCGTCCGGCACAGCAGCGCCCCTTGCTGTGGTAAGGCCATTAATACTTCCAGAGGTGGGCCGGTATCGGGAAGGCTAAGTTCGAATACAGCCGAATTTATCCCCTGGCTGCAAATTGTCCAATAAGCACGGTCCGCATAACACCCTGGATTAGGGGGTTGGCAGTTCTTGGTCACCGACATCCCGCCGCCCTCGTATGAGACGAAACGGCGTAGATGTCAGTCCTAACAAGCTCATAGTCGGGCGCTATGGAGTTCGGCTAAGCCCTCACACCAACGACAAGGTGCCTACCCTAGTGAGCGGAAAGGGATATTAAGTTAAAACCTAAATCCTTTTGGCGCTACGTTAAGGCTAAAAAGTCGTGTGCAATTATCCCATCTCAAGTTTCTTATAATGGAAACACTGCTCATTCCCTCGGCGAAGCTTTCAACCTCTTTGCTGATTTTTTCGGGGCGAATTTTGAGACTGAGACGATTCTCACCGAGGAACTTGGTACGGAAAATGACACCCCTATTAATTTCGGTCAATTGTCCCTGACTCTTGAAGATGTCGTTTGTGGTATTTCGGTGATGAAGTCGTCAGTGCAAATGGATGTAAATGGGTTCTGTTCTATTTTGTTTAAAAATATTGCAGCAGTTGCGTATCCACTCTTATTAATTTTTAATAAATCTCTCAGGAATGGAGACTTCATAAACGCTTGGAAAGTAACGTCCATTACCCCGATATTCAAGAGTGGTAATAAAAGCAATGTTGCCAACTACCGTCCTATTACTAAATTTTCCACTGTTTCGAAATTGTTTGAAGTTGTAGTCAAGGATAAAATATTCTTCGCATTAAAGACCTTGGTTTCACCTAATCCACTGTAACTAATCTGGCATTATTTTCTGAATTTTGTATTTCTTCATTTAATAGGAGGGCACAAGTTGATACTATCTACACCGATTTTTCGAAGGCTTTTGACAAAGTCAACCATTCATTACTAATATCTAAACTTGCTGGCTTGGGCTTCCATTCTAATATGCTATACTGGGTGAGGTCTTACTTGGCAGATCGTAGCTGTGTTGTTGTGGTAGATGGTATTTTTTCGCGGTCGTTTACTGCCACTTCTGGTGTACCCCAAGGGAGCGTGTTCAGTCCTTTATTATTTGTTATCTTTATTAATGACATACGTGATTGTTTCAGTTATGCTGAATTATTAATGTATGCTTATGACTTGAAGATTTTTGCATCAATCACGACTCAATCTGAGTCCGCTATGCTCCAAGCGGATATTGATAACGTAATGGACTGGTGTAGACAGAATCGTCTGCTTTTAAATATAAGTAAATGTTTTAGTATTACCTTTTCTAAAACTCAAAATGTTCTTCCTGTTTCTTATCATATTGGGGACTCTGCGCTGAAATTTGTTGATATAATATCAGATCTTGGTGTAGTCTTTAATGCGAAGTTTCTATTTCACAGTCTGATTAATTATGTCATTGCCAAGTCTTATTCCACACTCGCGTTCATTCGCCGTTTCAATATGGACTTCAGCGACCCTTATACTTTAAAACTTTTATTTACAACCCTAGTGCGGTCTAAACTAGAATATGCTGTTTTCATTTGGAGACCGTATTTTGCTTGCCATATAGACCGACTTGAGCGTATTCAAAAAATATTTTTGCCATTTGCCCTCCGGTCTTTGCGTTTTAACGATCCTGTTCCAACATACAGTTCTAGGTGTCTTTTAATTAACCTGAATTCTTTAGTGAGTAGAAGATCAATGCTTTCATTGACATTTTTATATGATATCATCAATGGGACGGTTGACTCGCCCTATCCTTAAGAACGTGTTCGTTTCAATGTACCATCGCGAACTCTTCGATATCACGATTTATTCTGGTTAGATATATTTAGAACGACTTATGGTTTCAACTCTCCAATTGCTAGGGCAATGAGGGAGTTTAATTTGCTGTATTCTATAGATATTGGTTTTGCATTAAATAAATTTAGGTTTAAATTGCTATTCAATGAAATAATTTGCATATTTAATATTTAGATACATTTGTAAATAGTCTGTAAGGAGGTTCTGATTGTCCTAGACTATACTATGAATAAACAAATAAATTAAATTAAATTAAATTAAATTTAATTAAATTAAATTAAATTTGTAATTTGTAATTTTATTAATATGGTTATCCTGGCACAGCAATTTAACAAAAATTATTTTACAGTGTCAGTCGCTTATAAAATAAATACATTTCCTTAGACTTATAAGTAGTTAATATAGTATTAGCAAGGAAGAGAAGGGAAAGAGAAACAGAGGAATGTAACAATGGGAAGAGGGAGTACAAAGGAGAGTAGAGTACAGTATTTAATAATAATAATAACAACAATATGAGGACACGATTACATAGGTCGTGTCAGGTTCGATAAAAGTATATATAATTAGGAGAGCTGAAGTGATTAACGAGTGTTAAAAAACTAGTCATCTTATTTTTAAATTGCAGTGTATTAGAGAGAAATTAAATTAATTTAAACTTAAGTAAATTATATTTAATTAAATGTATTTAAATTTAGTCAAATAAATTTTAACTAAATTAAATTAAATCAAATTAAAATAAACATAATTAATAAAATAAAATTAAAGTAAATCAAATCGATTTTTAATCGACGAGTCAGGCATTTGTTATCGCAAGAATATGTTTTCGGAAAATGATTGACCCGTTATTAAATGTAAGCAGTTGTAATCGAAAACTTATCGATTTTGTTATTAAAAATGTATCGATTTTTTATTCAAATTTTCAGGTCCCTTAACGTAGTTTTATTAATTTGTTATACATTTTTTTTTATTGACAAGTTATCGATTTTTTTATGTTTAGTCACCGCTTTGTTATGAAACACCCACCTTTAAAATTTCTATATAAAATCGATGCAACACATATAACCCTTCGATATAATTCTGATAAGAAACCAATAGGCATGAAATAACTAGCTAATAACAAATCGATAACAAGCTAATATAAAATCGACATCTCGAAGATAATAATGATCTATCAATAATGAACTGATAATAAAACAATAACTTGTCGGTATCGTGTATTCCCGAAAAGAAGCCCTAGAATCTCTAACCTAAAATCTCGAAACAACTTGTTTCTGGTAAAGTGACCTCTGTTGTGGCTTATCCATAACTACTTGGTACTCACGCCTTTTTATACTCAGTTGAGCAGAGCTCACAGAGTATATTAACTTTGACTGGATAACGGTTGGTTGTACAGGTATAAAGGAATCGAAATAGATATAGACTTCCACATATCAAAATCATCAGTATCGACAAAAAATTTGATTGAGCCATGTCCGTCCGTCTGTCCGTCCGTTAACACGATACTTGAGTAAATTTTGAGGTTTCTTGATGAAATTTGGTTTGTATGTTCCTGGGAACTCATCTCAGATCGCTATTTAAAATGAACGATATCGGACTATAACCACGCCCACTTTTTCTATATCGAAAATTTCGAAAAACAGAAAAATTGCGATAATTCATTACCAAAAACGGATAAAGCGATGAAACTTGGTAGGTGAGTTGAATTTACGACGCAGAATAGAAAACTAGTAAAATGTTTGGACAATGGGCGTGGCACAACCCACTTTTAAAATAAGGTAATTTAAAGGTTTTCAGGCTGTAATTTGGCAGTCGTTGAAGATATCATAATGAAATTTGGCAGACACGTTACTCCTATTACTATATGCATGCTTAATAAAAATTAGCAAAATCGGAGGATGACCACGTCCACTTTAAAAAGGACGATAACTATTTTTTGTGAAAAAGGTCGAAATTGGTTGAAGCCACGCCCAGTATTTATACATAGCCGACGGTCTGTCCTTCCGCTCGACCGTTAACACGATAACTTGAGCAAAAATCGGTGTATCTTTACTAAACTCAGTTCACGTACTTACCTGAACGCACTTTGTATTGGTGTAAAAAATGGCCGAGATACGACTTTAACCACGACCACTTTTTCCATATCGAAAGTTACGAAAAATGAAAAAAATTCCATAATTCTATACCAAATACGATAGAAGGGATAAAACATTGACGCAAAATATAACTTTAGAAAAAAACTTTGCAAAATGAGTGTGACACCTACCATATTAAGTAGATGAAAATGAAAAAGTTCTGCAGGGCGAAATCAAAAGCCCTTGGAATCTTTGCAGGAATATTGTTCGTGGTATTACATATATAAATAAATTAGCGGTACCCGACAGAAGATGTTCTGGGTCACCCAGGTCCACATTTTTTTCGGTATCTCGAAAACGCCTTCACATATAGAACTAATGGCAACTTCCTTTTAAAACCCCCATTAGTACCTTTAATTTGATACCCATATCGTACAAACAAATTCTAGGGTCACCCCTGGTCCACCTTTATGGCGATATCTCGAAAAGGCCTCCACCTATATAACTAAGGCCCACTCCATTTTAAAATACTATTTAATACTTTACATTTGATACCCATGCCATACAAACACATTCTAGGGTTACCCTAGTTTCATTTTCCTACATTGTGATTTTCCCTTCTTTTGTCTCCATAGCTCTCAGCTGAGTATGTAATGTTCGGCTACATCCGAACTTAGCCTTCCTTACTTGTTTCAGTTATCATTTCTCTTGTGTCCAGAAACGTCAACACACAAAAAAAGCGAAATAACTATAAAAAGTGAGTATGCAAACTAAATCCGTTTTCCAACTTCAACACAATAAATAAAAAAAATACAAAAAAAAAAAAATTGAACACAATAAAACTAACAATAACTAGCAAAGTTTGCACCAGTAAACTATCAATCAAAATCTCTGAAGTAACACGCGCAGCGAGTATTCCACAACTATTAAAATAAAATCGCAATAGAGGCCAAACAGCTGTACTGAATTTATAGCAGTCAGTAGATACTAATACGTACTATCGCTAATAACAAAATTTACAACAAAGTGGGGGGTGGTCCTGTAACAATACAGAAAAGTGAAAAAATTACTTTTAAATACTAAAATGGAACACAACAAGTAAGGAAGGCTAAGTTGGGGTGTAACCGAACATCACATACTCAGTTGAGAGCTATGGAGACAAAAAAGGGAAAATGACCATGTAGGAAAGTGTACCTAGGGTAACCCTGGAGTATGTTTGTATGACGTGGGTATCAAATGAAAGATATTAATGAGTTTGGACGGCTTTTCGAGATATCGCCATAGAGGTGGACCAGGGGTGACTCCAGAATGTGTTTGTACGATATGGGTATCAAATAAAAGGTGTCAATGAGTATCTTAACAGGGAGTGGTCCTTAGTTCTATAGGTGGACGCTTTTTCTAGATATTGCCATAAACGTGTTTGTATGATGTGGGCATCAAATGAAAGCTGTTAATGAGGGTTTTAAAAGGGAATCGGCCTTTAGTTTATATGTGAAAGCGTTTTCGAGATATCGACGGAAATGTGGACCAGAGTGACCCAGAACAGCATCTCTCGGGTGCCGCTAATTTATTTATATATGTAATACCACGAACAGTATTCCAAGATTCCAAGGGCTTTTGATTTCGGCATGTAGAACTTTTTCATTTTCTTCTACTTAATATGGTAGGTGTCACACCCATTTTACAAAGTTTTTTCTAAAGTTATATTTTTCGTCAATAGACCAATCCAATTTCCATGTTTCATCCTGTTTTTCATATTTGGTAGAGAATTATGGCATTTTTTTCATTTTTCGTAATTTTCCATATCGAAAAATTGGGCGTGGTCATAATCGGATTTCGGCCATTTTTTACACCAAGATAAAGCGAGTTCAGATAAGTACGTGAACTAACCTTGGTAAAGATATATCGATTTTTGCTCAAGTTATCGTGTCAATGACCGAGCCTAAGGACAGACGGTCGACTGTGTATAAAAACTGGGCGTGGCTTAAACCGATTTCGCCCATTTTTGCAGAAAACGGTTATCGTCATAGAATCTATGCCCCTACCAAATTTCAGACGGATTGGTGAATTTCTGTTCGACTTATGGCATTAAAAGTATTCTAGACAAATTAAATGAAAAAGGACGGAGCCACGCCCATTTTAAAATTTTCTTTTACATTTTTATTTTGTTACACCATATCATTACTGGAATTGAGTGTTGGCATAATTTACTTATATACTGTAAAAATATTAAATTTTTTGTTAAAACTTGACTTTTAAAAATTTTTTTTTTAAAAGTGGGCGTGTTCGTACACCGATTGTGCTAATTTTTATTAAGCATACGTATAGTAATAGGAGTAACGTTCCTACCAAATTTCTTCATGATATCTTCATAGACTGCCAAATTACGGCTTGCAAAACTTTGAAATTACCTTCTTTTAAAAGTGGGCGGTGCCACGCCCATTGTACAAAATTTTACTAACTTTCTATTCTGCATCATAAATTCAGCCCACGTAGCAAGTTTCTTCGCTTTATTCGTCTTTGGTAATGAATTATTGCACTGTTTCTGTTTTTCGCAATTTTCGATATCGAAAAAGTGGGCGCGGTTATTGTCCGATTTCGTTCATTTTAAACAGCGATCTGAGATGCGTGCCCAAGAACCTACATACCAAATTTCATCAAGATACATTAAAATTTACTCAAGTTAGCGTGTTAACGGACAGACGGACGGACGGACGGACGGACGGACATGGCTCAATCAAATTTTTTTTCGATACTGATGATTTTGATATATGGAAGTCTATATCTATTTCGATTCCGTTATACCTGTACAACCAACCGTTATCCAGTCAAAGTTAATATACTCTGTGAGCTCTGCTCAACTGAGTATAAAAAAGAAAAGGCAAAAAATCAAATACCAATGCCAAAGAGATCATAACATAACCGCTTTGGTACATTCAATCTACAGGGTAAAAGGTCAACTTTCCAAAGTATTCCCATTGCGGCGTTTGCAGATTTTTATAAAAATAACGAAATATTGTGACAGCAAAAAATTTGGACAAATATACAAAAATTTTTTGCTACACTTTTCTTCTTGTCGCCATTTTATGCACGCGCCTGACAGTTTGAGGTCAAATTCGTAGCGCAAAAGTTTCCTGTTTTATTATTGCTAGGATTTTTTTCTTGTATTATTTCTTTGTTGTGTATTGTTATTTAATGTTTGTTGGATACAGGAAGAGAGAGAGAGAAAACGAATATTCACACTGTAGTGTGAGTCATGACCCATCATTTCAATTTGTTCAGCTTCAGTTGTTATCAATTCATTTGTATATTCATCAATATTTCATTGAATTTTAAATCAATGTTTGCGATTTTTCCAAAAAAAGGACAAAATGAAATAAATAAAAGTAAAAAGTTGTAGTGAAACAAACGGGCATTTATGTGTAAGCCTAAAATATTTGTCAAAACTTTAACAGAATCCTTGAGCGAGTAAGTATGCCTGAAAAAAAAAAATCGATGAGTCTGATATGATTCGCAAAGAAATATGCGACTATACCCGCTTTGATCTTTTTATAGGAGTGGAAGTGATTTTTTATACTCAGCTGATCAGAGGTCACAGAGTATATTAATTTTGTTCGCATAACGGTAATCCATAACGGCATAAACTAATCGATAGATATAGACTTCTATATATCAAAATGATCTGGGCGAAAAAAGAAATTCATTTAGCCATGTCCATCCGTCCGTCCGTAAACACGATAACTTGAGTAAATTTTAAGTTACCGTAATGTAATTTGGTACGTAGGTTCCTGGGCACACATTTCAGATTGCTATTTAAAATGAACGAAATCGGAGCATAACCACGCCCACTTTTTCGATATCGAAAATTTCGAAAAACCGAAAAAGTGCGATAATTCATCATCAAAACGGCTAAAGCGATGAAGCTTGGTAGGTAGGTTGACCTTATGACGCAGAATAGAAAATTAGTAAAATTTTGGACAATGGGCCTGGCACCGCCCACTTTTAAAAGAAGGTAATTTCAAAGTTTTACAAGCTGTAATTTGCCAGTCGTCGAAGTTATCATGAAGGAATTTGGCACGAACGTTACTCCTATTACTGTATGTGTGCCAAATAAAAATTAGCAAAATCGGATTACGAGCACGCCCACTTTTTAAAAAACTATTTTTTAAAAGTCAAATTTTAACAAAAAATATCTTTACGGTAAATAAATAAATCATGTCAACATTCAACTCTAGTAATGATATGGTGTAACAAAATACAAAAATAAAAAAAAATTTCAAAATGGGCGTGGCTCCGCCCTTTTTCATTTAATTTGTCTAGAATACTTTTAAAGCCATAAGTCGAACAAAAATTTACCAATCCTTGTGGAATTTGGTGGGGGCATAGATTCTATGACGATAACTGTTTTCTGTGAAAATTGGTGAAATCGGTTGAAACCACACCCAGTTTTTATACACAGTTGACCGTCTGTCCTTCTGCTCGGCCCTCAACCCGATAACTTGAGCAAAAATCGATATATCTTTACTAAACTTAGTTCACGTACTTATCTGAACTCACCTTATCTTGGTATAAAAAATGGTGAAATCCGACTATGACCACGCCCACTTTTTCGATATCGAAAATTACAAAAAATTAAAAAA
Source organism: Eurosta solidaginis (assembly GCF_040869045.1). Taxonomy (NCBI): domain Eukaryota; kingdom Metazoa; phylum Arthropoda; class Insecta; order Diptera; family Tephritidae; genus Eurosta; species Eurosta solidaginis. The sequence continues at coordinate 254,410,619 of NC_090320.1, read as the reverse complement.
ATGCCATAATTCTATACCAAATATTAAAAATGGGATGAAACATGGTAATTGGATTGGTTTATTGACGCAAAACATAACTTTGGAAAAAACACACTTACCATATTAAGTGGAAGAAAATGAAAAAGTTCTGCAGGGCGAAATCAAAAGCCCTCAGAATCTTGGCAGGAACAGTACCGTGGTAATACGTATATAAATATATTAGCGGTACCGAACAAATGATGTTCTGGGTCACCCTAGTTTACTTTTTGGTCGATATCTCGAAAACGCCTTCACATATACAACTAAGTGTAACTCCCTTTTAAAGCCCTTATTAGTACCTTTAATTTGATACGCTTTTCGTACGAACACGCTATAGAATCACCCCTGGTCCACCTTTATGTCGACAACCCGAAATGGCGTCCACCTATAGAACTATGGCCCACTCCCTTTTAAAATACTCTTTAATACCTTCCATTTGAAACCCATGTCATACAAACACATTCCAGGGTTACTCTAGGTTCATTTTCCTACATGGTGATTTTCCCTTATTTTGTCCCCAAAGCTCTCAGCTGAGTATGTAATATTAGGTTACACCCGAACTTAGCCTTCCTTACTTGTTTTGTTTGATTCCACCACATTCCCTACATCGTGACTTGCAGACGTCACTTTAGCAAGCGGGTAGTGGACTCTCAATACTGCTATTTTATCTAAATTCCTCTTCAGTTGTTGTTTCCGAGCCCCGTTACCCGCTCCGGCTTATGGGCTTCTCTTTCTGCGATCACCCAGTTCTCGTTCACCTTGGATTAGAACACCAGCTGAGTAAGTACCGTAACAATTTGTATGTAAGTGAAAACCACCCCCTTAGATAAATTCATATAAGTTAACATATGCAGCCGCTGCTCACTTAGAAATTCCTACAGCGGGCAAATATACGTGCGCTGCGTAAGCAATTTTCCACACATCGGTATTTGCCACCCAGACATATTGTCAGCACTTTCATCGGGTAAACATATCACCTGTCAATGTCGCCATATCATTCTCTCAGTTAGTTGCACCGTATGCAACTTTTGCATATTAAGCTGTTGCATTTCGTAACCCAACGAAAGAACCTACCGTGGGAGGTCGCACTGCATTCTCAGCACTGTGCAGCCGAAGGTGGATTGAGTATAAACAGCAGTTAAGTTAGAGTTAGGGGGTAGTTGCTGTTGGGTAACTAGTGTTAGGTGTTCTTGAAACAAAGGTTAATAAAGTTTAATTTGTGGGGGAAAGTTGGCCTTTGTAATATTTTTTTAATCGTAAAAGACCTCCAATCCTTAAGTTGTATATAGAACAATTAATTGACTATTAATTTGCATATGTAGAGTGTAAACTTTTTTAAGAGTCAGGTAGTGACGTAGGTAGGTTAGGCCTTAGCGTTATCTATTTTATAGCAACCTGTTCAACCCTCAAAGGACCTCGGGATTCGGCAGTTCCTCACCCTCCGATTTTTGCGGAGTTCCTAGCTCCATTTAACCCCGTCGGGAACAGGTATGGGTCCTCTTTATACTCCTATCACTTCTGTAGGAGAGATCTCATGGTCGGGATCCAATTCTTAAATAATTCGTTTCAATTTCAATTACGTTTTTATATTTTATCCTTTTCTTGTTTTATTGTTTCACGAATTTGGCTTCATAAATTGCAAATTGACTAAACCGAACTGTACCCAAAAGAGACTAGATGGGTTTATTATGCTCCAATAAAGACAAAAGAGATCAACCACAATTTTTGGAGTCAGCCGAATACATCCCCTGGCAGCAAGTCACCCAATAGGCACGATCCGCATAACACCCTAGACTAGGGGTCGGCAATTCTTGCTCACCGACATTCCGCCCCACTCCTGGGAGCTTAAATGGCATGGATGTAAGTGCCTAAATCACACAGCTACATAGTCGGGCGCTGTCGGGTTCGGCTAAGCCGTCACTCTATCGACAAAGTGCTCGCACTAGAATCGTATTACTCCTCCATGGAAATTTGAAACGTGCTAGTTTTCTATGGGACCGGCAATATTCTTCTTAATGTCCAAGCAAATAAATATATACATATTTTCTAATCTCACTTGTATATAAACCTATATAAGAAGTCTTATTTAAAGCTACCACTTAATCAAGTGCACTTGCATCAGAAGAAAAAAATGTACGCAAATTTATCATTGAAATATCGCAATCAAGCTTTTACGGCTACTTTTGCTTGTTCAGTAATGAATCCTAATTAAACGTGATTCTCTTCAAGGACTAAAGACAAAAGCAAAGAAAATATATCCATAAGCGCTTATTCAAGTGAAACTGTAAATTCTCAATGAAAAAGCGGAAAATTCTAAAAGCAAGCACTTAAAGCTGACCAAAAACTATTGAGCGACTAAGCAAATTATGACAAGGACACACATTGAAATGGAAAATGATGTTGGCAATAGGCGTTGATAAGAAGCATGACCTGCGAAACAGAAGTAGCAAAAAAAATTAAGTAGATGGAAGAAAGGTGAAAAAGAAATAAAAGAAGTGAAATAAAACAAGTAAGGAAGGTTAAGTTCGGGTGTAACCCAACATTACATACTCAGTTGAGAGCTATGGTGACAACATAAGGGAAAATAACCATGTAGGAAAATGAACAGAGGGAAACCCTGGAATGTGTTTGTATGACATGTGTATCAAATGAAAGGCATAGTTCTATAGGTGCCATAGTTCTATAGATGGACGCCATTTAGGGATATAGCCATAAAGGCGGATCAGGGTTGACTCTATAATGCGTTTGTACGATATGGGTATCAAATGAAAGGTACTAATGAGTATTTTAAAAGGCCGTGGACCTAAGTTCTATAGATGGACGCCTTTTCGAGATATCGCCGTAAGGATGGACCAGGGGTGACTCTAGAATGCGTTTGCACAATATGGGCGTCAAACGAAAGGTGTTAATGAGTATTTTAAAAGGGAGTGGGCCTTAGTTCTATAGGTGGACGCCGTTTCGAGATATCGTCATACAGGTGGACCAGGGGTGACTCTAGAATGCGTTTGTACGATATGGGTATCAAATGAAAGGTGTTAATGAGTATTTTAAAAGGGAGTAATCCCTAGTTCCATAGGTGGACGCCGTTTCGAGATATCGCCATAAAGGTGGACCAGGGGTGACCCTAGAATTTGTTTGTACAATATGGGTATCAAAAGAAAGGTGTTAATGAGTATTTTAAAAGGGTGTGGGGCTTAGTTCTATAGGTGGACACCTTTTCGGAATATCGCCACAAAGGTGGACCAGGGGTGACTCTAGAATGTGTTTGTACGATATGGGTATCAAATTAAAGATATTAATGAGGGTTTTAAAAGGGAGTGGTGGTTGTTGTATAGGTGGTCGCATTTTCGAGATATCGCCATAAAGGTGGACCAGGGGTGACCCTAGAATTTGTTTGTACAATATGGGCATCAAAAGAAAGGTGATAATGAGTATTTTAAAAGGGAGTATTCCTTAGTTCCATAGGTGGACGCCGTTTCGAGATATCGCCATAAAGGTGGAGCAGGGGTGACCCTAGAATTTGTTTGTACAATATGGGTATCAAAAGAAATGTGTTAATGGGTACTTTAAAAGGGTGTGGGGCTTAGTTCTATAGGTGGACGCCTTTTCGAGATATCGCCATAAAGGTGGACCAGGGGTGACTCTAGAATGAGTTTGTACGATATGGGTAGCAAATTAAAGGTATTAATGAGAGTTTTAAAAGGGAGTGGTGGTAGTTGAATATGTGAAGGCGTTTTCCAGATATCGACCAAAATGTGGACTAGGGTGACCCAGAACATCATCTGTTGGATACCGCTAATTAATTTATATATGTAATACCTGCCAAGATTTTAAGAGTTTTTTATTTCGCCCTGCAGACCTTTTTCATTTTCTTCTACTTAATATTGTAGGTGTCACAACTATTTTATAAAGTTTTTTCTAAAGTTATATTTCGCGTCAATAAAACGATCCAATTACCTTACCATGTTTCATCCCTTTTTTCGTATTTGGTATAGAATTATGGCATTTTTTTCATTTTTCGCAATTTTCGATATCGAAAAAGTGGGCGTGGTCATAGTCGGATTTCGTTCATTTTTCATACCAAGGTAAAGTGGGTTCAGATAAGTACGTGAACTGAGTTTAGTAAAGATATATCGATTTTTGCTCAAGTTATCGTGTTAACGGCCATGCGGAAGGACAGACGGACGACTGTGTATAAAAACTGGGCGTGGCATCAACCGATTTCGCCCATTTACACAGAAAACAGTTAGCGCCATAAAATCTATGCCCCTACCAAATTTCAAAGGGATTGGTTTATTTTTGTTCAATTTATGGCATTAAAAGTATCCTAGACAAATTAAATGAAAAAGGGCGGAACCACGCCCATTTTTAAATTTTCTTTTATTTTTGTATTTTGTTGCACCATATCATTACTGGAGTTGAATCTTGACATAATTTACTTATATACTGTAAAGATATTAAATTTTTTGTTAAAATTTTACTTAAAAAAAATTTTTTTTTTAAAAGTGGGCGTGGTCCTTCTCTGATTTTGCTAATTTTTATTAAGCGTATATATAGTAATAAGAGTAACGTTCCTGCCAAATTTCATCATGATATCTTCAACGACTGCCAAACTACAGCTTGCAAAATTTTAAATTACCTTCTTTAAAAAGTGGGCGGTGCCACGCCCATTGTCCAAAATTTTACAAATTTTATATTTTGCGTCATAAGTTCAACTCATCTACCAAGTTTGGTCGCTTTATCTGTCTTTTGTAATGAATTATCGCACTTTTTCGATTTTTCGAAATTTTCGATATCAAAAAAGTGGGCGTGGTTATAATCCGATATCGTTCATTTTAAATAGCGATCTGAGATGAGTGCTCAGGAACCTACATACCAAATTTCATCAAGATACCTCAAAATTTACTCAAGTTATCGTGTTAACGGACGGACGGACGGACGGACGGACGGACATGGCACAATCAAATTTTTTTTCGATCCTGATTATTTGGATATATGGAAATCTATATCTATCTCGATTCCTTTATATATGTACAACCAACCGTTATCCAATCAAACTTAATATACTCTGTGAGCTCTGCTCAACTGAGTATAAAAAGAAAATGACTAGATTGGGAAATAAGCAAAAAAATGTAAAAGAAGTAACAAGGACGATGGTGAAGTGAAGAAAATGCTGCTCATTCTTTAAATATGGGTACAGAATTAAGTTAAGATAAGCTTAAATGATTAAAATAGATCCAGGATAGAGCTGTATTCTTCTAGTACTAGTAATCTCCTTAGTTTGGGTTAAGGGGGCATGCATGAAAATTTCCCACACTTCCACTCGGAAAAACTTTGGTTATTGTGAGTGCCCTCAATTAGTGCCGAGTGGCACATTCGTTCAACTAGTTTACTTCCTTGTGGTGCTCAACGAACCTTTTGTTGTCCTGATGAACCTATGAAAGATAAACTTTCCATACCACTTCCACAGTATCGTTCGCCCAGATATCTGAGTTATATTGTTTTCAGTCCTGGATATCGGCAGCTTTTGAAGAGGGAGCAGCAGTACAATGACATGTGATGACACTCGCAAGTATTCTCACTGCAGATTTGTTAAGCTTGAGAAAGAACCCATACAGACATGGCCATTATAACTTTGAGAGCAAGTTCGTTGCGCTAATAACATATTCGTCGATTTTTGTCAGGAAATTAGTCAGCGGTGATAGTAACTAACTTTTTAGCTTATGCCTATTTCGGAAAATTTTCTGGCTTCTTATCTGCATTCACTCGAGAATAAGGGGGCACTTGCGTGGCATTTGGACGCCAGCGAGGCTCACCACCTCCGCACGATATCCGAGTTTAACAAATTGGATTCTATTGCCCTTAAGGCATTGGCCGTTGAAAAAGATCGCTTCATTGATGTCTAGGGCCGTACTATACTTGAACAGTTCGGCTGCTCTCTCTCTCTCTCTCACTATGGCATAGACCTCCGACTTGAAGACATTGCATGTGTTAGGGATTCGGCATGATTGATTCACCAGCAAATGCTTTGAGTTAATTGCAGCTCCAGTTTCTTTTTGTATTTCACTTTCCCCAAAAATTATATCAACTCACTATTCAAAACGGACTCTATTCTGCATTAGAATTACAAGGAGACACAAATGGAAAAGCTACAGCGGGTTAGGGGATCAGAATATACCCTCGGTAGGTATGCCTTTCGTAAGAGGTGACTAAACTACCATATTCAAGGGGTTGTGTAACGCAACCCTTCAGATTGCCAGCGCAATATATAGCTTCTCCGAACCCAATTGTCAACCTCACCTATCCGCGGCGAATCCTGTTTCACTAACAGACGAGGCTCTGGCGACCACAAGCTCCTCATGGAACTTGGGGGTGGGGAGGGGGGAATGGCCTGAAGGTTTAATGTGGCCACATAAATCGTTCCCGAGATGGTCGGGCTAGCACCTTAATGGTGCGGTGGTACCGGAGCGTACCGGATCTTTATCCGGCAAAGGACGATCACATCGATAACACTCCCCAAACCCTTGGGGGGCAACTTTATCGCTACAACAACAACAACAAATGGAAAAAAATCGAATATAAACCTTTAGCCCATGGCGATTGAATTTACTCAAAACCTTTCTTACAATTCTTCATTATAAGGCCGCTGACCAATTTAAGCATCTTTCAGATGCAGTATAAAGACCACTGCTTGGCCAGCATCGAATCATATTAAAACTCAAGGAAAATAATTGCTCCCTTGTTTGCAACGAAAAATCTTATTCCGGATGGGTACTAGCAAATATATTTGATGTGTCTAGACAAACTCAAGGTTACTGGCGGTCTACCACGTTATCCCCAAATTAAAATCCCCAAAACCAAAATCCCCAAAATCAAAATATTTAAACTCATAATCCCCAACACAAAATTCTCATTTTATGTGTGAAATAAATTCAAATTCTCATCTTCTTCATCTAAATGCATGTTAGAGTGTAAGCAGTCTCTGGAGAGAATCGGGACAGGAAGAAACATACATCCATATTTGGTCGCAGGACATATGGGAATAGATGGGAATGAAAAAGCGGACGAACTAGCTAAAAAGGGCGCATCCCCTGAAGATTGCTCCGTAGATGTCCTAATTAGATTCGGCGAGATTAAGCGAAGGCGAGAGGTGCACATGATCGACCAAGCGGGAAAGGCGTGGGTGCAAGTGCGGGGCTGTAAAGTGTCGAAGATTATGTGTAGGTCTTACAACCTTAGACTAACACAGTCGCTTCTATCATTAAAAAGAGAGGACTGTAGACTGGTGGCGGGTATTCTAACTGGACACTGCCTTCTGGCGTCACATGCCTTTAAATTAGGCTTGGTCAGTGATAGCAGATGTAGGAAGTGTGGGTTGGAGGAGGGAACCATCGAGCACGTCCTGTGCTCGTGCCCTGCACTTGCCAGCCTAAGACTCCAGCTATTAGGAGTGATACAGCTGTCAGATCTAGAAGCAGCAAGTGGCTTAGGTCCTAGGAAGCTTCAAGTATTTGCCAAGAGGACGGGGTTATTTTATAACATAGGTCCTGGTTTTTGATAGGGTTTTTCAGTTTGGTAATTAAAACAAACTTCTAGTAACACTACGGACTCAATCAGTCTATGTGAGGTCCTCATGGACCGGCCAGTTGAACCTACCTACCTACATATGTTAAAAGCTTTCTTTATGGGTTCCCCTCTCTAGCCAGGACGCTGACGAAATGTCTAAAAGCACATCGTTGACGGTCTCCCAGAGCTTGATTCTGCTGTTATTGCGTTTCTACATATTTAAAGAAAGAAGGGCTCTAGCCTACCCACAGTAGACTTGCTGGCGTATCTGTGAACCTCTGCTTGCTAAGGGTAAAACTCTCTAGCCTAAAATACGAAAAAATTTCTACGCTTTATCGGTTTCAACTGTATTTGCCTTTCTTGACGCTCTGATTTTAGGCTTAAGGTTAGGTTAGATTGAATTCACCGTTCAATTAAGACCTCATATAGACTGAATGTGTCCATAGTGTTACCAGAATGTGTTTGACAATCAAACAGAAAAAACCCCAATCAGGTACCAGGACATATGTTATAGAATAAGTCTGTCTTCTTTGGAAATACTAGAATTTTTCTAGGATCCAGCTTAACCCTGGACGGTCATCCTTATTTTTTGTACATTAACGCCATCTTTCGTCATTGTGACGACGACTTATTTTAAATGCATTTTCAGAAGGGCGTGAGTAAAAATAATGAAAGCGTTTTATTTTTTTTATCGATTTCATTATTGATAAATACAAATCAAAAATAAAAAGGAAAACTTATATTATTTTAACTTGAAATTAATAATTCACAGTCTTCTATCAATTGGCTTCGACTTTAAGGCATTACCTTTTAACAAATAAAAAATTACCATTTTTGGCAGGAATTCTCATACGAGTCTTTGAGTTTCTTAAAACCATATAATTAAACTTAAATATGTAAAACGGCTTTTAAAGTTCTAACCTCAGATAAGACAGGAGGCACAAATATCAACTTTATGCTCTCCACATAGGTCCTTATGGCACTCTGCGCATACCACCTTCGTCATTCTTCATTTGGAAGAAGGACACATGGTACAAATCTTCCGTTTTTTAGTTTCTGTTGCCGGTATCATATTTTCAGATCCATTTGTAGCATGATCAGGATGTATATTTAGTATGTCATTTCTTATCGTAGCGGTAATAGTTGGCATACTACGTTTGTCATCTAAGTGACTATTTATAAGGCTAGTAAAAAGCTTTTATATAAAATCTACCCGTTTTAAAGGTTTCTGTCAGACTTTAAACATATTTTGTGTGTAAATAATATACGAATTTATAAAAGAAATGTTCAACATACCGAAAAATTGGCACAATGGCCACCTGTTCGTTTTTCTTGCACAACGCTTTATGCTGCACATCTGATCCAGAGTGTCTAATCCCCCTTTGGTTTCGTTGTAAAACTCAATAATTTTTGGCTTCTTTGAAAAGGGATTAATAGGACATTTTTCATTGCAAGTTAACAGAAAATATACTATTTTGCTAGGTTTTAGGATAATAGAGTTAAATTTTTGTCGTAGCAAAACATAAACGTTCTGCATTTACGCCCCTTTTTGTTTTTAATTCAGAAGGTATTTCCGCTTTGTTTGCTCTATGTGTGCCAAATATTATTAAATTTTACGGGTGTTTTTCTAACGACTGAGCCAAAGGTATTGATGTAAACCAATTGTCCATCGTACTACTTCTATTCGAGCCATATACGTTTTTGTTAGCTCTTTAACGTATTACTCTCCAAGAGGCAGTTTTGTGGTATTGGAGCCTTTACCTAAATACGGCATTGCAATCACCATGTAATTAGTTCCACTGTCACATATCATTATAATTTAAATGTCATATTTGGCCGGCTTATTTGGGATGTACATACGGAAACCGCATTTAACCCTGAATGCAGTAGCTGCTCATCAATTGTTATGTATGGACCAGGACTATAATTTTCTCTGCACTTTTGGACAAACATTTCCAATATTTTCTTTAGAGGAGCGAATTTGCCTTTTACTAGTTGAATGCGTACAGACTTATCGTAAAACCGTAAGCAAGCCATTAGGATCTTGAATCTTTCTTGAATCCTGGAAGTTACATAAACGTCATCCTTCGTCAATTTGACTACGCCATTAAACAAAACTGAAAAAAAATTCGACTTACAATTTCCGTGCTCCACTCTATGCGTGCATTTAAAGAGAGTAAACAACCGACTAGCGCTGTACGAAAGCGGAGATTAACACCAACAATAAAAACATATTTACAGTGAAAATAAAATCGAGCGTATTCGTTTAGACGAAGGATGGCCGTCTAGGGTTAATTGCTGCCTCAATATCTGGCAACTCTTCCGCCCCTAATAGCTGGAGCCATGACATGGCGAGCGCAGGACATGAACACAGAACGTGCTCAACCGTTTCTTCCTGCAGCTCACACTTCCTTCACTTGCTGTTACTGACGAGGCCTAACTTATAAGCGTGTGAAGCCAGAAGACAGTGTACAGTCAGTATGCCCATAGTAAGCTTTAAATCTTCTCTCTTCAGAGATATTAGCCACTTTGTGGGTCTAATATCGTAGGCTTTGCCTATGATCTTAGAAATTTTGCAGCCCCGCGCTTTTGTCCACGCCTTTCGTGCTTGATGGATCATATGCAACTCCTGTCTCCTTTTGATTTCTCTCAAACAGATTGGAACGTCTATTCTCGACTCAGCGAGTGTTGCATCCTCCTTTGCCAACTCATCGGCCTTTTCGTTACCTTCTATTACTTTATGACCGGGAACCCAGTAAAAATGTATTGCTCGGCCTGAGCGAAGTTTTTACAATGCTTGTTTGCATTCCAGAACACTTCTGATGAGGTACTGTGTGAGATTATTGCCTTAATCGCAGCCTGACTATCAATATATAAATTGACGCAACTGTAGCTTAAGCCCGCTTCCTCCAGAATTTATGCTGCTTTCTTCACTGCTATAATTTTCGCTTAAAAAACGCTGCATTAATCTGGCAGCCTGTAGGATCTACTTATTTCTGGGTCGACACAGTAAACAGCAGAAACAACCCCTTCCATTAATTTGGAGCCATCTGTATACACGTGTATAGCATGTTCTACCATTTATGTACCCCTGCGCCAACCCTTCGGCTGAATTGTGGCCCCAATATCCATTTATAAGCTCAGGCACCGGACCATATATTGCGTTTGCCCGATATTAGATGGCGCTATACTGCTGTGGCCATTAGGTCTGCACTCAAGCTGCCCCGAAGCCTTAAGCCTTGTTTGCTGTTGCTAGAGTTTAGATTTAAGATTTTTGAACAGTTTTGCTATTTTTTCCACAGCTTAAGGCATCCCTTGATCTAAATACGTTGTTTTTTTTTTTTTAATTTTCTCATTTTAATACTTGTACTTTTCTCTATACAATCTAGTCTAATACATTCAACGTGTCAGTCAGTGGTGCTTTTGTGACGTCTTCTATTATTTAGAGCTATAAGCCTGACCTACCGTCAACTTGGCCTACCCAGGATTTTGTGTTCGGTATGTGGTGACACGTTGGCCTCCTGGCATTGCTTTTGTGTTGGTCACGTTAATGAAGCTTAGTGCGTGAATGTGTGTGTTGCCATTAAGTGTCTACGTGCTTGCTCTACTGGCGCATTCTTCTCTGTTGCTTTAACATAACATTGGCAAATACATACACTAGCTATTGATAGTGTATGAGCGTACTTTGTTTACAATGTTAGTATATTGCTCGCAGTGAAAATCAAACTGACTCTTATCAAACTAGTCCAAAAAACTCATACTAAATTTTGAAAAGTTTTACCAGTTTTTTGTTTTTATTTTGCAGTTTCTAGTAAGTCTGCAAACCACCAGTGGATAAAAACTTGGGAATGTATTAGGTCATGCGACCATAAAAGTAGGAAATGGGACTTCTCGTATACGTATGAGCTGTTATTCTGCAACGGCAGCATACTTTTAGGTCCGAAGATTACAAAATTATTTGCTAAAGTGTGTTGTAACGCAGTTCAAAACGTCCAGAACTTCCTAGAAAAATATTTGCAAGTACTGGAAAGGATGATTGTTGAGCGGCGGTAATCAACTGGCTCAGCAGCTTGGGTTTAAGAAAAGACGCAGTGTTGAGGACGCCTGGATGTTCAAGGTGAGCTTGAAGCTATTATCAATAAATAAGTTCTTGGCATATTTACTGACATTTCTTGCGCTTGGACAGATTTATAATATGGTTAGAGGAGCACTGTTGTCCGAAAATATCGCTCTGGAGGACATTTTTCAGGTAGACGATGTTCTTTCGGTGGGGTAGATGAAAATATAGAGATTGAAAATGCTAGAGGCTACCAGCAGAGATCCATTTGTGGTTCAAATATTTGTAACATGATGGTGGACTTTCTGCTTGAGCAACTCGAGGCACTTTGTAAAAGAGAGCCAGTGTGGATCAGCTAATTTTTTTGGTAGAGGGTGAGTCTTGTGCTACCGTTGAGCACTTCAATGAGTCACTTCCCAAAGTAATGGCTAGCGGGGGCGCTAATTTTGTCGTAAATTCATCGGTTGCAAGAAACGACTAGGGCCAGAGTCGTCGGTGCTGTTCTTAAAATATATCGTAACCTGTTTTTAGGGTGTTCTACTAATGATCTCAGATTTGATTTGCGTCTGGCTTTTCGGCTTACTGGTCGTGGTTCAGTTAATGCATTTTTACATAATACGACCTTGAATGGAACGGATGAATGTGTATGTGGGGCATTGTATGAAGATCGATTGCGTATTTTGTGTAATTTTCTGGAGAACTCGGATGTAAGCAACTTTAATGGTTGGGTATTTATATCAAGTCAATTAAGTTATTGAATAATTACCAAATACTTTAAAGTTGCTCCTTTTATGCTCATATGAAAAAGACCTTTTGTAAGCCCGCGAAAACTGTTGTTGGAATCTGAATGACCGATAGGTTGAAAGAAGTTTTAGATAGGCCTCCAACTCCACCAAGGTGGTGCCGTATGCATGCCCCGCTGCAATGTTTTTAATTGGTCTCTAAGTATTGACTTTTGTAGCTTTTTTTATACTCAGTTGAGCAGAGCTCACAGAGTATATTAACTTTGATTGGATAGCGGTTGGTTGTACAGTAGGGCGGTTCGATTTAAAAATCGGTCATTGCTCTGTGAAAATCGTATTCTAGGGATCAAAATAAGAAACTTTGCCGAAGGAACCATACCTCTAAAACGAAATCTGAGCCCCCCCCCCCCCCCCCAGGTAGGGGTAAATTATGAAAAATCCCACTTTGACCCATTTAGAGTGCTCCAATCGAGTTCAAATATATGACCGACCCCCACTAACTTTGGAGGCCTGACCCAGCGATGCCAGTGGCACACCCCCTGGAACCCCACTGGGGTTCACCATACAAACATTTCAAAGAATCACCGATTTTTTCATGTAAAGTGCAAAGCCGGAGATTTTTTGAAATGTTTGTATGGTAAACCCCCAGGGGGGTTCCAGGGGGTGTGCCACTGGCATCGGTGGGTCGGGCCTCCAAACTTAGTGGGGGTCGGTCATACATTTGGACTCGATTGGAGCACTCTAAATGGCCGACCCCCACTAACTTTGGAGGCCCGAACTACCGATGCCAGTGGCACACCCCCTGAAACCCCCCTGGGGGTTCACCGTACAAACATTTCAAAAAATCACCGATTTTTTCATGTAAAGTGCAAAACCGGAGATTTTTTGAAATGTTTGTATGGTGAACCCCCAAGGGGGTTCCAGGGGGTGTGCCACTGGCATCGGTGGGTCGGGCCTCCAAAGTTAGTGGTGGTCGGTCATACATTTGGACTCGATTGGAGCACTCTAAATGGGTCAATGTGGGATTTTTCAAAATTTACCCCTTCCGGGGGGGGGGGGAGGAGGGGGCATCAGAATTCGTTTTAGAGGTATGGTTCCTTCGGCAAATTTTCTTATTTTGATCGAATATGATTTTCACAGAGCAATGGGCGATTTTTTTGCCTCCCCACAAATCGACCCGCCCTATTGCACAGGTATAAAGGAATCGATATAGATATAGATTTCCATATATCAAAATCATCAGTTTCAAAAAAAAAAAAAAGTATTGAGCCATGTCCGTCCGTCCGTCCGTCCGTTAACACGATAACTTGAGTAACTTTTGAGGTATCTTGATGAAATTTGGTATGTAGGTTCCCGGGTACTAATCTCAGATCGCTGTTTAAAATGAACGAAATCGGACCATAACCACGCCCACTTTTTCGATATCGAAAAGACGATTAAAGCGATGAAACTTGGTTGGTGTGTTCACGTTATGACGTAGAATAGAAAATTATTAAAATTTTGGACAATGGACGTGGCACCGCCCACTTTTAAAAGAAGGTAATTTAAAAGTTTTGCAAGCTGTAATTTGGCAGTCGTTGAAGATATCATGATGAAATTTAGTAGGGACGTTACTCCTATTAATATATGTATGCCTAATAAAAATTAGCAAAATTTGAGAACGACCCCGCCCACTTAAAAAACAAACAATTTTTTTTAAGTCAAATGTTAACAAAAAATTCAATGTCTTTACAGTATATAAGTAAATTATGTCAACATTCAACTCCAGTAATGATATGGTGCAAAAAAATACAAAAATAAAAAAAAATTTCAAAATGGGCGTGGCTCCGCCCTTTTTCATTTAATTTGTCTAGGATACTTTTAATGCCATAAATCAAACAAAAATGTACCAATCCTTGTGAAATTTGGTAGGGGCTTAGATTCTAGGACGATAACTATTTTCTGTGAAAAAGGGCGAATTCGGATGAAGCCACGCCCAGCTTTTATACACAGTTGACTGTCTGGCCTTCCGCTCGGCCGTTGAAAGGATAAATTTAGCAAAAATCGATATATCTTTTCTAACCTCAGTTCACGTACTTATCTGAACCCACTTTGCATTGGTATAAAAAATGGCCGATACCCGACTATGCCCACGCCCACTTTTTCGATATCGAAAATTACGAAAAATGAAAAAATGCCATAATTCTATACTAAATACGAAAAAATGGATGAAACATGGTAATTGGATTGGTTTATTGACGCAAAATATAACTTCAGAAAAAAACTTTGTAAAATGGGTGTGACAGATGATGTTCTGGGTGACCCTGGTCCACATTTTCGCGGGTATCTCGACAACACCTTCACATATGCAACTACCACCACTCCCTTTTAAAACCCTCATTAATACCTTTAATTTGATATCCATATCTTACACACATTACAGAGTCACCCCTGGTCCACCTTTATGGCGATATTTTTAAAACACATTCACCTATAGAACTAACGCCCACTCCCTTTTAAAATACTCATTAGCACCTTTCATTTATTACCCATATCGTACAAACAAATTCTAGAGTCAGACCTGGTCCACCTTTGCGGCGATATCCCTAAATGGCGTCCACCTATAGAACTATGGCCCACTCCCTCTTAAAATACTCCTTAATACGTTCCATTTGATACACATGTCATACAAACACAATCCAGGATTACCCTAGGTTCTTTTTACAACATGGAGATTTTCCCTTATTTTGTCTCCATAGCTCTCAGCTGAGTATGTAATGTTCGGTTACACCCGATCTTAGCCTTCCTTACTTGTTTTCTACACAATTAGGTACATATGTTCCAAATGGTTTTAGTACAAATAATGTGGACCATTTTTGGGATCGCTCAACAGATTTTGGGATGGGATTTTCTAGCAATGCATAATAAGCAATGCTTCCGCTGTTCATTATCTTAATTTATAAAAAAACACGTGTCACAAAATTTTTGGCTGCGATGTACTCCTAAACTACTGAATCGATTTTGAATTTGTTTTCCACCCCGTGTGTAGTTTGATCTAACTTGAAACATAGCCTAGGCCTTATTTCAGTTTATAGTCGCAATATTATTTTATAGCAATTTTTTTTATTTGTTTATGCGTAATAATAATATGTTACGTATACGCAGTGGCACTCATAGATATACTTCCGTGTAATTGTTTGTTGTTTAATTAAACAACCTGCTTATCAATAAAAAATATTATAGCGAATGATATCAAGTATAGCACATCACCAGGCCCGCCGAGAGGGTGGGGGGGGGGGGGGGGGGAAGTTTTCTGAGGGGGCTCTCGAATTAGAGGTACTATGACATTTTTTTAATTCAGGAGAGTCTTTAGTTGTTCCATGTGCAATTTTTAAGCCAAATTTCAAAAGCAACGAAAATCTGCATTTCGTTTTAATATTATAGTGAAATGTGAAAAATAAAAATCTATATATATAAAAAGCAAGGCTAAAATGTGTGTTAGTTGGTCGCCGGTGTTTGAAGAGATGCGTACGTCGATTTTGTTCAAGCTTTCACACAAGTTGCGTAAACCTCACGCGGTGGTTACTACACAGGCTTGGTTACAATCGACGTACAGGGTCTCGAGATATAGGCCAAAACGTGGGCCAGTGAATGCCTAGACAGTATTTATACAATATGAATATTAAATGAAAGCTGTTGATGAGTGCTTTAGTACTGGGTAATATATTATCCAGAGACGGACTGGGACTGGGATTATGACTAGGACTGGTACTGAGACACGGAGTGGGACTGGGACTGGAATAAAATGCATACCACCCTCTGGGACAGGCAATAAGGGATGCAGAAAAATGCGAAGGAATTGATAGAAGAGAAAAGAGAGAAGGAGATTGAGAAAGAGAGAGAATGAGACGAAGATGGAGATAGATGAAGCGAAAAAGACGGAGGGAGGAGTGAATAAAAGGATTAGGAAAATGTGAAGAGGGGGATTGGGAGGGCAGAGTCAGACGGAAAAAGCTTGTTAAAATGTATGCAGATAGGCCAAAGTTAGGGCAGGACAACGTCTGCAGAGTGTTCTAGTTTTATCTATATACTAATTTGCTTAGGATTCATACTAGTAGTGAAGTAGTTTAAAACTAGTTGTTTAGATTATAGGGATTCATTATCAGTTTACATTTATGCGTGCTTATTTAAGTATGTGCTAGTAGTGGTGTTAACACTCATTTTTGGATAATCGTCAGTGCTTACGAACGCCAACGTTGGAACATTAAAACACAAAGACCATTTTTTTAATGACTTTTCCAAGCCGTTGCAACAACAGAATCAAGAATGAAAAATAAACATAAGCAGTAATAATAACAATAATATTTAAGAGAAAATTGTGTTGAATTTAATGGCGTAAAACGATGTGTTTATACTTGCGTTGATTTGATATGATTTTGTTTAGCAAAAGAAATAAGAAAAAAGTTGGAAAAGTTTGAAGGACGAAATTAAGTTTGATTAAATTTTCAGTATTAAAAATGTATGATTTTTTTTTTCGCCCAAAAGTTGAGGATGTTAACATGTAAACTCAAAGTTATGTGGCACTTAAATAAATTTTTCATAAACGATATTTTGTTAGGGTTAAGATTAACGATACGGCTCAGTTGCTGCTAAAGTTCGAGTAATGTGCTTTAGACTTGATGGGTTCCCATACGAAATGAACAAATGCAAACGTTGACCGTTTATTTTGAAGCGCTTGTTAAGACGCTCTCGGAATTTTTTTTTATCCTCGCATGTAGATACAACTAAAACTGTTTTTTTTTTGTTGGCTAATTACTTTCCATCCGTGTTTTTTTTTTTTTTTTTAATTAATATGAAATTATTTTTGACGCACGAAACTTTATAATTACTACAAATTTCATTTAGAGCGCCGCAGTCGCTTTCACATAAATCAAAAAAAAAAAAACACTTGGAAGAGATTTAGGCCGAGCTTCAACGACATGCCTCGTGCTCTTTTTTTTATTTTCCCTAAAAATTGGCGGAACGAAGCCACATGTTTTATGCCGACTCCGAACGGCATCTAAAAGTCAGATGAGTTTTAAATGAGAATCTTTTCATGGCAGATATACACTCCGAGTATTTTCCACATCACTTCCAAGGGGTGACCCCGATTAGAAAAACTTGTACTTTGCTCGGGAGTTGAACCCAGGACCCTTGTGCTGGTAGGCGAAGCCACTACCACCATACTTCGGCGGCAGCTGTCACCTACTAGTTTCTTTTTAGACGAGAAAAAAATCTTACTTTAAAAGGCTACACCGGGTTAAAAGGCAAAATCACGAGAAAGCGGCTTCAGCCCTTGAAAGGACGTTCAATTACACTTAATCAGTGATAGAAGTTGGAGGAAAAAATTATCGAACATATTTATACTAGTGACCTGTACTTCCCAGGCTAAGACTCATTAGTAAGTGGCAGAGTTCCTTGAAAGCTTTCTTTCCAAGAGGATGGTGTTATTTTATAACAAAGGTCCTGGTCCTAAGGTGGAAATATTGACTTTAAAAGAACATTTCAGGGCGATTGGAAAGAAAGTTTCTAAAATTAGTCTAGCCCTGACTTGAATAATGCCCAACATCAGTAGGCTAGGCAAAGCCACCCGTTAGCTTTTATCCAGATCGGTAGCAGAATAGGCAGCACCAGTATGGCACGGGTCCAAAAAGTTATACTAGCAGTCTGCTGTACTACTGCTATACGAGAAACACGCATTTACCAGATGGTATACGATGACACAATACATTATTTATCCTAGAAAATCCCAGTAGATCTTCAGTCAAGTGCAATGGCCAATCTGTAGGACGTTGAAATTGGCTTGTCATCTGAAAATGCCAAGAAAAGCGCAAAGGCACGAACAATATTTGAGGACAATCCAGGGAAGGAGAAGTAACGTGGGAAAAATCAAGGGAAACGTTTTGGAATTTCATGTTAGTTTGGAATATAGCGAAATGGTAGGACCGGGAGCACGGCGAAATAAACTAGCACCTTATGCAGATATTGAGTGGATATGGCGGTTTCAAGTAAAAATAAGCATTGTATAGAGACGGAAGCTTTCTATTCAAGATGTACCACTGAATTGGAAAACGCAGAAAACGTAGTGTTTAATTGCCCTCGTTTTCATGGCAAAAGGATCTCTGTACATAGACTTTTGGAGGAGCCTTACATTAGAAAACAAGTTCCCCTTATGTGCAGGCGAATAAATTGTTGGACTGCTGTGAGCAAGATGGTCCTTCTAGTTAAGACGTGATTGATGCATGCCGAAAATGAGCGCAGAGGAGTGCGCATGCATAGAAGAGGAAGGGGCGGTCCCACGGGGTGTAGACACATGAACAGGATTAGCCTGGTTTCATTGGGCCACTTTAATGCGCTACCCCAACGTCCAAGAAAAAAAAAAAAACAGGTCTTGGTTTTTGATAGAGTTTTTCAATTTGGCCTTAAACAAACTTACGGAATTAGTCAGTCTATGTGAATTTCTCACAGACCGACCAGTTCAAGCTAACCTTGCTTAAGTCTGTGTTAATACTTGCAAGTTATTTTTGAAAATTATAAAAATAGGTGTGGTAAATTCTTGCAAGCTATAGACTGCCGAATCCATGCTGAGATGGGTCAGTATACCATAAAATTGAAAACGCTACTGTTTTTAACTTAGTTGATTCAAAAATTAAAAACGTTTTGGTATTGCATACAGTTTTGCAATTCTTTTATGGTTTGGTTTACTAACGTCCAATGAATGTACAATTTAACTAAAAATATAAAAAACTGCAATTTTTA
Organism: Eurosta solidaginis; assembly: GCF_040869045.1. Lineage (NCBI taxonomy): Eukaryota > Metazoa > Arthropoda > Insecta > Diptera > Tephritidae > Eurosta > Eurosta solidaginis. The sequence continues at coordinate 254,391,458 of NC_090320.1, read as the reverse complement.
TCTGATCTATAAATATTTTTTTAAAAAAACTTAATAATAACTTTTCCTCTTATCATTAAAATTAAATCTGTTATGAAATTTTTTTGCCGCTTCAATCAAATCATAAAAGTTTGGCGCATATTGCCTTTTTCTTATAAATGTACAGCAATATTAAAACTTATTATAAAGTCATCTTTCTCGTCATCATTTTTGGCAGCTGCCTTTATGATTTCCATGCATTTCAGAGCAAAGTTTTTACAATTACTTTGTATAGTCCAATCAGTTTGCTTTTTTCATTTGCTTAATGTCCGTACTATTGTTTGGTAGTTAATGTTTCAGTACGTGTGTAAATACATACAAATGTTTGCAACTACACAATCAAATATGCATTACATATATAAAAATTATGTTTGCTCTTATTTTCTTTTATCCATTATTATGTTTGTAAAATTATTTTACTCTTGATTATGTTTGCTAATTAGCTCAAGGTAATTGTTAGTCATATGCTTAATTAAGTACGTATACGACCCCTGCAGTCAAATCAACTAGTTGAATACTAGAAGAATGCTAGTTTGCCAAAAATCCCAACTAGTATGTTTTCATATATTGGAACGATTTTCCGTCACCCTTGCCAAATTTGGTTTCGAGAAAAACTGGTTCCGGCGTTGTGCCATCATCAGTGTCGATTTTCGTTCTGAGTTTTGTAATTTTTCCATATTATCAACTGGTATTTTTAACGCGGCGATGTCCTACGAAATATTTTTTTTTTATTTCCTAAAAGTCAAAAACAACAGCTGTTCTTACTGACTAAAACAAATTAACAACATTACTACAAAACAGAGTTAAGTAAGATAAGGAAAATAGATTTAGAAAAAGAACAATCGAGCGTAATTGAATTAGAGATCTCAACAAACTCGCGCAGAGCACGCAATATAAGAGTATTTCGCGTTTAGTTGGTAGACGTAAGTGTAATATAAAAACAAAAACGTAGAGGCCTAGTTGGTATAAGAAAGTTAATAGAGCGCAGCAAGAATGGACAGTCAATGTCACCAATATAAATAGCCATTCTCTGCTCAGCATCATACCAATTGACACACTAGTCATTATATACACAACATCGTACCAGATGCCATACTAGTCAGCATATCCATCAGGGGCGTACCAATTAATACACTAGTCAGCCACTCGTCAGAATTATACCAGTTGGCATACTAGTTATAATATACATCAATATTATACCAATTGACATACTAGTTAGTTTAAGCAAGAGTATATTGATAACAGCGTTTTCCGGTCCCGACTTAGTGTAGATTAGGATTAGGACCTCCTTATGTTAATCTAAATCAACCGGCTAAGTTGGAAGGTGACCTTTCTCATTGTAATGCTTCCGGAGATGTTTCCTTGTTCCTTTTGAAGTAGTGCGCGGTGGTTAACTGTGTCAAAAGCTTTTGGCAGGTCAAATGCCACGAGCACCGTCTCATGATTTAGTTTTCGTGGGTTCAGTCCGAAATATGTCTGTATGTTAATGGCGTTTGACGTGCATTTTACGAAAGCCATGCTGTTGGCTGGCTAACAAACTATTTGTTTTTAAACGAATAACATCGGTAGATACCACTCGCCATCGTTGGCTGAGTTTCCGGGCTTTGGATTATTCTTGTCATTCTTTATTATTCTGAAATGACAAGGGCTTAAATGACAAACATGCGTTAGGTAGCTGCTGCCCTTATAACCAAGTTGTTTTAGCTTCGCCACAGCTATTTCTATGCAGAAGCAAAAGTGAGCTGCTCTGTGCGCGTGCTTACGTTTATGTGCCCGTTGATTTATACGAAATCTAGCCTTGCTAACTGAAATATGTATTATAAGTTGTCGGCAGAGAGCATTAGCGCATTTCATCGAGTTCGACAGACAAAATCCAAATGAAATACTAACAAGTATGAATAACTCCAGAAAATTCCAGTAAATAAACTATTTAGAAACTGACTAGATGAATAACCTCGAAAAATTCTAGTCAATGAACTATTCAAACACCAACTAATAGGTATAGTCCCACAAAATTCTAGTCAATGAACTGGAATATTTGCTGACTATTTTGGCTTTTGACTGCAGGGAAATGAGGGAGTGATTATGATGGGAGTACACGGCGTATGAGTAATATTTCTTTAATAAGCATCTATGATAATTCCATAGTTTATATTACAAGATGGGTAGTGACTTTATCGGTGTCGAAATCAACATTAGATATTTCAAATTTCGCTAAAGGGGAACTGCGTTGGGGATTAGGAGAATCGTTTAAGAGACACATAAAAATGCATTAATAAATCGTGTTCCTTTCATTTTCCTTACAAATTGGCTGTACGTGACCTACTTGTTTTACGTCAACTCCGCATGGCATCTGAGTTGAGTTTTCACTGAGAAGCTATTCATGACAGAAATACACGTAGTACTTGCAAAAAACTTGTATATACAATTTTGTTGTTGCTTCTCCCGGTGCATGAACCCAGGATCTATGGTGTGGTAGGCGGACACGCCATATAATATTCATTACATGTAAAAGATGGCTTATGACTCAAAAAAGAAATTGCGAGAAACAGCTGTTAACAGCTGTTTTTTTTTAGTCATAAGCCACCTTTTCATAGGCCGGGTCACATATAGTGAAAATATGTTTAATAATAGATAATTTGTTAAAACTATCCAAAACTTCTAGTCCATAGTTGGTTGGCTTTATACTGGTTAATCGACGTTTGTTGGATTTCAAACAGTCGAAACAATCGAAATTTTCAAGGTTTTTGACTCCGAGCTACAGTTCCGGACATATTATATCGTCGGTCCCATGCAAAACATGCACGGTTCAATTGTCATGGAAGACTAACACGATTCGTTCATCGCGTGAAAAGCTAACACTCATTTTCGCTCTCCGAAATATACATATTCTATTATTACACAAAAATTTTGCTAATTCGTTATACCATCTGACTAATGGTTTATTCGGGCATTGTTGTGTTTTTATTCTAGTTTTGTGTGGATTGCTTTTGTGCGGGACAGTCAGAACATTGTAGGGAGTCTTATCGATATTAATGGTACTTTGCCGGACACATATCCGAAATGCTTCGGTAACAAGCACCATTAAGATATTAGCCCGATACTATCGAGAAAAAAAGCAAAATTTTAACTAAAATTTGACCACCCCTGGTCCACCTTAATGGCGATATCTCGAAAAGGCGTCCATCGATAGACCTAAGGCCCACTCCCTCTTAAAATGCTTAGTAACACCTTTCATTTGATACACATATCGTACAAATTCTAGAGTCAGCCCTGGCCCACCTTTATGGCGATATCCCTAAATGGCGTCTATCCATAGAACTATGGCCTACTCTCTCTTAAAATACTCTTTAATACCTTCCATTTGATACACATGTCATACAACTACATTCCAGGGTTACCCTAGGTTCATTTTCCTACATGGTGATTTTCCTTATTTTGTCTCCATATCTCTCAACTGAGTATGTAATGTTCGGTTACACCCGAACTTAGCCTTCCTTACTTGTTCTTCTTTAATTTACTGATGAAGACACAACAACTATCAGCCTGAGCTTAAGTATGGGTCAAATCAGGCTATCATCAATTTATCTAGCCCATGACAAGGCGGTGCCGACATCGATCTTCAGGAAGCTGGTGGAAGCTACATCAGGTGCACTGATACTGGGAGGAGAAGTAAACACGCACCACTCCACCTGGGGGAGTAATGACGAAAACGAAAGGGGTGAGTTACTATTTGATTTCATCCTAAACTCTAGATTAACCATAAGCAATAGCAGAACCAAACCAACCTTTATTACAAAAATATGAAGGGAAGTTCTCGATGTCACCCTAGTCTCAGAAGATGCGGAGGAGTTGGTCAGAAACTGGAGGGTCTTTAAGGACACTCATTCTCTGACCATCGTTAAATCCAATTCGACTTAGACTTGGTGAAAAAGCAGAGCGCTGCCACCGGAAATTTTAAAAATACAAACTGGCAAGAATACAATAGGGAACTAGTTAAGATATTTCCACTTGAGAGCGTACCTGAAAAGCCAGGTAGCATACCAGAACTGGAAAGAATGTTCAATACCTTCACGGGAGCATGCCGCAAGGCACTAGATAAAGTCTGTACCAAGAGAATTCAAAAGGATAAAAATAAGCCACCACGGTGGAATTCACAAATCGAAAACCTTCGCAGGTTAAGTAGGGCCGCTTTCAATGCAGCGAAAGCTTCTGGCGATGAGCAGCATTGGCAAGTATACAAAGAACATCTTAGAAATTATAAGTTTGAGTTAAGGAAAGCCAAAAGATCTTCCTACCGAGATTTCTATAGTTGCATATAAATGGTGTCTGAAGGGGGGAGACTCAGGAAAGTACTTTCCAGATCGGCTAATACGGCCCAGAATGCTTGCAAAGGGCTGATGGTTCGTGGACCGAAACTGGGGAGGAAACCCTGTATCTGCCGCTGAATACACACTTTCCAGGTGCAACTAGGAACGAACCAGGGGATACACAAAGCTTGACACAAGCAACAGTGCAATATATACTGCACAAGGTGTCGTGGCACTAAACCACGTCCCACGTATATGGAAAATATCTAAAGTGGTATTTATTCCCAAAGCAGGCAAAGCATGCCACGCGAAGCCCAAAGACTTCAGACCCATCAGTATATCTTCGTTTCAACTAAAGGTGATGGAGATGCTGATGGAAACATATATCAAAGAGGCAGTGAATGACCAACTCTCTGGAGCGCAACACGCCTATATGAAGGGTAAATCAACGGAAACGGCATTGCACGAAATTACATCGTGCACAAGGAGATTGTTCTCCTTCAAGGAATACTGCCTGGCAGCCTTCCTAAATATAGAAGGATCGTTCAATAACATCAAACCCGACTCAAGCATTAAGGTACTGACTGATCTGGGCATCGAATCTCAGCTGGTGGGTCTTGTGCACCAATTGCTGCAATGCAGGGTAGTACAGGCAGAACTTGCAGGGGTATCGGTGAGCAGGTTCGTCAGTGATCTTGGCGGTGAATCAGCTGCTAAGGGACATGGAAGAGGAGATGGGCTGTAAAGTGATAGCTTATGCTGACGACCTTGCTTGGTGATAAGTGGAAAATTTCCACAAACTCTCTGCGATGTGATGCAGGTGGAATTAAAAAGGGTCGAAGCAAGGGAGGTTGATAATGATCTGGCGTGGACCCAAATAAATCGGAGCTGGTGCTCTTTACGAGAAGGTATAAGATAGCACCTCTATATAGCATGTGCAGCTATTAGGCTGAGAAATTGACCACATGGTCTCACTGCAACCACACTGAAATTCTAGACAGATTCTGTATTCCAGAATGGACAGATTTCTGCAAACCGCATAGCAACTTTAATAGGGGATACGAGATATTAATCCCTGAGAGGGAAAAGTGGGTGAATGACGCTGACTGGCCCACTAACAGCATTCAGATGTACACAGATGGATCTAAACTGGATAACAGGATCCGAGGGGGTATCTATTCGGAACGATTTGAGATACAAAGATCATTTCGCCTTCCGTATCACTGTAGCGTATGTCAGGCCGAGCTTGCGGCCATACAAGATGCTGTCGACTGCCTAGGGCAGAAGGTAGTCTCTCAGAAGCACATTATAATTTCTCCGACAGTCAAGCAGCACTGAAAGCCCTTGACTCTGTCACATCTATTTCTGAAACTGTAGTAGGCTGTCGCAGATCACTTAATGTGATGGCTGAATAGTTTACTTTGCATCTGGTATGAATTCCGGGACATAAGGGCATATCAGGTAATGAAATGGCGGATGAGCTTGCAAGAAAGGGTACCTCCCTTCCACTTTTGCCAGCCTGAAAGAGGTTGGCCATGCCGCTCTCCACCTGCAAGCTCAAGACAAAGGAGGCTCTACTGATGGAAGCGAGAGCCAGGTGGAAGCACCATGATAGATGCCACACGGCAAAACTTACACGGCCGGAATGAAATGAGAAGAGATCGCGAGAGCTTCTCACCCTCCGTAAGAGGGATATTTCCTTAGCTGTAGGTCTTCTCACTGGTCATGTTTATATTGGACCGCATGCGGAAAGGATTGGCGCTCCATTTAATGATTTTTGGAGAAGATGTGGCAACGAAGAGTAGTTTGAAACTGTTAGGCATCTACTCTGTGAATGTCCAGCGCTCGGTAGAATAAGGCAACGTTTTATGGGCAAGATGTTTCTCGTAGATCTAACTGATATAGCTTAGGTCAATACACGACGCTTAGTTAGCTTCACAAACTCAACGAAGTGGTTTGATTAGGAGAGTAGGACCAAATCCGTGTGGTTTCACAATGGGCCTATAAAGGCCTAAGTGTGCCGCTGCGATGTGGACGGCAGCCACTTAAATCTAACCTAACCTGACCTTAACCAAGAACCTTCGTTGTGGAAGGCAAGCAGGCCACAAGATATATAATAGAAAAAAGCGTTGATCTATTCTCTAATTGAGATATTTTTTTGGTTTTTTTTTTTTTGCTTTCCATATAAGTTATGATTATCGCTTGCAACGTTCTTCCAGATACTTATTCTAAAACCAATTCGCTCATTAAGAATGCATTCTTGTGGTACACTTCTCAGACCAATATCAAATTTTTTTGCTCTTAAATTTATACTGCAAAAATTAATTGCTATACAAAAAACGCATCAATCATGCCTGAAATCGGTCACATGACATTTCGTGCCAATTAAGATTTTAGATTTTCCTTATTGGCAACAGAAATGAAGCATGTAACAAATTCAATTGAATGAATTTTTATTGTCAACATATAATAGAAGAAACAACAAAGTGCCATAATTGGACGAAAAATGTTGTTGCTTCAAAAACTTGATATTATACACACAGAAAACTGTTCTCCTACAACATATTTCGAAAACACTGCAATGCAATTTGGCATCAAAGTCTTAACATTCAAAATTTTTTTTTTTGTGGCAGTAGAAAAATGTATATCTGATATCTCATTTTTTAAGACAATAAAAGATTGGTTGCTCTATGTTTTTATACCTTTCATGAACATGAAATGGTATATTAACTTTGGTCAGATGTTTGTAACGTCGTAGACTTATCATTAAGTATACCGAATTGATCAGGGCGACAAGCTGAGTTGTTATAGCCAAGTCCGTCTGTTCGTCCGTCTGTTTGAACGCAAACTAGTCCCTCAACTTTTGAGATATCTCAATGAAATTTGGCACAAGGATGTATTTTTGTATTATATTAGACATATGACGGATACGGTAGGATCGGCCCACTATAACATATATCTCCCATACAACCGTCGTTCAGATAAGACGATTTTGGTCATTCCTGCCGCAATTTAGAAAGTATAAACGTGAAACTATGTGATATATATTCTAATGTATCATAGAAGATATCCTGAAAAAACCACTTCGATCGGAGCTATATGTAGTTATATCCCATATAACCGATCGTTCAGATAGAAAGATTTTTGGCCATTTCTCCCTTAGTTTCCAATATAAAAAGTGAAACTTGGTGATATATATTCTAATATATCATAGAAGAATTCCTGTAAAAATAATTTCGATCGGAGCTATATATAATATATATCCCATACAACTATACAACAGATAAGGGGTTTCTTGACATTTTTTATTTTATACTAGAAGACCCGGGAGACGATGTCCTGCCCTAAATTTGGCCTATCTGCATACATTTTAAAAAGTCTTTTCGTCGGACTCTGCCCTCTCCCCTCTTCACCTTTTCCTAATCCATTTATTCACTCCTCCCTCCGTCTTTTTCGCTTCATCTGTCTCCATCTTCGTCTCATTATATCTATTTCTCAATCTTTTTCTCTCTTTTCTCTTCTCCCAATTTCTTTTCATTCTTCTGCATCCCTTATTGCCTGCCCCAGAGGGTGGTATGTATTTTGTTCTAGTCCCAGTCCCACTCCGAGTCTCAGTGCCAGTCCTATTCCTAATCCCATTCCCAGTCCGTCTCTTGACAATATATTACTCTGTACTAAAGCACTCATCAACAGCTTTCATTTGATATCCATATTGTATAAACTCTGTCTAGGCATTCACTGACCCACATTTTGGCCTATATCTCGAGACCCTAGTCGCCCAGGGGTATGAAAATTTCCCTCTACACAACCAAAGACTCCGGAATTTAAAAAAATGTCATACTACCTCTAAATCGCGGGCCCCCTCAGAAACCCCCCACCCTCTCTACGGGCCTGGTGATGTGCTATACTTGATATCATTCGCTATAATATTTTTTATTGATAAGCAGGTTGTTTAATTAAACACCAAGCATATCCGTCCACCTGAAAATATGAGTGCCACTACATATACATAACATTTTATTATTACATATAAACAAATAAAAAAAATTGCAATAAAATAATATTGCGACTATAAACTGAAATAAAGCCTATGCTATATTTCAAGCTAGATCAAACTACACACGGGGTGCAAAACAAATTCAAAATCGGTTCAGTAGTTTAGGAGCCCATTGCAGCCAAAAATGTTGTGACACGTGTTTTTTATATATTAAGATTTATTTTAAAAATTGTTTAGGTATGTACATCTCTTCACTATATATTTCCTATCTTATACATCCGATTATTTGGAGATTACGAACGGGATAAGATTATTGTTCTGCCCTATTCATGAAAGGAATGAAGTCTTGGGCACAGTCGAAGACAGTCCCGTCCTTACTTGTTTTTTACTTTTCTTCACATTGGCTTTAGATTTCCTTCAAATCAAAGTATAAATAAATATAAACGTATCCATTTATGTATGTGCGTCAATATGCAGACACGTATGTCAGTTGCACTAACGAAATATCAGTTCATATATGCACATTTGTATGAGTGTTTGTAGCACTTGCATTTGTCAGTTGGCTAACAGCAAGACAATGTCCTTTCCGGGCTTTCATGTTTTAAAATGTCATGCTTATATAATCATATGCTGTCCCGCTGGTCTTAGAATCTGAATTTTTACTGAAATATTTATGCAGTGCTTATAAACGTTTAAAATTTTTTAAGTTCGTAGTTTTTTATATACCCCACGTGGTGCAGAAACTATTACTCAAAACATTGTGACATAAAATTCTAAAGGCGTCAAAACTAAACTTGTAGTGTAAAGTCAACACATCTAGTATAATCAGCATAAGCGGTGCTCTAGGAACAACGTCTAGTGAAGGTCTTCAGATCAACCATAGAATTTAGCTGGTTATCGAGCATTGGTTATATCAGGTCTGCGTTAAAGAGACTTCTACAATTGGAACAATAAAACCATACACTGAAAGAAATGGTGTTAGTAAAATCACAAATCAATTCTGTTGTTCTTGACTTAACGGAGATTCAGAAAAATTGATCGAATTATGGTTAACTCGACCGAGCTCTTTGTCAAGCGAACAAATTAGTACATTCATTTCAACAGAAGAGAAATTTTTGCTCTTAAGTTAACAGAATTTTGTGAAATTGACAATTTCCTAATCAATCTAACTGATTTTTCTGTTAACACAACTGATCTTACAGGTCATTTCAACGGCGATCAACTGTCAATACATGAGCAAATTTCAAATTTCACTGCGCTCTCTACTTTGAACTTATGACGATGGTGCCACTTGTTAAAAAAAAAAAAACTCCAAAATAAGAAAACCATCAAATCGAAAAAACACACAAAATGGGAAAACAACAAAAAACTAGTTTTTCAGTAATCAATACAAAACGAAAAAACCCTTTTTTGAATTTACTATGCAAAAAATTATGAGATACGGGACACCTATTTATCGGGAAAAATTTTGCAACTTCTCGTCAAAGCGAAATGTAAAATTCCGCCCTCTTGTTGTTTTGCTGGAACGAACAGGATTTTTCCAAAGCTAGTAACATATTGTTCAAGTTTTTATCAACTTTCACTCACGCGAACGAATCTAATAAGATAATTAAAAAAGGTCATTTTTTAATGTTGATGTTTGCGACAAAATAAAAGTTTTATTTTTTTGGAATCATTTCAACTTAAAGTGTTACGAAAATTAAACTTGCCGAATTACATGTAAAGTTACTCAAGTGGTGAGTTATCTTCCTGAGATTTGATTCTTCACTTTTCTATAACTTACAAGTTCTGTTTTTAAAATGTTACGTCAAACATTTATACTACAAGTTTTTTTCGAAACAATCAAGTGTGGCAACTACATGCGAGACAAGAAATTGAGAATGAGCTGAGCTGAAACTGAAAGAATTGAGAATCAGTTTTGTGACTACTACTATTTCTATATTCATATGCATGTATATGTAGCAAGCATGCGTATTTATGTATTCACATATTTACGTATTGTGACGAATATTAGCAACACTAAGGGATACTAACATCCCTAAGCCGATGCTAAGCAGTGACTTGTATGCACATCATTAAATCAATCATTATGTCTACCCACATGTCCATACGAGCAGCGGAGAAGAGACGCACAAAAACATGCATATATCTTATTTGAGATGCTCACAAAAGAAGGCAATAATTTGTGTAAGTATTACTCACGTACACACGCGCATATGTGAAGCTATAAACGTAGTTGTGGCTGTAGCTGATAACTAACTAGTAAATTCTAGAAGAGAAAAGCCTAGAAATTTGCAACGAGGAAACCAGACAGTATAAAAGGCAGCAACAGTAGAGGCACGACAACCAGCTTGGTTTAAGCAAGCTATCAGTTGCGAATTATAAGTGTTTTGTGAAGTACTTTAATAAAGGCCATTTTTGCATTATTCAATATTGGAGTTATTTATTCAACAGTTTAATGATTCGAACGTTAGCAGAAGATTTGGAATAAGCGGAATTTCAGTAAATTTAATACAGTATTTATATGGCGGCCGACGTGGTGTGACGGTAGCGTGATCCGACCATCACACCGAAGACCCTGGGTTCATACCCCGGGAAAAGCAACACCAAAATTTAAGAAACAAGCTTTTTCAATTAGAATAAAAATTCTCTAAGCGGTCTCACCCCTCGGCAGTGTTTGGCAAGTACTCCGAGTGTACTTCTGCCATGAAGTGCTCTCGGTGAAAACTCATATGCCTTGCAGATGCCGTTCGGAGTCGGCATAAAACATGTAGGTCCCGTCCCGCCAATTTTTAAGAAAAATTAAAAAGGAGTACGATGCAAATTGGGAGAGAAGTTCGGCCTAAGATCTCTTCGGAGGTTATCGCGGCTTACATTTTTTAATTTATATGGCAACACAGGTACTTTCATACAAAGCTGTCGCAACAACTTTTTTGTTCATTTGACTACTCAAACAGTCAATTACGCGATGGATAAAAATTGACAGAAATTTTGGTTGAATTGACCCGTATTTCGGTTGATTTTACCAGTTCCTTTCTTTCAGTGTAAGACACTCTAGCATACTAAATAAATACAATATTCTTCCTCCTAGCAGTTAAAGACAGCTACTTTATGGTAAATGTTCCCAGCAGGGTGGATTGCGGGAGCCGAATAGGTACCTCGCTGTTGACGGCAACATTTTCATAAACACCGACGGTTTATAAACCAAACGCAGAGTAGGAGATGGAGTTTATTTAAAACTCCTAGGCTTCCATATCCTAAAAAGATCACCCGAACACTTTAGTATCTTCCAGGCAGAACTATCAGCCATAAGCAAGGCCAAAATTAGGATGGGACAAACAATATTGGCAAAGAAATCTTTATTTTCAGCGACAACTAGGTTCCTACAAAATCTTTTGGCTCTTATTCGTTCATTTCTGAAATAACACTACACTGTCGCCGATCACTTGGAGATATGGCCCAAAATGGATTCCCGGGTGCAGGGACATTTAGGGGGAAACTGCATTGCCGACGAACTTGCCAGGCGGGGTAGGACCAGGCACATTTTTCCTGACCAAGACCGCTTAAAAATGGCCCTTGTCTTCCAACAACTGGTAGTTGTACATTGCAGGAAACCTGGCAAAAATGGATTCTAAAAGATCACTACACGTTTACACTCTAGGTAAGGATACAATATTCACCTTTTGTTGGAGTACTAACTAAGCACTTCGAGGAGTACTAACTGAGCTCTGTTCTATGGAGAGGCACGCAGAAAGGTTAGGAGCGTCTTAACTTTGCTGCAGGCATTGGAAAGAGGATACAGAAAAAGAAACCGTGATTGACCCCATTTGCAATTACACAGCGGGGAGTAGCCCAGGGCACCGGTTTTTGGGTGCTCCCATTCTGAATAGTCTGGGGCAGATCGTAGAGTATGATATGAAACACTTGTTGGACTTTATGAGGTCCACAATAGAAATGCAATGTCACTGGTCAAAGTGTACTTTCGGGCACCCACTTCAATATAACCCCATCAAGAGAATATAATCTTTTTTATCTTTCTATCTCGGATAAGATGTGTGAACCGTTTGCTAATTTTAACATCAAAATGGCAGAAAAATTTAAATGTAATATCATTTTAACTAAGACCGATGTACTTAGTTGAAGCCTTATAAGGGGTCTGACAACAGCTCCTCTGAATCTGCGCAGAAGAATTAATTGAAAAATGCATGTTTAGTTTAGGAAATGTAAAGAGGCCGTTAGGAACTACGCCTCAAAAAACGAAATTTATTTCCAACTTTCCAATGAGGAGACTTTATTGTTAACTGCAGCGGAAAAGATACAGCGTAGCTCCATTGAGTATTATTTATTGTCAACTATCCTAAAAATAAACTCAATCGCATATGGGTTGAAACCACAATCCCAGCGATTGGAACACTATGGGCCCAACCTTAGGCCAAGAGATACGCCCTGTATACAAATATCCATGATAAAGTTAATATAAATTACATCTGTTGTTGTTGTTGTTGTTGTAGCAGTGTTTCGCCCTATCCAATAGGTGCGACCTATCACAAATTTTCATCGGTGTCCTTTAAGGGGAATCTTATGAAACTTGCAGTTTCAACAGGGGTGGACCATAATGCGACGGGTGTTAGAAGCGTTGGTTCCACATAAAAATTGAAGAGATGGTGTGTGTCATATGGGGATACTTTGTAAGCAGGACATACATTTTGTATTTCGGGCTTGATTGTGGATACGTTAACCTGTTACTGTACCCAGATCGACGTTGGGTGAGAGTGAAGCACGTTTCATTATGAAGAGTGGTTCCTCTTCTGCGAGTTCGGGGTATTTTTCTTTAAGAACTGACTTCGCTGGGAAATTGCTGACATAGGGGTTCAACGCCCATTTGTGGAAACCACTGACGACCTGCTTGTGCTTTTTTGTTTCATACGGTTGTGTTCTCAGGTGCCTTATTTCCTCATATTGCTTTCGGCCTTTACTTCTTAAGCATCTGGGAAGTGTAGCCTCATCAATAAGATGTCTGTTGGGATACCCAGGTTTCTGGGTATTCAACTGAAACTGTTTGTTCAGCATTTCATTTCTCTCCCTAATGGGAAGTATTCTCGCCCCATTGTGTAGGTAGTGTTCTGGCGCTATAACAGGATAGCCCGTAGCAGTTCTGAGGGCAATATTTTGGCAGCCCTTTATTTTCTTGTATATTTCAGTGTAACCTCATCTAATTTAATTTTCCTGCTTTTCCTAATCACTTTTTAATAACGCCCGTAATAAAGTCGCGCAAGTCATACCCCGCGGCAAAATTGTTACTTTTTAAGTAAAACAACACTCATGGTGCGATGAGCTTGAGTCAGTTTTTGCGACCAGTATAACTTTAAGTAAGTTTTGAAAACCACGTAGATGGGTATATTTGGTTAGCCTTCACCCAAACTTACACGTTCTAACATATTTATTTTTTAAGCTTTATCACAAACTTGTTCACTGTGTTGGAATTGTATATATATGCTTTTAAATTTTCTTTCTATTTAGTTGCTTCCAGTTAACATTGCTTTGGCGTCAACTGCCAAGTTTTTTGGTTTCCTTGTCAGCTTTGCTTAAATAAACTGAGCGGAGTTGAGGACTCTTAGCTTTTTATAAATAGTAAGGTGCCATAGTACTGTCAAAAAAGAAAAATTAACATGATAACAGAGGATTGCACACATATACGTATATATGAAAAAACATACACATATGCTGTTGCTTGTAATTGTGTGTGTGTATATGTAGCTTGAAATACATTCACTATTTTGGCTTTCGTCATGTCAATTGTGGCATACCTCCAGTTGATCTTCAATCAATCTGCCGCTTTATAAGCTCTTTTGATGTTGATCCCTCGCTTTTTTGCATGGCTTGATGCACTTGGCAAGAGCAGCATATAAAACGAAGACACATACAACAGAGTTGGTAGCGGTTGGAAAAAAGTTATTGCCATATATGGCGCATTATTATTTTTGCTCCTTTTATTGTGCTACTTTTTGCATTTTTTCTGCATTTTAGACATTTACAGCTTTGCCAAAATTTTCATTCACAGTCTCACCACTCTCTCTTATTTGAGCTAAATAATTCGACACAACGTCAATTGCATCGAACGAGCTTTATTTGGAATTGCAATTTTGTTATTCCCTTCACTATCTGGCTGGCCAGCTGGTATGTATGTTGGTATGTATGTATGTTCTTGTACATCAGTGCTTGTTGGTCTCTTTCGTGGTTCTAATCTATTTTGAGCTTCCCTCTTTTTATATCACTTTCATCTTGGATCTTCTGTTGATTGACGTGTGCAGATTGTCTGTGTTGATTGAAAGGATACATTTATGAAGCTGCCAACGCCGTTTAGCCGATTCATTGTATTGTATGTCTATTAGAGGGTTTTTGTATAAAGTCTTGAAATGAACTGTATTGTAGAATCTTTAGAGTGTATCTACGTAAGCATTTCGATTTTGCATTCGTATTTTCGTGGTATTTTATGACTGACTTATCTGAAATGAGTGACAAATGCGATTTTTGTATGCAAATTTTTACAACTATTTTTTTTTTTTTTTTAGTTAAGTTTATATGATGCAAAAATGAACACTAGATGAAAGCAGCTGGAAATCCGGATCCATTTTTACAAAACAGAGTATTATCATAGGGGTGAAACTACAAGATTTGAAGAATAGTAGCAATAAAGTTTGACTGACAGGTTTTCAGGAGAAAATCCTTAATTCAGAAAGTATTACCAATAAAAGCAGGTAAGGAAGGCTAAGTTCGGGTGCAACCGAACATTACATACTCACCTGCCAAATTACAGCTTGCCAAAACTTGTAAATTACCTTCTATTAAAAGTGGGCTGTGCCACGCTCATTGTCCAAAATTATACTAATTTTCTATTCTTCGTCATAAGGTCAACCCACCTACCAAGCTTCATCTCTTTATCCGTCTTTGGTAATGAATTATCACACTTTATTGGTTTTTCGAAATTCTCGATATCGAAAAACTGGGCGTGGTTATATCCCGATTTTGTTCATTTTAAATAGCGATCTGAGATTAGTGCCCAGGAACTTATATACCACACTTCATTAAGATACATCAATATTTACGCAAGTTATCCTGTTTATGAACGGACGGGCAGACCGACATGGCTAAATTAATTCTTTTTTTGCAAACATCATTTTGATATATAGAAGTCTATGTAAGTTGCGATTAGTTTATGCCGTTTCGGGGTACAGTTATGCGAACAAAATGAATATACTCTGTGAGCTCTCTTCAGCTGAATATAATTATATGTATGCTTCTTTTAAAACGATTTGTAATTTAAGCAATTAAAGGTATCGAACAAGCTAGAATATATGCCCAATAAACATTCGCTGGGTGCAATCCATGCTGAAGAGAAGAAAAATCAGTCTTGAGCTGGTAGAGACAAGAGAGTCAATTCGGCTATTTGAAGATGCCTTCAAAAGGGTGTACTCTCTAATCTCTTGTGAACTATAGTTAAACATGACCTCCTTCGGTTACCGTAATCCAACGAATTTGCCACACAAGGGTGTGCAGATAACATAATGAACTGCATCACAAGAATGTAAGAGGAAGCAATATCCAAACGCATGCAAAAAGCCCTGCGCGTCATAGAAAGCTGGTGTGGTATCAACTGACTAACTACTAATACTAACAGATTTGCCCTAATGCCCTTTATCAGTAGAATACAACTATCAATTCCATAAACATCTCTAGATGACACTAAAATCAGACTTGCAATGGAAACAATATACCTGAACAGAGCTCTCACGTAGAATGCAACTTCTGGATGCTACCTTCAACAAAGCAATAAAAGATTTCTACGCTTCGACTATATGACTCTTTGAAAAAACGTGGGAGCTATCTCCCAAATTTGTATACTAGACGTTTAGCACTATTGTGAACACAATAATCACCAACGCTTCCTTAGTTTAGTAGCAGTAGACGACGCAAAAAGCAATAATATCAAAAGGAAGCAAACTGCATCGAGTGATTTGTATGGGCATAATGAGTGTGATGGTGCACTAAGTGCCCTAACTAACGTACATTGCCTATTGTAACAAAGGAAGAGGCAACACTCGCTGCACTATGAATTCAAAATATCACTTAGCTAAAGAGCTAAACCATGAACGTACATATGAAAAAAGTTTGAAAATAAATATAAAATCTCCTGTTGCAACTACGCAATGCAATGAACCCCACACGCAGGGCCAAACGGGATTTTGAGGTGCATTTTGGACACAACTTTTGGGAAAGAGGGAATAAATATGCCAAGCCTGTCTCAAAGTCTATTTTATGAACGGTTAAAAATTTCACGATGGAAAAACTGGAACTGGTATTTGTGAAGCAAACTTCAAGAGGTCGATACCAATATTATACAATGACACTTCTTTTAAGGCAAAAATCCATGCAATAGAAAGTTACGTTAGCGAATGTCTAAAACGGGCTTGTCCTCGAGGGGAGCTATGATTACTTCTGAAAGCCCGACATCCTTGCGTACCTTGCAGTCTTACAAGGTTACTTCTATGCAAGTGGAGAAATGCATAGGTATCCTAAATGATATGGAAGCCAAAAACAAGGTTTTGTAAGATTGGTTTCCCGGGCATCAGGAACATAAAAGTAATGAACGTGCAGAATACCTAGTCAAACAGACTAGAATGATTTTGTGGACTCACAAAGGCACACATTGAAAATACTTCCTGCGACGAGAGTTTTAGCCAAACTAATTAACCAAAGCAGAGATGACCTACAAACTCTCACTACGAGTTTAACCCCTCATGTAAGGTTAACTGGGAGTTAAGAACTTAACTTTCCGTTATGTGGGCTTAAAGGCTAAAATGTCAAGCACAATAGGTCTGAATAAAGGTCACACTAAATCGAGGCCTAGTAATAATATTGTATTCACCAATGTACTAAGCAATTTGATTAGCGAGGTCTCTCGGAATTATGTAGTACAGTTAGCCTCTCCTTTTTATTGGGTAAAAATTTTTAAGCTATTTTCTGTTTTCAATTCGAAGAAGAAGAGCCAAATGGCCGACCGCCCAAAGTTAGAGACTTCATAGAGTTTAAAATTTAAGCGTGATATATTAATATTTAATGCTCAATATCTATACAAATTTTTTTACATTGTTATGTTGCCAAAGTTATAATTCCATGTCCGTAAGTATCGCTGAATTTAAAAAGGAATTATATAAGCTCATACAAACGTGACAACATTAACGTCAACTAAAGGTAATTAAGTTGATTGCTTAACAAACCGCGATGCTCAAGCTTTGGTTAACAGATTTAAGAAAATTTGCTAAATAGAAATGAACACGCAAACATCGTAAAGCTACGTACAAATATAAATACACTACAGCATCATCGGCATGTACACAATTATAAATGTTTGCATCTAAATAAACGGGCTTGCAAATTTGTATATGTTTTCATAGTTTGGACCAGGGACCCATTTTGAAAGCGATTTTTTTTTTTGTTTTTTGTCCCTTTGAGGACGGCATAAAAGTTCGATTCCATAACTAAGGAACGGTACATCCAAATGAGACGAATTTTTTTCCTACAGAAATTTTCTTGTTTCAGTAGATAACGGCTTGTCTAATTTCAAGGCAATATCTCAATTGGATCAAACTTTATGGGGAACAACAGTGGCAAGTTTACTTTGGAAAGGTATAAGTACTGTACTATGAGAGTTTGTTTCAGTTTTGCTATGAAAAATTGTTGGAATAAGTAACATAAACTTTTAAATGACTATACAGGTTTCAAATTAGTACCCCGTGATCTCATAAACTTTTGCCTATTACTATTTTTGACCCGTATTTTCTCGACTCAAAAAATGAATTTTTAAATGGATTCCTGGTCCTAGGTGAAAGTTTATGGCACACCAGAGTTATCCATAGCATTTTCAGGTTTTATTCTTACAAACAAAAGTTACAAAAAAAAATTCAAATAGGGAATTATACTTTATAAGTCCGAAAATAAAAGTTAAGTCCGGAATTTTATAATTCAAGGATAGAATAGCAGTTCGGCTACATACTAAGAAAGGGTTAACATAAATGGTATGAATTTTTCACAAGTCGATTCTCCTTAATATCTGAAATTGAAACCTGTAGGAACACTTTCAAATTTTTTTTTTACTAATGCTAGAAATATGTCATTGAAAAACCATAACCATATCTTGTAGTACTATACTTATCGTTTTTCATAGTAAACATGACCCAGTTTTTTGCCATAAAGTTTTATCCTATCAGGATATTGCCTTGAAATTTACTTACCTGCTTTCTGTTAAAAAAAGATGGATTTTAGACTTTAATTCTGTCTTCAAAAATTAAAAGTCCGAATTTAATTTTTATTTTGGTATTTAAAAAATTAAATGTCCAGAAAAAGTTTTTCCGCAGGACTTTTATAAAGTAATAACAGTTTGGGTCCCTTTTAACTTATGTAAGCAGCAAAAAATACGAAATAATTAAAGCAACCGAACGTGACTACACTTTTTGTAAGCTTTTTCACTACGGCATTGCCCTAAAATTAACTATGAAAATACATATTTAAATATGTATTTTTGTATATTCAAGTTGCAATATTAAGTGCATGAATATTATTCGTATTCAAACGTGTTCATATATATGTATGTATATCATTTACATAATTCTTTCATTATTTTACCTTAATTTCAAAAAGAAATATGAAAGCAAAATATATTCATGCAAAATTTTAATAGCTTTTATTACGGAAAATTTTGAGGTTTGCCAAAAACTCGTTGCTCTACGATCAAAGGACATACACATATAATTACATACACATAAACAAAATTTTATATAGCAGCTCATACACATGTGAGTATTGGCATATTTAAGTTGCTCATACGCAGTGGCATACACTTAGAGTTTATAGCAATACAAGCTGACATACGCTCTGATTTTGTATTCGTTTTATGTTTAACCCAAATATTTATCATTAAGCTATTATAATAGGGGACTCATGATAGCATATAAACTTATAAGGTGTAAAATTATGTCCATTTACACACGCGGTTATATGAACGCACCTAGTAATACTCTTGATAAACTTGATTGTTTTACAGCTGTATTATTTCGAAAAAATTCTTTTTGATTGTTATACAAATTAAAAAATACAAAGATTAAGTGAAAAATCAAAACTAAAACGCCTTTACTTGCTGATGTTGGAGATTTTTGATGAAAATGCCGTCTGTAATGTCTGCAAGGTTGCATTCCTTTGAGTTTACCGCGTTTACACAATGAAATGTGCGCGTAAATTTATACAAATTGTGTAAATGATTTTTCATACAAAATTTGACAGCTCGTGCGTAAACTAGATAAATTTATACGTTTACACAATTTATAAGGCATTTATACGGTTACATGAGTCCCCCTAATATGTTTGCCCATATTTAAATTATAAGCACACACACATCCACAAAGATGCAGTGTTGTTACCCACAAAGCGAAGATGTAACTATAATTTTTGTATATCTTAAACCATATATTTACTTGTTGTTGTTGTGGCGATAACACACTCCCCGAAGGTTGTGCGGAGTATTATCGATGTTGATGGTACTTTGGCGTTCCGGTAACAAGCACCATTAAGGTAAAAGCAAGACCATCTCGGGAACGATATACCATGGCCACAGCTAGGCCATCCCCAATGGATAAAAGGCGCGATAGGACCTAATATGCGATATAAAGAAGGCCGATTTTGCGTTAGTTGGCGAAAGCTGCGGGTTGCACTTATCAACCCTTTGAATCGCTCGTTCGACTATATAAAAGTCAGCTAAGCAAAGCTCACAAAATATATTAATTTTATTCGTATTTCTGTCTGAAAACAAGATAACTTGAGTAGATTGTGAGATATCTTATTGAAATTAGCTATGTATATATATTTATTGGTTTTTAACTGCCATCGTTAGTTAAAGTACGCGAAATCGGACGACTACTATGCCCGTTTTAAAAATAGATATATACAATATTTGAAAATATCAAACATGCTCTGATAATGCAGTGATATAGATGTTGATTCGGTACTTTCCGTTAGCAATAACCATTCAGTTACTAGCCCGAGCATCAAGGGAACGTTTTTGTATGAACACATAAAATCTTGTAGGCCATCCCGCCTTCAAACCATCTAGATCCATGAGGGGCTACGGCTGTTATAGAAACAGGATTCGCCACGGGAAGCTGAGGTTGAAAACTGGGTTGGAGTAGCTATATATTGCGCTGGAAACCCTTTGAAAGGGTTGCGCTACACCACTTCTTGAATCAATTCGGTATTTTAGTCGCCTCTTACGACAGGCATACCTGCCTCGCGTATATTCTAAGCCCCCTTAGCCACTGGGGAGAGGGGGGAGGGTACTCTTAGCACTCTTCGGCACCCATAACTAGGTCACAGGGCGTGAAATAATCCGTTTCCCGTAAAATTTGAGGGTATTATACCTATTATTCCAACCAACACTAGTTAGGCATCTTATATTTGAATCTCGTCTATACTCATGTCTAGCTTTGATCCTTCTATGTTTAATATAATTACACACGAGCCTTATATGATGATTCTCTTCTGAACTCACAAGCTTTTATCCTTCATCCCATCGATGTTTTACAAAGTACTCCGCTAACTCTAAAGAGTTCCAATCACCGTAGTGCTTCAAACCTTCTAGCTGTTGATGAAATATCTTAAGCTTCTTGCCTGATCAATTTATCATAAAGCTCATACATAATCCTTGCCATTCGACAACATGGGACGGTAACACAAGCTATTCGTTTGCCTGTCTTTCACATTATGCTTCAGTGACAGGCTGCAAGACAGCTCGAATACTTCGTCTATTGATGAACGCCTTAATTCAGGAACATTTTATTTATTAAAATACAAAAACTACAAAAATTCTTATTCAGTTTTTCAAAATTAATATTACCTAACTTTGTTTGACATCAACAAAAAATATATATATCAAGTCAACCTTCAACCCATTTGAACTCTTTCAAGCTAAGACAAGCAAACACAAATCTGATATACTCACACGCACATATAAACATATCTTAATGCGTTCTAACCTCTCATCTACCTTTGACCAACGACACAAGCACAACATTTTGCCTTTTTTATTTGCCATCACGTGTCATTATATAAGCATGAGCAGGTTGTTAAAATTAACGTGAGCTTCTATGGCCATCATAAGAACACAAAGACCAAAGACCTCTCCCACTAACTGACCGTAACGAAGGTAGAAAATTCGTATTAAATGTTCCATTACATTGGTTTAGTTTCACAAATGCTCCGTCAGCTACTCATTTAGGTAAGGCCTATACAAAAATCACTAAACCATCTGTGTTTTTTACCTTTCGTAATGTAGATGTTTATGTGGAGAAGTTCTTAAATTTAGCTAACTGTGCATATAACATTAGGTGCTAAGGGATGGTCATTACTGCCAGTTATTTGATTTTTTTGTTTCTTTAATGGTTTCGAATTTGTTGTGCAAACAAAGAATTTCCCTACATGAAGTCAGCGCTTGTGGTTAAATGTCCCTTGGGGCGACCACACTAATTTAGTACGTAAATATTTAAGAGCATACACGTTTACATTAAAATATCCCAACATATTGCATGAAAATAATATTTAGTATGGCATGCTGTGAAATAATCCTATTATATATAGTAGAAAGAAATACAAAAAAATTATACAAGAATGATCGGAAAGTTGATCACAAAAGAGAGAGCTAATAACTGATTCACTCAGCCCTCACACCTGCTCGTTGAAAGCAAACTTCAAAGTGACGAAGTAGCTGTGCAGCGGAAACATATTTCTCTCGGTTGTTGTTGTTATTGCTGCTGAAGCGATAAACATATCCTCCGAAAGTTATGGAAAGTGTTATCGATGTCGATAGTCGGATATAGATTCGGTACGTTCCGGTAACAATCACCAGCTTAGAAATAAAACGGAGAATAACTCTTGTCAACAAGTGCTACTTTGAACTTAGTGGGTAATTGAAAAGTAAAGTCTTCTCCCGATGAATAAGATTCACGCGCTACAAGTCGCATATCATACTTGTATTGATATATGGCTCGGAATCATGGACGGAGTTGACAGAAGATCAGATGGCTCCTGGAGTGTTCGAGAGAAAATTTCCGGAAGATTTATAATAACGTCGTTGATGCCGACGGTAAGTAGGATGTATATTCAAGAGCTCTATGAGCTTTACGCAGATATGACGATAGTGCAGTGAATAAAATCACAAAGGCTTCGCTGGTTAAGTCATGCTTTGCGGATAGACAAACAGGCTGCGGCCTAGAAAGTATTTTAGATGACACGGCAGTTTTGTAGCAGTGGAAGGGGGAGGCCCTCACTGACTTGCGACAGGGGTATGTGGAGGGAAAATTGACCTCACTCGGTGCTCCAAATTGGCATCAATTATCGCAGAACAGGGAAATTGTTACGAAACGGCTAAAATCGCCTAGAAGAGTATGTGTCAATCAACGATGACGACAGTATTAAATATCCAGTATACCAATTTGGTAGAAAGCCCTGCTATTTTGCTCTAAAGTCGAGTGCAGGCGAAACAAGTTTTTCTTGCTTTGTTATTGCCTCCGTGTCCCTCCCAGCTTTTTCTTCGATTTTGCATTGATAGCACTCAGGGAATGATAATTGCTCGATAGATTTATTTTTCGTGTTATCGAAAGCCCCTCAGATGTCGATTAAAGCGCAGAGGGCTAAATTTTTAGATTTCATAGCCTTTTCAATATTTTCCGTGAGGCTATGAATAGCCGTTTTCGTGGATTTTCTTTTTACTGATGGGAACATTTATACATACACCCAGCGAGTCTCTTAAATTTGAACCTCTTAATGTGTTGATCTTAAATTTTCTCTATACATTTTAGAGTGGACGAACTGAGGTTAATTGGTCGACACGATGAGGGTAGTTGTTCGGGTTTCCCTGGATTTTGTACGAAAGCTATCTTAAACTTTGTACACATGTTTGAAACTGATCCGAGCAGTGACGATGCTCTTTTTGGGTTAAACTAGTCCCAATTTATATGGTTTTCTTACTGCTGTAACAAAAAGGGATAGACGACAGCCAATACAGGTAATTTGAATGAGCGGAAAGTAGACAAGTCACATTGCACTCGCTTCATAGTGCCGGCCTTTGCTGTTACTTTTTGCCTTCTTCCACTAATGGTCGACAAGCACCTCATTATATGTGAGTGTGATAACGTGTTTAGTATACAGTATACAGAGCTTGCATGTCTCTTCCGGCTGCTTATTGTAGGCGACCATCAGTCTTTTTTCATAGATCTAATTTCATTTCTGTGATCGTTATGGAGATTTCTTAGAGTCAAATCGCTGTTGGAAGATCACTAATCCTCTCACAATGTTTTCTCTGTATAGCCTTCTAAGTTCTCTAAAATTTTTTGTGGTATAGTGTTAAAGCGATTCTGTATGGACTCCAATCGTCCGTGATTGGCGTCTTAACTTGACACCTCAGCTACCCAAGCCTTTTATTCCATCAAAACTCATCATGTTGTACACGTATCTTTTCTTGGGGTTAAGTCTAATTGAAAGTAGTTTTACTATCTGAGTACCGTAGTTCAGCTTTCTTCTTAAGTTTATGGGTCATAACTATGGGCCCCTGTCCTCAGAAAAGTGACTTATGTTGATTTATTTTGTTTATGGTCCGAAATTGACACCCCGCATGAGAAACGCCAGTTAGTGACATATTATGCTTTCATATAGTAAGATCTAGAACTTCCGCACTTATAGCTTTTACAAAAAATGGTTCATTGCCCCTCTGAATAATGCTTACACTATTACTACCATTAAACTCGGGGAGCCTCTCACCCTAGGAGTGAGCTTTGGTAAATAAATAATTTTATAATTAGATTTGTAAATGCAAAAAAAAATGTAAAACGCGATAACCTCCGAAGGGATTTATGCCGAGCTTCTCTTCCAATTTGCGTGGTGCTCCTTTAAATTTTTCTTACAGATTGCCGGGACGGGTTTGGGTTTTCACTGAGAGCTTTTCATGGCAGAGTTGTATAAGTTAAACGGTTTTATTGAAAACAATATTTAAATGAAATAATGATAATATTAAAAGCTAGAAAATAATTAGGTAGGTCCTAGGTACTAGTAATCACACTCGCCACCAATCTAGATCGTTGGCCAGGCAATTAAATAAAAGCCTTTGGCGTGTGAAATTTATAAAAATGTGAGGCGTAGCATAACCTGATTTAGGTTCAGTTGGTCTTATATATGACTATCAATAGAAATTTTACGCGTCCAACGCTTTTATTTAATTGTCTAATCAACGATGAGCAGTGTGATTACTAGTACCTAGGACCCACCTAATTATTTTCTAGCTTTTAGTATTATTATTTCATGTTGGCTGTCGCCAGTTATGATCCAAGCCAAGATGCTTCTCCAAGAAATCTGGCTGGATAGCAGCGATTGGGAGGAAAGCGCCAAGCCCGCAACATTATCAAAATGGCAACATTTCGCAGAAAATCTGCAAGCCATTTGCCACATCGAAATCTCCCAATGGGTTAATGTCGTTCCAGGGCAAGACAACTAAATCCACGGATTCTGTGATGCCTCGGGAAAAGCATATTGCGCAGCGTTTTACATCCGCACACATGTAGGAACCATGAACAGAGCTGGTCTCTCTTCGCTGCAATACACTTTTTTCTTAAATAAAATGGTCTATTGTTTTTTTCTTTAAAAAACGTTAAAATGTACTTTGGTTATTTATTGATAATTGTATATTAAGTTCCAACTTTAACTTCAAATAAATATATATAAATAAAAGTATAAATATATAAAGACCTGGAGCGCGTCCGCGGTTGCCGGCTATTAGTACTTGACTGATTTGACTGCTTCGTTGAATAAGGATCGTTGTTGACGATGGCAGTGCATGTGAATTTGCGCCTTTCCACTCGCCGCACACGGCTGCGCATAAGAATTTCGCCGCCGTCTGAATTTTGTAGGAGGCGGCTTAAACACCTGTAAGTATTGTTTTCAATAAAACCGTTTAACTTAAAAAAATTTTCTTAATTATTTTATTTTAAAGTTTATATACTTTATTCAATTGCCTATTATTTTTCATTCTATTTAGCTCATTTAGTGACTCATTATCACAAGGACCCTTTCCTGACAATTTGGTAAAATCTAATTCCTCAATACATAATCCTTCCAAAGACTTTACTCGACTCTGCGGCACGTATGCTTGTCCCTCCTCCAACCCCAAGATATTTTGATGTCATTTCTACCGGACCGTATGTATGTTCCAAATATGAGCCAAATCGGACCACAAATAAGACTTTTTTGAATATCTCAATCTTTGCGCACCTAGCGGCGATTTTTTTCAAAGGTCGCTTTCTATTCTTGTATGTATTATGTGTTCCAAATACAAGCCAAATCGGACCACAAATACGATTTTTGTGAATATCTCAATCTTTGCGCACCTAGCGGCATTTTTTTCAAAGGTCGCTTTCTATTCTTGTATGTATTATGTGTTCCAAATGTGAGCCAAATCGGACCAGAAATACGATTTTTGTGAATATCTAGATTATTGTGCCACCTAGCGGCAATTTTTTTCATAGGTGGCTTTCTATTCTTCTATGTATTATATATCCCAAATATGAGCCATATCGGACCACGAATACGATTTTTGTTAATATATTGATCCATGCGCCACCTAGCGGCGACTTTTTTTCATAGGTCGCTTTCTATTCTTGTATATATTATGTGTTCCAAATATGAGCCAAATCGGACCACAAATATAAGTTTTGTGAATACCTCGATCCTTGCACCACCTATCGGCGGTTTTTTTCATAAGTTGCTTTCTATTCTTGCATGTATTATGTGTTCCAAATATGAGCCAAATCGGACCGCAAATACGATTTTTGTGAATATCTCGATCCTTGCGCCACCTAGCGGCAATTTTTTGATATGTCGGTTTCTATTCTTGCATGTATTATAAGTTCCAAATATAAGCCAAATCGGACCACAAATTCGATTTTTGTGAATATATCGATCCTTGCGCCTCCTAGCGAAGATTTTTTTTCGTATTATTGTATTATCATCGGGTTCCGAACTATTCCAAGTTTCAACCTTGTAACTTATCGGGAAGTTACTTAAATTTTAATTACAAAATTCGTTCACAACGGCCGGCCGTGCCGCCGTGCAGCCTGTCAAGTCAACCTAAATAAAACCGTTTAACAAGAAAGGAAGTTAAAGTTCTATTAAAACTGAACATTATATACCGGGCCATGTGAACTTCTTCTTCTTTTTCTTGTAGCGATAAAGACATTACCCGAAGGTTTGGGTAATTGCTGTAGTTGTTGTTGGTACTTTGCCCGATGTAGATTCTGTTTACCGGGACCTGCAAGCGCCATTAAGGAAACGATTGAAGTTTTTAATAGTGTAACCAATTTTGGGAAATTCTGTTTATTTGAAACCTTTTGCTAACATTCGAATCGCTAAACTGTTGAATAAATCACTCCAATATTTAATATTGAAAACTGGTCTTTAATTAGAAAACTTTGGGAATAGTACTTCACAATTAAACTTCACAATCAATGGCGTGCTTAAATCAAAGCTGACTACTGACTACTCAGCTTGCGCTGCTTTTATACTCTCCGTTGCTTCATTCTCATATTTCTACTAAAGTCTGGACGTTTCGCCTTCTGGAAGTGCTGAATCTGCTGCTTGGTAATTGAGCTACATATATGCGTATGAGTAACAACTTAGGCTGATGACCACATGTATGTGTGTGAAATATCTCTCCGTTGCCTTGTATGTATGTGTATAAATGGCGACTGATGTATTCATGTATACAAGTTTGGCTTGCTTCATATTTTTGTTTAGTAACAGCCTAGTGATGTCAACATTCGCCACAATATAAACAAACAATTTTTATGCTTTGTATATAACGCAATGTTATGTTATCTTCTGTTATGTTATTTTGTATTATATTATGTTATGTTATGTTATGCTATGTTATGTCATCTTATATTATGTTATGGTATGTTATGTCACTTTATCTTATATTATGCAATGTTAAGTTTTGTTATGTTATTTTAAATTATTGAAGATCATATTAAGCTACATATTTTAACGAATTTCAGGGAAATTCCGCCTATTTGCAACCTTCTGCTTACGTTCGTATCGCTAAGCTGTTGAATAAAACACTCCAATATTCTGTTTTAAAAAATGGTCTTTATTATACTACTTTGAAAGTATTACGCAATTAAACTTCACTTCGCAACTGATAGCGTGCTTAAATCAAACTGATTAATGATTGTTCAGCTTGCGCTCTTTTATACTCTCTGCTGTTTCATTCGCATATTTCTACTACAGTCTAGACGTTTCGCCTGCTAGAACTACTGTACATATATCCT
Organism: Eurosta solidaginis; assembly: GCF_040869045.1. Taxonomy (NCBI): domain Eukaryota; kingdom Metazoa; phylum Arthropoda; class Insecta; order Diptera; family Tephritidae; genus Eurosta; species Eurosta solidaginis. Next base: position 254,363,715 of record NC_090320.1, on the reverse strand, counting down.
ACTTGTAATTAGCTATATACATGTATATTTTTAGTTTGTATCCATATTCTTGTGTATATTTGATTAATACTTCGCTGATGACTCTCTGCTGCCGTGTATGTATGTGTAGATGATTGATTTGTTTACGTACGATACCTTAGTGATGGTAGTATCGCTTAGTGATACTAATATTCGTCACAATATTTTATGATATTTTGATATTATATTTAGTCTTTTTATTAATTATCTTTTCTAATATTTTGTTATGTGGTGTTTTGTTATGTTACGTAAATGTGTATGTATGCTATTTTATGTATGGCTAGAAATATACTATCCGGTCACGGCGATTTAAACTTGTGTCACTTTCTATTCTGAAAATAATGTCACCCTATTGGTTCTCCTCGGCTCTCTCATAAGTTTCTTAAAATATTTGCCAGTGAACAAGAAAAGGTTATTACAGTTGTTTAAGTGTCTTAAACTATGAACATTTTTTCTTTCGTTTGTTTCATCAGCCATTGAGTGCGCTTGTAATTCTCAACTGCTCAGTGAATTGTTCTAAAGACATAGTTGAAATTTTTGATCCAAAAGGGGGGTTTTTCAAATCAAGCTTAGGTAGTTCAACGCACAGCGAATGCTTTGGAGCCCCCAGTGCTCGCCCCCAATAAATACATAGAAAGATGTAGCAGTTGCTTTGCAACCTCTGTTGTTCTACAAGAACAAATAAATAAAATAAACATTAAATGACATTCAGTTCACTCAAATAACAAATAATATAATTATAAAAAAAACTTTTCTCCCGCCAAATCACCAAAGCTTAGACAACAGTGTAATATTTCACATTTGTCTGAGGTACAAACAATTTCTTACAAAAACCGACTTATGTGGTTCTTTGCCATTACGGTAGACATGTTCATACATGGTATATATATATATGTACATATGATCAAGTCCATGTAACTTTAAACAGATTTCAGAACAATTCATCAATTTGCATTTCCTTTCATTTTTTGAGGCAAGCAACCTTGCCGTAAGAACTCACACATATGTAAGTATGTTTTGCATATAATCTTAAATACAAAATATTAGCCTTTATTTTACCAAAAATCTCTCTTTTTGCTGTTACAAATTTCCTTTTTTGTTTTATTGTTACGGTTATAGGGTTATCTTCTGATGGAGGCAATTGTGGTGTTAAAGCTGATGTTGAATGCCGTTCGCTTAATAGTGGTGTTGGGAAATCACTTTATATGTTAATTTATACAAAAACTATCTTGCCTCTTAGTCGATGAGAGTAGCTTTTTATAGTCTTAAATCACAGGCAACAAAAACTGTAAAAAAAAATGATGAAAGCATCAGGCGACAGGGAAGAGTTTCTACACTTACACATGCTTAAATTTGTGCTACCCAGAAGAAAACTTGCGAAGCATCTACCAATGTTAAGAGTTGCAGCAACAATAATGCACATGAGTCAAACTTCTTTTATGATCAAAGACTGTTTTAAAAACAAATTGTACCAGAAAACAAGCCTAGCAGCCAAGGTCTAGTCAGAATGCGTTTCATAAGCCTACAGTACTTTCTTTTAATGATAAGAGTAACTTTGGTAGCCTAAGGTGGTACGACCTACACGTGATCTTCGAAAATATACAGCCCCGCGCTTTGAGGAATGTGACGTTTCCAGATATGTTATCTTTTTTTCATTACTATCTATTCCAATATGCCTTGAGACCCAATAAATATGTATGTTTTTCCCTATCGCGGCTCTTTCAAGGGATATCTTACATTTTTAAACTTTCTAAGATATTGTACTATGTGAGAATATTGCCTTAATTTTCACTTCGCTGTCAATATAAAAGTTGACACAGCTGTATTTTAAGCTTTTTTCTTCCAGTAGTTCTACTTCTATACTTACAGCCTTAAAAACGCTATAATGAACTGGCAGCTTGTAGGATCTGTTAATTTCCGGTTCAGCACAGCACACCGCAGACCATATTCATCCCATTACCTTGGATCATTCAGTGTACACGTTTATTGCCTCGTCTGACATTTGAGCCGCCTTGTGCCAACCATCTTCTATTGTGGTTATAAGAGCCCCTTCGAAGCGCAAGTGCGAACGTAGGTAGTCCGCTTGTTCAGAAACTGACGAGGCCAACCTGCTATTGTCGTATGTTCTGCGCTCTAGCTGCCACGAGGCAATGCGCTTTGTTAAAGCTGCTAACGTGATGTTCTTTGTCACTAGGTATACAGCCAATATAGCATAGCGTTCAGTCGTTGGTGGTGTTTTCACGGCTCCTAAAAGGCTAAGCGTTGACGGGCTGCATACACCGTTTAATTTTTTTTAAATAGGTTCTCTTTTGGCTATCCACCAAACACGGCCTACAAAGTAGCTCCCCAAGCCCGCTACTAGCAGATTCGTGATCGAAAGATAAGTGCTGTGTGCTGGCTCTTCGGAATCATCAATAAAGGGACTTTTTACTAGTACGTGATCATTCCCAGTTCTCTTTGTTTATAAGTCCCTTGACTAAATATCCCCTATCTTGGACTTTCCTCAACTGCGCTATTTCGCTGTTCGCACAGAAATTTTTCCATGAGACTGTCTGCGTCCTGGAAATTTTATGCTTGCAGTTTCAGCTCGTTGTAAGGGAACTTTTCAGCTTTAACATATCTGTTATTTGTCAGCTTTTGTTTCACTACGGCGGTTTTACTTTTGCTCTGAGTCTTCTTAGAGACCAAGCTTTATTGTACGCAGCCATAGTCGCCTTCGATAGGAAGTAATTCGATTCCTCCAGTTCGTCCACTTTGGGAGCCTCTAAGGTTTGTCCCAGTTTTGTTTCTTCATGTTTCTGGTTTTTGTTCTAGTCCGTTGACCTAGGGTTTCTAAAGGTTCCTCCTTACTCAACCCATAATAGCCATCCCATCATACCTTGATATATCACGTCCAGAGCTTTTTATTTCAAGGAGAAAAGATTAAGTTTTTTAGAGAATTACTTGTCTAGATATTTTGAATGTAGAAGGTTTAATTAAAAATCCGAACGCCGCTTGGTTGTGTAAAGAGATCTTGTTGCCCATCCGCGTCTAACCGGTTAGTTCTGTGTTTTTATTTGGATGGTTAAAGTTGCCCCGCCTCTTTATCTACTGGGCACATGTAGATACATATATGTACGCATATGCGCTTATGAATTTAAAACATATGTATATATACTTTATCATGATGAAGGATATACGCATGCATGCAAGCAAGGAGAGAAAAATAGTGACATCCAAATACACAAACAAGCAAACATAAATATGCGCAAACACATACATGCAAACAACAATTGTTGTTGTTAATTTTTTTGTTTTCGCTTGTGGCTATGAAGGCACATTCATTTGTGCTAAAAGTGCTTACACGTAGTTGGTAAACAATTGCAAATATATATGTATGTACACATGTGTGTGAGTGTGTTTGTCTCGTTGTCCATATCCGCGCGACTTCAGTAGTCAAGGCAATGAAATATGTTGCTGCAATCATTCAACTTCAGCTTAACACACAGCAATGATGGAAGGACAACCAATCGGACGGTACCAACAAGCAGCTCAACACTCAACTTAAATCAAAATTTATGTTTTGTGCTGTTCGGTGTATAAGTATGTGTGTGTAAATGTACTACTTGTTTTCTGCACGCCTACAACAATAACTAATTGTTAGAAGTAACAAAATACAACAAGAAAGCAAAAAAAAAAAAAATTAGACTTTATTACAAAAAAGCTTTTGTGTTGACAAAAAAATAGCAACAAGAAAAACAAAGACAAAAAATTTTACTACGAGTTTTCTGCAAACTACAACTGGCCGAACTGAATGCAAAATACAACCAACGTCGTTATATATGAATTTGTATGGGTTATTCCATGTGCAAGCGCTTAATGATGTGAAAGTGTTATATTTGATTTGGTTACAATTTTCTTTAAATTTATTTTATTTGTAATAAACGATGTTGGGTCCGAATCATTAGTTTTACTTGTTCAACAAAAAAGTGATTTAAAAATGTTTCGAAAATGAAAACTAACAAATAAATCCTTCTTGATTAACTGAATGAGTTTTTGCATCAATAATTTTGATTTAGTTAATTTGTAAACTTTCCACTTTATTTATAAACTTTTATACTCAGCTGAGCAGAGCTCACAGATTATATTAATTTTGTTCGCATAGCGGTACCCCGTAACAGCATAAACTAATCAAGATAGATACAGACTTCTATATATCAAAATGATCTGGGCGAAATAAGAAATTCATTTAGCCATGTCCGTCCGTCTGTCCGTAAACACGATAACTTGAGTCAATTTTGAGGTACCTAAATGAAATTTGGTACCGTAAGTTCCTGGGCACTTATCTGCGATCGATATTTAAAATGAGCGAATTCGGACTATAAACACGCTCACTTTTTCGATATCGAAAATTTCGAAAAACCGGAAAAGTGCGATAATTCATTACCAAAGACGGATAAAGTGAAGAAATTTGGTAGGGTGGTTGACCTTATGACGCAGAATAGGAAATTACTAAAATATTGGACAATGGGCGTGACACCGCCCACTTTTAAAAGAAGGCAATTTAAAAGTTTTGCAAGCTGAAATTTGGCAGTCGTTGAAGATATCATGATGAAATTTGGCAGGAACATTACTCCTATTACTATATGTGTTCTAAATAAAAATTAGCAAAATCGGTTGACGACACGCCCACTTAAAAAAAAAAAAAAATTAAGTCAAATTTTAACAAAAAATTTAATATCTTTATAGTTTATAAGTAAATTATGTCAACAATCAACTCATATATTTGCTGCAAAGCTCTCAGCTGAGTATATAATGTTCGGTTACACCCAAACTTAGCCCTCCTTACTTGTTTTATCATGTTTTCTTTCTTCTGATGACTTTACATCAGTTTTTTTTAGAGCAGGAAGTTAGATATATCTGGCACGGACATACATATTTGGCCAGTGACGATGTATCTGGGCCACCGCCAGTACTCAGCTACGCCATTATCAGCCATGCAACTCGGAGTGGAGTCAAACTCATTGTTGTATGCGATGCAACAAGATAGATGATTGTTCATCATTATTTTAATGCGCAAAAAAACCCTAATGACTGTACTAGAATGAAACATTCACAGTGGAAAAACCGCAGACACACTTCAGGTGTAACTGATACAGGAAAAGAGCGTAGATTTCGCTTTAATTATCGACTCCACCGAATCGCTTTAATTTGGTTTCCGACTGCAAATAAGGCTTTTCATTCTAGCAAAGGAACCTGCACTGATCACTTCTGTACCTCATACCAACACGCTGCAACAATAAGCTACTACCTGATACCCGGCAATTGCTACGTGAGTACCAACAAAATCTTGACGATATCGAGGACACAGCCCAAGAAATGAACGTAGTGGTTATCAAAACAGGTGACTTTTACTCAGGAGTCATTCAGTGAGAGATGCCAAGGACTAGCTGAAAAAGGAAAAGTAGTACTGGATATGGCGGCTGGGGTGGGACCAACAGTCATATACTCTGGCACACCGACCACTTTCAGGAGAACATGCTATGAAAACACACGACCAGATTTGACAAACGCGTCGAAGAGCACAGTGCCTGAAGACTTCACTGGCAGTAATCGCCGATACATATCTTCCATAGTTGCGCCACAAGAAGCGCCCAAGTTGGACACAATAAAAAGCACAAGCAAAAATCAAGTAGCGAAGCTAAACGCTGAAACCCTAGTTGCTACCGTCGACACATACCCGGTAAACAAATGCTGAGTATCGTCTTAAAACTGTAATGCTGAACGTTAAACAGGCATAAAACAAATCGATGACATTGCTGCAAAAAAACAACGTCAAAAATTAGTTTACTGGTAAATAGCAGAAATAGTTGAGATGAGACGAAACTGTTATTGCTCAGGGAAGGCGAGTATATAATGGAACCAGATGGCTGGGCGAGCTACTGTCTAAGCAATGTCATACAAAAAAGAGAATAAACACCTGAAGTGCGCTATTACCAACGCAAGAAGCGCAAATGGGAGTAGCTTCGAGAAGTCGCCAACAGATACCTTTGGGATCTGGCTTACAAAATAAGACTACAAAAAGTGTTAACCAAGATGCTGACACCCGAGTTAGATGAAATAGATAAATAATAAATAAATGCAAGGCACGCTATACTCCGAAGAGGTTTTAGGCCGAGCTTCTCTTCCAATTTGCATAGTGCTCCTTTTTGATTTTTCCTACAAATTGGCGAGACAGGACCTACATGTTTTCATGCCGACTCCGAACGGCATCTGCAAAACAGATGCGTTTTCTCTGAGATTTTTTTTTTTACTAAATTTTCGATGTTGTTTTGAGCGGGAGTTGAACCCACGATCTTCGGTGGTGTAGGCGGAGCACGCTACCACCACAACACGAATAGCATAGTTAAAATTATCTTTCCTTCTCACGATATAAGGGAAGATACTGACGTATACATAAGAAAACTTAAAGAACCTCTCGGTAGAATAACATCTTGCAAAAAGAAGCTTCAAATAAATATTAGGCCCCAGTCGGGCCGCAGAATCCATTCAAGAAATTAGAAAAATGCGTCAGCAATTCATATTGGATATGTATAACACATGTATAAAGGAGCGAAAGATGGAACAAAAGCAGCAGCTAATTCAAATTGGCGAAGGCATGGAGGATTCGAGCTTGCCATAGCCTTTGTGCACGCTCGGCACTGCCAGAAAATTGTTTGAAAGGGTCCCTAAACCACGTATTGCAGATGCCGTGGAACAAAATATATTCTGGCCCAAAATTACACTTCAGGCGGAATCGAAGACGTCCAAAACCGGCAGCCGTATACTTGAATAGTAGGTGTAGGGAATTTTTCGAACCGTTAATAAATCTATAACTTTTTCATAACGAATTGGTAACACTACGACAGCAAATGTGTTACTTTTCATTAACAAATCAATACATTTTTGACAGCATATTCATAACTTTTCGATAACAAATCGATAACTTCATGATATAAAGTTGATGCAAAATAAGTTACGCTTCAATAATAAGTCGATGGCTTTTTGATAGTATTTATATTGACAACAAACCGTATACTTTTCCATAGCACGCCCATAAGGGATCCATAGCTTATCGATAAACTTTTGAGAAATTTTGGGGTTCGTGGGAGAAACATGCATAATCTGATCGCAGTGATACGAACGTAGTTTTGGTGTAGATAACTTTTTGACAACAAATCGAAAACTTCCCTATAGCGCGCCAATAAAAAGTATATAGCTTATCGATAAATTTTCAAGAAATTAATTTGCGGTTCGTGGGAGTAACATGCGTGTCCCGATCGCTTTGATGCGAACGTAATTTTGATCACGGCTTAACTGGTGGTAATTGATCGTTGCTAAGTTTAAATCATAGAAATTGCTGTAAATATCAAAAAAAAAAATATATATACATTTGCTTGGAATCGCCCCTTTATGTGTACACATATGCATTGGTTAATCCTTGTAATAGGTATAGCAGAAAAAACACTTTTATGAAATACCAGTCCCACATCAACAACAAACTAACTAAGACCTTACTCAAATTCTAAGAAAATCAACAAAAACTTGAGCTCTGACACATATACATATAGATATATATACAAACATGTATATTGTACACATATTTAGATATGCATATAAGTATTTTATGCAAAAATTCAAAAATTGTGCAAAAACCTGACGCCTCATCTCATAAGTTATTTATTCAAAATGTTTTTGCTGACGAGCTGCTGGAATTTTGTGTATGTAAGCTAACACGTTTGTATGTTTATCAGCATATTCTTACAAGTAGATAGTGTCGTTTGTTGATATTTTACTTGTGAATTTACTACGGTTCAGTGCCCAATTCAATTCGTATAAGCAAAATTTTGTTTTCATTTTCATAGCTCACTGAAATTTTCCATTAATACCAAGCTGTGCTGTTGCAAATGTAATAAGTAAGAGACTTGAAAAAATAAAATTAAATAATTAAAATGTTACTTTTATATTTTCTGTGTATATTCGTTTTTAGACAGAATCTTGTTACAGCGCGGAAAAAGTATTACATAGCTTTAGTTACGTTTTTAACTATCTTACTATAATTCGAAAATTGTCGACGGTGCCAGAGATAAGTCGAATTCCATAGTTTTTATAAGGTTACTGAGTGGATATGTAGTCTGAATACCGCTTCGTCTCATATTAGGGCAGCATATGAAAGGAGACCTTCTGACACAGTGGCACCAAATTAATTATAAGTGGCCTTAGCACAGCAAAGAGCGCTCAGTACCAGGTACTTGTGTAAGTACAAAAATTTGCGTCGAGAAAACGTATGTCCTTAAATTAACTAGAGTTCGCCCAAAGACCAAAATTTAACCAAAACACATTTAACTTTTAGCTGAAACAAATAATTTCGTATTTTTGAGAAGAGATCTTCGATGCTGATTGTTTTATCAACGGGTTAATCTTGATAGTCAGTTATTTTCGTCGAGCTATCGATTTGTTGTTAGTAACTCTACGTAAGGATATCGAAATTTTTTGAATTTTGTAACAAGTCAAAAACTTTTTCGATAATAAATCTATAACTTTTTGCTAACTTTTTGGTAACACTCCGGTAACAAATATATATCTTTGCGATAATAAATTGATAACTTTTTGACTATATATCGATAAATTTTCGATAACAAATCAATAACGTATTGATATATTTTGGAAAAAAAGGTTAATAATTTGTCTTAAACAAATCAATAACTTTAGGATAACCAAGTAAGGAAGTCTAAGTTCTGGTGAAACCGAACATTAAATACCCTGCTGTACACTTGAAATGCTGGTGTTGTTTGTTTTGTGTGCTTAATAGTGTTACAAGGCTTCGCAATAATACTGTTACGACTATTAGCAAAACTAAGGGGTGCTGCCATCTCTAGGCCGATGCTAAGCAGTGACGTGAGTTCACATCTATAATTCAATCATTATGTATCAACATCAGGCATCGGCATTTAGTGGCACAATTGTGCACACTCGATTCACACGTATTCTTATTCTCTTTAGTTTAGTAGTCACTGAGCATTTGGCGCAGCAACATTGATTGTGTGCGTCGCTCGCAATGTTGACGAATGTTATTAGCAAGCAACAAGCAAAGATTGTTTGTTAATGTTTTCAATGCGCTCAAGCGAAATTTAATGTGGACCAACCCTTTTGCGCAAACACAATGTATTTAATTGTATAAACATTTTGCTTCCCATTGTGCGCATTAAAAATATAATAACAAACTATCTTGTCTTGTTGCTTGCTAATAAGCGAATGAACTAAGCAAACCGATGCATAAAATGATGTGCGCGGTTATGGCGCTCTCACTAACACATCTTTATTTCCAATTTGCCGATGCCTGATCTACATAAACGAATCAATAATTGCGTCTACACATATGTACGTATACGAGCAGCGGAGCGGCAATGCACAACCACATGCATATACCTTATCTGAGTTTTCACAAGAGAGCGCAATAATTTGTGCAAGTATTACGCAAATGAGAAATTATACATCTGTAATTGTAGCTGAGAAATTTACAACTAACTAAGTAAAATTCTGGAAACGCTTAGAAGATGCCACGAGGAAATTACAGAGTATAAAAGCATCAGCGGTAGAGGCGCTATGGGCAGTTTCGATTAAGACGGTATCTAGCGAGTAACAGCAGTATTATTTTGAAAGTCAGTTTCATTTAAGTTATCAGTTTGGTTATTAAGCCAGCTAGTTGCAAAGTATAAGTGTTATTGTGGAGTACTTTAATAAAGGCCATTTTTCCGTTAATCAATATTGGAGATATTTATTCAACAGTTTAGTGATACGAACTTAGCAAAAGGGCAAATAAGAGGATTTGCAAGTAAATTCGTTACAATACATATACATATTGTTCTATTCTGAACAAATTTTTCTTGGCGTTATGGCTCCCGAAACATAGAAATTGCTTAGTCATAAAAAGGGCGGTGCCGCGCCCATTTTTTAAAATTTGAAGTTCTTCCTATTTGTTGTTATAAATCCACTTGGGAAATGAAATACCATTGATATAAAGCTCTTTTTTGCCAAGATATAGCTTATTTTGTGTCGTCCACTACCCTTTTAAAAATCTGGGCGTGGTCCTTAACCGATTTCGTTAATTTTTCTTCAAAGCATTCCTTATAGTAAAGGCAACCTCTATAATAATATTTGTAAAATTTATTTTATCACAATTAGGCGGTACCAGGTCCAATTTAAAAGTTTTTTTCAAATTTTTGTCAAGAGTCAGTTATATATATAAAAAGTGGGCGTGGTTGTTATATGATTTCGGTTATTTTGAATACCGATCTATTCTGGGTCCAGATAAGCTCTTGCACCAAATTTGGTGAATGTATCTCAATATTTACTCAAGTTATCGTGTTACCACCCCCACTTTTATATAAAAGATTTTTAAAAGGGTCGTGGACGAATAAAATAAGCTATATTTTTGGAAAAAAGTGCTTTATATCAATTGTATTTCATTTCCCAAGTGGAGTTATAACAATAAATAGCAGAAAATTCAAATTTAAAAAAATGGGCGTGGCGCCGCCTCTTTTATCACTAAGCAATTTTCTATGTTTCGGAAGCCATAACTGGAAGAAAAATTAGTTCAGAATAGAACCATATGTATATGTATTATTGCTCAGTCTTGTAACACTTTTAACCACACAAAACAAACAACAACAGCATTTCAAGTGTACAGCTGGGTATGTAATGTTCTGTTTTCACCGAACTTAGACTTCCTTAATTGTTTTATTTAGAATTTGCAATTTCTTCCACTTGGTTGAAGAAGACAATCCAACTGATCGTAAGTGTTAACTTTTGGCATAGCTGATGATACAGGGCAAGCAGATGAAAGGCATGTGGCTGAGACGTTCGACCAGGACCTGCATTTTGGCGAGCATGCAGCCGTAATTGTACCTGAAGTTCAGAGCCGTAACAAAATCATTAAGTCTCTTGCTGGCAACACTTGGGGAAAAGATAAAGAAACGCTTATAACAACTTGTAAAGTTAATGGCCGGTCGCTTGTATGCTATGCGTCCCCAATATATTAGCGGGGCCTAAAAGAAATACACTAGCAGAAACTGCAGCCCTGTCAAAAAAACCATTCAGAACTGACACGGGATGTTTTCTTCTGTATCATATATAACGTGAGCCGAGAATACTCCCCATAATGTATAGAAAATGAATGCTGAAAAAAAAGTGTCTTCTTAGTACCCGAAAACCTGGGGATCCCAAAAGACATACGATTAAAGAGGCCCTGCTTATAAGAACCTTAAAAAGTTATCTCGTGAGCACTAATAATAAATCCGGCACTTATGAATTTAGCAGTGTGAAGAAACGGAGCATGAAAAGGTATTCAGAGACATCCACAAAAAGTCGTCAGACCACTATGCCAGAGATTGCCCGGTAAACCTTGTTCCAAAACCAAATACTCGCAATTCGCATGAAAGAAAATTCCACAGGCAGACCGGCATCACTCTGTCTCAACTTCGGTCTGGATACTGTAGCAGGTTAAACTCTTACTTATCCCGAATCGACTCCGACATGTCCAATGTATATCCTGCTTGAAACGTGTCCCCGTATGACACCAACCATCTTCTCAAATGATTTATAGAACCAACGTCTGTAACACCTCTATCACTCTGGTCCAACTCTGTTTTAAAGGCCACTTTTCCCTGACTTCCGTTAAAGGATATTACTGACAATTTGTGAGTGGTCTCGCCTACATGTTGGATGGGGCGAAGTGCTGCTACAACAACAACATGAAGGCAGTTCGCCAAAAAGTATGTAAGTGTGAGAAATCCTCAATTCCACAACCTGATTGAGATGCAAGAAGCTCAGGATGAAGAAAGAAGAGGCATCAAAAGACTGCAGGTGAAAAAGGTATATTCAAAAGACGTGAAACGGCAGCAGGAAATATCTCTGTACTAGAATCGGGTGGCAAGCTGACTATCACAGCAAGACTAATATAATAAACATACAATATGGAACCGAGGATGAACTAATAATAGCGATTCGTAAACTGCAAGGCAGGAGGACAGAAAATTAGTGATAGCATACCCAAAGAACACCCTGGATCATGAATAAAGTTCCGGGGCATTCCCTGGCTGTAACACTCATAGATAACTGCTTGTTGTTGTGATTAGAAAGATACGCATCAAACCAGTTACTCTGCTACTATCCTATGACTTGTTGAGCTGTTACGATGGCCATGGTGGAGAAAATAAAGTATGTTCTAACAAATATTAAAAAGGCAAAATAAATAAGGTCAAAACTTCAATTGTTCTCGTGGCTGCTTGGAGCAGTCATAAGGTCAATTGACGTCATAGCCGTTGACCTTATGTCACCCTGAAATTGCACCTCAATAGCCCACTCCAAGATAATGATTATTACACGCAATATGCAATGAATCTTGTACAGTTCTAAAAAAGTTGGAATAAAGAGCATATAAAAAATATTCAACCATAATAGGGCAATGGCAAAAACTAAAGTCAAGCCAAACAAACCTTTGCAATGCTAAGCCGAAAGTCATTTCAACTTTACGTGCCACACATACCCACATTTACACTTACACCAACTCGGGTATACGACCTACACACACAAAGGAAGCTTGCGTTTTCCTTTTAATTTTTTTTTTTTTACTTTTTTTGGCAGCACTAATCAACAATGCTTGACGTTCATCTTTGCATTTGCGTACACTTTCATCATCATCGCCATGCCACCTCTTGTTGGCAATGGTGAAAATTTCCATTTGTTAAGAGTTATTTATGGTTGGAAATAAATAAAGCTTAACCGTAAAAGGCAAGTTTTGTTGGTGGCTCTACCAACTGTGGTGCACTCGAAAGTTTTATAGAGCTTAGGAAAACTATTCCGCGTTACCCTTGATGCCATAGTGTACAAAACGATCGTCGTTCGTCTGTTTGTAACACGATTAACAACACGACAGCCAAAACGATAATGAAAATGATAACGGCCATTTCTTATGTTCTCCTGATATTCTCTTTCACAGCTGCTGTGAAAGCGAAAAACAGGAGTCGGAAACAAAGAAAAAACAAATTTGATAATTGCTAGACCATGAGCGAAAACGTAAGCTTCACAATACCATAGGTGGACTTTATCGCCAACGCAGGTATCGCTTGTAAAGCGTTATGTTCGCCAAACATAATGACAACATTCAGCACAGCAAGCAGTCTATTAGCTTAAGGTTAGGTCTCTTAAGCTAGCCCAACCTTTCAAACCCAATCAAAAAACGAGACCGTACTAAATTGCACAAATATTCAATTAAATTTATTACAATTGTTTTTTTTTTTTAAATATCGAGGATTGGGTTAGCTTAAGTTTAAGCTAGCCCAACTCATATGCACAATAAAAAAATGAAAAAATCATATTTAATTACACAATATTTAATGCTGATTGAGTACGGGTTAAGCTAGCCCAACCCACATGCCAAATAAAAAAGCGACAACGTATTTAAGTTTAAGCTAGTCCAACCCTCGATATTTTTTAAGAAACAAGTGTAATAAATTTAATTAACCCGTATTAAATTAACATTAAATATGGTGTAATTAAATGCGATTTTTTCATTTTAACTAATTATTTTTTATTTTTTAAAAAGCAAGTGTAATAAATTTAATGAAATCAATAAACAAACGAACGACGCGATAACCTCCGAAGCGACTTAAGGCTGAGCTTCTGTTCCAAGTTGAGTTGAGCTCGTTAAAATTTTTCTTAGCAATTGGCGGGACGGGACCTACTTGTTTCATTTCGACTCCGAACGGCATCAAATTAGTATTAAATATGGTGCAATTTAGTTCGGTCTGGTTTTTTGATTGGGCTGGAAAGGTTGGGCTAGCTTAAGAGACCTCTTAAGCTTGTACTTCAAGCGGTAAACATCTCCTGCATCGACTCTATACTCAAACACTCTGCAAGTAAACTCATACTACTAAAGGCCCAAACACATAAGAATAACCTATTTGATGATCCCCATACAAACACAAGCAGTCAACTACAGCATCGTGCGCTAACAGTTGAGTTGACTGCATGTGTTTGCAGGGGGATCATCAAATAGGTTATTCTTATGTGTTATGACCTTAAAAATGAGAAGTTGCGTTTGTGTTCGATGCTCTGCCGGTGTTGTGCACCACTGTAAAACCACACAGATACCTTTATATACATGTGTGTATATATTTTGCTGCATATGTATGCACATGAGCATTAACTTTTTAATATTTGACTTTAGCTTTGCGTTAGGTGAAAGTTGAGGATTAAAACGAATATATGTGAAATAGAATTGTGAGAGGGGTGACGCGGGTAAAGAATGAGTTAATGCGTTAAACGATTTAGAGAAAAAATTAAATGCAAGGGCAACACTTGGCAAAGAGAAGCTTTGCTGCTCTAGATGCCTTTGAGTATTTATTTGATTTTTTCATCTCAGAAAGCAAACACAGTTTTTGTACAAAATAAGTTATTTAATGCTTTTGACTTAAGCAAGGTTGGTTAGCTTTGTGAATTAAAAGCGGTCGCAAATCATCAACTTTATGCAAGAAAAATTACTTTCAAAACAAGTAAGGAAGGCTAAGTTCGGGTGTAACCGAACATAACATACTCAGTTGAGAGCTATGGAGACAAAATAAGGAAAATCAATCTGGGGTAACCCTGGAATGTGGTTGTATAACATGTGTATCAAATGAAAGGTATTAAAGAGTATTTTAAGAGAGAGTAGGCCATAGTTCTATGGATGAACGCCATTTAGGGATATCGCCATAAAGGTAGACCAGGGCTGACTCTAGAATTTGTTTGTACGATATGGGTATCAAATGAAAGGTGTTACTGAGCATTTTAAGAGGGAGTGGGCCTTAGGTCTATCGGTGGACGCCTTTTCGAGATGTCCCCATTAAGGTGGACCAGGGGTGATTCTATAATGTGTTTGTACGATATGGGTATCAAATCAAAGCTGTTAATGAGTATTTTGAAAAGGAGTGATCCTTAGTTCCATAGGTGGACGCCGTTTCGAGATATCGCCATAAAGGTGGACCAGGGGTGTCTCTAGAATGTGTTTGTACGATATGGGAATCAAATGAAAGGTGTTACTGAGTATTTTAAGAGGGAGTGGGCATTAGGTCTATAGGTGGACGCCTTTTCGAGATATCGCCATTAGGGTGGGCCAGGGGTGACTCTAGAATGTTTGTACGGTATGGGTATCAAACGAAAGGTGTTACTGAGCATTTTAAGAGGGAGTGGGCATGAGGTCTATAGGTGGACGCCTTTTCGAGATATCGTCATTAGGGTGGGCCAGGGGTGACTCTAGAATGTGTTTGTACGATATGTGCATCAAACGAAAGGTGTTACTGAGCATTTTAAGAGGGAGTGGGCATTAGGTCTATAGGTGGACGCCCTTTCGAGATATCGCCATTAGGGTGGGCCAGGGGTGACTCTAGAATGTTTGTACGATATGGGTATCAAACGAAAGGTGTTACTGAGCATTTTAAGATGGAGTGGGCATTAGGTCTATAGGTGGACGCCTTTTCGAGATATCGCCATTAGGGTGGGCCAGGGGTGACTCTAGAATGTGTTTGTACGATATGGGTATCAAATGAAAGGTGGTAAGGAGTATTTTAAAAGGGAGTAATCCTTAGTTCTATAGGTGGACGCCTTTTCGAGATATCGCCATAAAGGTGGACCAAGGGTGATTCTAGAATGTTTGTACGATATGGGTATCAAACGAAAGGTGTTACTGAGCATTTTAAGAGGGAGTGGGCATTAGGTCTATAGGTGGACGCCTTTTCGAGATATCGCCATTAGGGTGGGCCAGGGTGACTCTAGAATGTGTTTGTACGATATGGGTATCAAATGAAAGGTGGTAAAGAGTATTTTAAAAGGGAGTAATCCTTAGTTCTATAGGTGGACGCCTTTTCGAGATATCGCCATAAAGCTGGACCAAGGGTGACTCTAGAATGTTTGTACGGTATGGGTATCAAACGAAAGGTGTTACTGAGCATTTTAAGAGGGAGTGGGCATTAGGTCTATAGGTGGACGCCTTTTCGAGATATCGCCATTAGGGTGGGCCAGGGTGACTCTAGAATGTGTTTGTACGATATGGGTATCAAATGAAAGGTGGTAATGAGTATTTTAAAAGGGAGTAATCCTTAGTTCTATAGGTGGACGCCTTTTCGAGATATCGCCATTAGGGTGGGCCAGGTGTGACTCTAGAATGTTTGTACGATATGGGTATCAAACGAAAGGTGTTACTGAGCATTTTAAGAGGGAGTGGGCATTAGGTCTATAGGTGGACGCCTTTTCGAGATATCGCCATTAGGGTGGGCCAGGGTCACTCTAGAATATGTTTGTACGATATGGGTATCAAATGAAAGGTGGTAATGAGTATTTTAAAAGGGAGTAATCCTTAGTTCTATAGGTGGACGCCTTTTCGAAATATCGCCATTAGGGTGGGCCAGGTGTGACTCTAGAATGTTTGTACCATATGGGTATCAAACGAAAGCTGTTACTGAGCATTTTAAGAGGGAGTGGGCATTAGGTCTATAGGTGGACGCCTTTTCGAGATATCGCCATTAGGGTGGGCCAGGGGTGACTCTAGAATGTTTGTACGATATGGGTATCAAACGAAAGGTGTTACTGAGCATTTTAAGAGGGAGTGGACACTAGGTCTATAGGTGGACGCCTTTTCGAGATATCGCCATTAGGGTGGGCCAGGGGTGACTCTAGAGTGTTTGTACGATATGGGTATCAAACGAAAGGTGTTACTGAGCATTTTAAGAGGGAGGGGGCATTAGGTCTATAGGTGGACGTAGGATGGGTGGACGAGATATCGCCATTAGGGTGGGACAGGGGTGACTCTGGTATGTTTTTGTACGATATGGATATCAAATTAAAGGTATTAATGAGGGTTTTAAAAGCGAGTGGTCCTTAGATGTATATGTGAAGGCGTTCTCGCGATATCGACCAAAATGTGGACCAGGTGATCCAGAAAATCATCTGTCGGGTACTGCTAATTTATTTATATATGCAATACCACTAACAGTATTCCTGCCAAGATTCCAAGGGCTGTTGATTTCGCCTTGTAGAACTTTTTCATTTTCTTCTACTTAATATGGTAGGTGTCACACCCATTTTACAAAGTTTTTTCCAAAGTTATATTTTGCGTCAATAAACCAATCCAGTTACCATGTTTCATCACTTTTTTCGTATTTGGTATAGAATTGTGGCATTTTTTTAATTTTTCGTAATTTTCGATATCGATAAAGTGGGCGTGGTTATGGTCAGATTTCGCCCATTTTTTATACCAAGAAAAAGTGAGCTCAGGTAAGTACGTGGGCTAAGTTTAGTAAAGATATATCGGATTTTGCTCAAGTTATTGTGTTAATGGCCGAGCGGAAGGACAGACGGTGGACTGTGTATAAAAACTGGGCGTGGCTTCCACCGATTTCGCCCATTTTCACAGAGAACAGTTACCGTCATAGAATCTATGCTCCTACCAAATTTGAGAAGGATTGGTAAATTTTTGTTCGACTTATGGCAATAAAAGTATTCTAGACAAACTAAATGAAAATGGGCGGAGCCACGCCCATTTTGAAATTTTCTTTTATTTTTGTATTTTGTTGCATCATATCATTACTGGAGTTGAATTTTGACTTAATTTACTTATATACAGTAAAGATATTAAATTTTTTGTTAAAATTTGAATTTAAAAAAATTTTTTTTTAAAAAGTGGGCGTGTTCTTAATCCAATTTTGCTAATTTTTATTTAGCACATATAGAGTAATAGTAGTAACGTTCCTGCCAAATTTCGTCATGATATCTTCAACGACTGCCAAATTACAGCTTGCAAAACTTTTAAATTACCTTCTTTTAAAAGTGGGCGGTGCCACGCCCCTTGTCCAAAATTTTACTAGTTTTCTATTCTGCGTCATAACGTCAAGCCATCTACCAAGTTTCGTCGCTTTATCTGTCTTTTGTAATGAGTTATCGCACTTTTTCGGTTTTTCGAAATTTTCGATATCGAAAAAGTGGGCGTGGTTATAGTCCGATATCGTTCATTTTAAACAGCGATCTGAGATGAGTGCTCAGGAACCTACATACCAAATTTCATCAAGATACCTCAAAATTTACTCAAGTTATCGTGTTAACGGACGGACGGACGGACGGACGGACGAACGGACGGACGGACATGGCTCAATCAAATTTTTTTTCGATCCTGATTATTTTGATATAGGGAAGTCTATATCTATCTCGATTCCTTTATATATGTACAACCAACCGTTATCCAATCAAACTTAATATACTCTGTGAGCTCTGCTCAACTGAGTATAAACAAAAATAATCGCAATATAAGTTGTTCCATCCAACTTTGCTAAGGTGAACAGAGAGGGCCTTAAATACATTGAAGTTCATTCAACCCCTACCAGGCTGCGTTAACAACTGCACCTAAATGCAATGCCTCGGAAAATTCCAGCGCGGACCATACGACCGCGTCAATTTTTACATTGACAACCAAGCAGAAACCATAAGAAAATCTAAAAGTGAGTTAGAATGAAAGCGATGCCTGGAAAGAATCGGAATTCAGGGCATATAGGAATATATGGAAATGAAAAAGCGTATGAGCTAGCTAAACAAGGCGCATCGTTACAACCTGGTACCGTAGACGTTCCAATAATATTGGGTGTTAAAAGAAGGCAAGAATTGTACATGATTGATCAAGCAAGAAAGGCGTTGAACCAAGCGCGGTGTTAAAGATCATGTGCAGGTCTTACAACATTAGGCAAACCAGGTTAATGTTATCGGTGGAAAGAGGGGACTGTTGGCTCATAATCGTTATTCTGACTGTACATTTCCTGCCGGCGTCACATGCTCTTAAATTAGGCCTTCCAGTTATAGCAGATGCCATAAGTGCGGACTGGAGGGGAAACCATAAAGCACGTTTTGTGGTCCTGCTCTGTGCTTGCTAGGCTAGGACTCCAGCTATAAAGCATAATACAGCTATCAAATATATAGGAGTAGGTCCTAGAAAACTTCTAGTATTGGCCAAGATCACGGAGTTATTTTGTACCATAGTTCCTGGTTTTTGATAGGGTTTTCATTTTTGTCTTTGGGCACACTTCTGGTAACACTATGGACTCATTCTGTCTATGTGAGGTCCTCAGAAACTTACCAGTTCAACCTAACATTACCCTTTTTATTCCTTTCATGAAAATGAAATGTTTGGTTCGAAATTAAAATTGTAAATCTCGAAAGAAGAAGAGATAGAGCCAGAAATAAGTATACCGAAATGACTAGCTGAGTTGAAACGTTGTTTTTTGACCCTTTGAGGCTTTCTTTATGTAGATTTTGGTTACCTTTTACGACAGACATGCCCATCGCTGGCATATTTTTAGCTTCTAACCATGTGGCGTGTCCGTCTTTGTAGCCTACAAATGAGTGGAAGGATTACGCTTAAAGGGGATTTTCTCTCTTTCGTTGTCTGATCAGCGGTCGCTATGAAACCATTCGTGTTTCGAATGCAGGATTTACCAGGGTGGTATATATAGACGACCTTTTAATCCTTGTCACCATTTTAATAGTTCGTTCTGTGTATTCTTATCGATTTTCACGACAGACATTCCTCCTGTGCGAATATTCCACGCCTGTAACCCACTCCGCCGTCGAATCTTTTCTTTTTTAGCCTAGAAAACGGTTAAAAGTAGTATTTTGGTCTTTGTACGGAGATCCTATTCACACTCCTCGAATAACTCGAATTCAGGGCCGGCCAAGATGGCCTATGTGGATGATCTGATAATGGACACAGTGTAAAATTTTGCGAACACCCTGCGTGGCCTTTGCACAGATATCCGTATCTCATATAGACCAACTACAGTTTTAAAATAAGTTTTATACAACCCCCTTTTTATTTTTTACCTAGAAAAATAATTAAGCTTCACAATTTTGATGAAGTATTGGGGTGACAAGCTCATTTTGGCATGTGAGTGTTGAAGTTTTTAAACGGTTTTATTTAGCTTGAGTTGACAGGCAGGCTGCATGCATGGCCGTTGTGAACGAATTTTGTAATTGAAATTTAAGTAACTTCCCCATAAGCTACAAGCTTGAAACTTGGAATATAGTTCAGAACCCGATGACAATGCAATAATAAGAAAAAATCGCCGCTAGGTGGCGCAAGGATCGAGATATTCGCAAAATTCGCATTTGTGGTCCGATTTGGCTCATATTTGGAAGACATAATACATGCAAGAATAGAAATCGACCTGTGAAAAAAAATCGCCACTAGGTGGCGCATAGATCGACATATTCACAAAAATCGTATTTGTTCGCCGATTTGGCTCATATTTGGAACATATAATACATGCAAGAATAAAAAGCGACTTATGAAAAAAAATCACCGCTAGATGGCGCAAGGATCGAGATATTCACAAAAATCGTATTTGTGGTCCGATTTGATTTGGTCCATATTTGGAACACATAATACACATAATACACATACATGAATAGAAAGCGACCTATGATGCCCGATTTGACTCATATTTGGAACAAATATTGCACACAGTCCGGAAGAAGTGACATCAAAATATTTTGGAGTTGGAGGAGGGACAAGCATACGTGGCGCAGAATCGAGTAAAGTCTTTGGAAGGATTATGTATTGAGGACTTAGGTTGTAACATATTGTCAGAAAAGAGTCCTTGTAATAATGAGTCACTAAATGAACTAAATAGAATGAGAAATAATAGGAAATTAAATAAAGACTAAAAAATTTAAATAATATAATTTAAAAAAAATGTTTAAGTTAAACGGTTTTATTGAAAACAATATTCACATGAAGTAATAATAATACGAAAAGCTAGAAAATAATTAGGTAAGTCCTAGTTACTAGTCATCACACTCCTTATCAATCTAGGGCGTTGATCAGACAATTAAATAAAAGCGTTGGACGCGTCATATTTCTGTTGATAGTCATAAGTAAAACCAATTGAACCTTAATCAGGTTATGCTACGCCTCACATTTTTAGAAATTTCACGCACCCAATGCTTTTATTTAATTTTCTGATCAACGCCCTAGATTGATAAGGAGTGTGATGACTAGTACCTAGGACCTACCTTATTATTGTCTAGCTTTTCGTATTATTATTACTTCATTTAAGTATTGTTTTCAATAAAACCGTTTAACTTAAACATTTTTTTTAATTATTTTTTATGGATGAAACTCAACTTTATTCCGTCAGAAACGAGTAGTCAGCAGAAAGTTAAGTCTACCCAATAAGTTCAAAGTCTTCATAGTCAGTCTTATCAAGAATACGGCGAGCGCGTTGCTTCCCAGTGCTTCATGTGTAAGTACAATCGGGCGGCTACTTAAATGCTGCCCCATTTAGGCTTTTCCAGCAACTACTCAGTCAAACCTTATCTCCAACAAAACGATAGAGCAAAACGAATTCGAAAGAGAAAAAAGCCCCCACAATTCAACAACTGCCATCTGGCTCCTCCCCCCTTTCGAACGAAAAAAGCATAATAATTAGTTTGATGCTTAGTCAGTAGGCTAAACTTACATTGGTCACATAAGTGCACTCACAGCTACTTCACGGTATTTGCATTTACAAACAAACATATTGCATTTTTTTTTTCAGCACTTATATCCAGTTTTTGTGAGTTAGACTTTGTGCCATAATTGCATTGACGCTTTGAAAAACGATTTATGCTACTGATGTTTTTTCGTAATGTACGCTGTGGTCAAGGTAACGTGTAGTAAGTTGCATCAGCGCTTGTCTGCAATTCAAACGCAGCCAGTATGTCACAATTTCAAGAGTTCGAACAAAAATAAACCACTAACTTATTCATAAAGTGTAGAGGGACTTATTGGGTATCTGAAATTACAAGGTTCGTAAGCCAATGGGGGAAACTGCACAGGGTAATTTGTTGTGTCTACAGCTCGGGATTTGTTTTTATGTGAGATACTTCGTCGAGTTAACAGATATGCGTCTTCCTTACTGAGTTCACTTTTTATTAAATGAGTTCATATTTCAATAAAAGGTTTAAGTCCCAAGATACTTTCAGTAATTGCCTTCCTAGATGTATGCCTTCTCATTGTTATCCATTATTATTTTTTTTTTTTGCTTGAAAGCAGGCTAGCCGGATTTTGTAGCATCTTGACGAATCAGTTTCTCATTCTTTTTCTCAGCCTAACACAGTCAAGAGCCAGTGTTGATTATATCTTAGTCGAGTATCAAGATGCACTCATTTGAGTAGCCAATAAGCAGATTTATTTCTGCACATACTTATGACGAATTCTTCCGCTTGAGACATGCAGAGGAATCGTCTTAACGGTACGGAAATTCCTGCTCTTGTGCCTGATATTCCCGAAATAATATCGATCGGTATTTTTGAATCATCCCTGTACCATACAAGTGTATGGCCCGAGTGAAAATACTTAATTTTGAAAGACACTTCTACTAGCTTTGTTTCCCAATGCCATTTTGAACCTTTTTCGAGTGTTAAGATGTTTTTTGTGTCGTCTCTGGGAAACTGTTTTATTGATAGATCCTCCTTCAGTGACCTCTGCCCCATTCTTCTTTAGCAATGTTCCCCGGAAAGCATTGTGCTAACTATTCTACTGTTATATATAACGGGGTCAGCTCGAAAACACTTCATTCGCTGCAGTTAGACACGTGCGCATTGCCCGAGTGATGCAGACGCATGCCAAACGTTAAAATGTGTGCTAAGAGATTTCTCCACTGCAACTGAGATCGCATAAGATGCCCGGGCAACCGCTCCCGACCCTATATTGGGTCTAACTATCGTTGTGTACTTTCATAGTAAGATCTTGCGACACATCCTTAGAAGTTATTTGCGATGCGTCTGCACAACATTATTGTTGTAGTTGTGGCTTTAGAACTCACATCGGTCACATATTTCCATCATACTAATTTTGGTTTGAGGGTGACCTTAAAATATTTAACTTTGGTCACCATCGCCAGCATATTTCCCTCCATTTTGATTGCTGTCATTCCACGAAGGATTCTTTTTTTTACACAAGGGAATAATGGCTATCTTGTTTGCATTTTTGTTCAATCCTTGTACCTTTTTTTGTCAGCAGTTGCAGCAGATCAACCCCTAAGAGGCCACCAAGTAGGAGTGACAAGATCCTACCCTGTAGATTGCCCATTGTGGTCCTGATTTGTACCGTGTGGTGTCGTTTTTAACTGAAGTTTCGGCAACCTCGTATGCTGTAGAGCGTCTCTCCTCATTGTTATGGGTTATCGAACTTCCTAATTTCAAGAGCACGGCTGACATTGTTGTGATCTGTGTTGTCGAATGTACCCTCTAGTTCCAAGAGGAACAATGCACTTATTCGCCGCGTTTGAACGCCTTAGGGATCTCAGTGGTCAGTGGTAGGCATGCTGACGGTGAAGTTAAGGTATTCACTAAAGCGTGTCTGATCCTTGTTTTTTGATTTCCTTCGTTGCTTTCAGAGAAGTGTAGATAAGACATATGGGTCTGAAAGGTTTCGAAAGGGAATAGTCGGTTTTTCCTACTTTGAGTATAAAAATCACTTAAGCTATTATCCACACTCACGAGATGTATGCTATCTACTTGATATTATCAATGATTCTGTTTCTTGGCACCGTCTTAAATATGGTTTGAATGGCTGTAGGGATATTGGAGTCCTGTAAAGTTTTTTTTGTGAACTTCATTCAATAAAATATAAACTTTAACTTTTCTCTAAATGAAAGAAAACGACATATGTTATAAGGTTAGGTTAAGGGAGTGTGCATGAAATGTCTCACAATCCCATTCATAGACGTTTTTTTCCATTTTGAGTGCCTTCGTGGAGTTCCGGGTGGCAGCACATTCGTCCAACCGAATTCTCCCTACGAACTACTTGCTTTCTCTCATGAACTTACGTAGGAGTGAAAGATCCAATTTCCTAACCTGTGCCACACTGGCGAAAAACCGTGCGCACAGAGATCTGACTAATCTCGTTTGCAGTCGTGATAAATTCTGCATAAAGAGCTCATTGCTATGCACCACCTTCGAAGCATCAATGCAATAGCGTAATGTCCTGCAATAATACCCATAAAAACTGTCACTGCATATTTGTTTACCTTAGGAACAAAGCTTTCTCCTATCCTATCAAAAAATAGCCATAAGGACTTTACGAACTCGTAATCAACCCGGTGCATTCACAGCAGTTCGTTGCCCTTATCTCATGCTCCCCAATATTCGTCACGAGATAAAGCTTTGCCTTGCCGATGTCCAACTCGAAACCTTTCCTGACGATCTCATCTGCAAACTCCTTCCCTTCAATGTCGTTATGACTGAGCAATTAGCAAAGGAAAACATTGATATGCCTCATAGATGCAAGCATAGCTCGATACCATATACGCACGATATCCGACTTTATCACATTGGATTTTATCTAATTCCTTTAAGGGAAAAGATCGGATGGTTTTGAAGGGAGGCTGTTCTTTAGGCAGCTAAAATCTTCCGAATGTGAAGTACCTATACCTACTCATGATAAAACATTAAGCCCTTAGCGCTCTAAGAAAGTCAAGATACTTTTTATATTAATTATATTCTTTCTTTTGGGAGCTCACTTAAGAAGCTAAGTATTATAAACAACTACATGAATTTAAATGGCGGATGGTAACTGGTTTTAGGCTAGACCTTCGTTGCAAACTTTCATATGCTCCAAGTGGACCAAGTGATATTAAAAGTAACAGCAGCTAAGGTGGCGCTATGCGAAGCAGGTGAACTTCGGGCAGGAGAACTTCGGGCTTACGACGTGTACAGTACCCTTTCTTAGACCGGTTCAATTCGAGTTGGAATGTTATAAGTATAAAGTAATGTTTTTTTCTGAAAAATTTTGTTTGGGGTTTCAATGTAGAGAATATGCGCTCTAATACTTTTTCCATTCGTACAAAACCAAACAGTTTAAAATGAGTTTATGCACGTATGCAGGCTTTTTATATGTTGGTTGAATCCGTTACATCTGTTATCCATTTCCGCATCAGTTTTTACTTCTTTGTTAAGTTGCTCCCACAACCCACACAACATGAATCACTCATACTCACAATTTACTCATATGCAGTGGTCACAATGAAATGTTGACAGCGGGAAATTAAAGCAAAAACTATGTTGGTATGCACACATATGTATGTACATGTGGGTGCAATCTTTAGTCAAAACAGTTATAAAAGGTTTCCTCCTTATGATCCCCAGAATGGAGACAGGCAAATAAGGGACATATTCGTAAGAAATGAAATTATATTCGAGATTCGTTTGTTCATGTTCGTTTTGTTGCCTTTTTACATTTCAGAGTTCTACCTAAAGTGGTATTTTCCAAGTTGATATCAAAAGATTTCGGATTTTGTGAATATGTACGACAATAACTGAATTATAAACTTTTTAACTTACAGTGTGTGCATTTATTTTTTGATCAAGTTTTCGTTATTTCCTCTATGAAAGTGACATGCACAGATTCAAAGAATATATTCTATGAAATTAAATCGAATCTGAATCTTGATATCCAAGTAAATTTATGTGGCAAAAATATATTTTTCATTATTTTTAAAAGAACTTTACTTGAAAAATGTGTCGCCTTTAAAAGCTAAAATCCTAGAGTATATTTTATAATGCGATATTTTGATATTCCTTGACCTTATATTTCGCACACTTTGTTTGGAAGCGTATAGCTAGATATTCGAATAGAGGAAAAAAATCAAAAGTAAAATCGAGGGAAGGAGAAAGAGTCTGAGAATAAGATAGAGTTGGAGAATAAAGAGAGCGATGCAAGGAACGGGAGGAAGAGCTAGAGCCAGAAATTGAGATATATGGGCAGAGAGGAACCGCGGGAAAAATTCGGAGCGGTAGAGGACGCTGAGAGTGGGAAAGAAACTTATAAACAAAAGAGGATTGGAAGAAGAATGCAGAGTAAAAGAAAAATAATTTTTACGAGCTATGTAGTTAAACCAAAATTAGGTCAGAACAATGTCTGTCGGGTCAATTTATATTTTAGGCATAGCTTCTATTCCAATTTTCGTTGTGCTCCTTTTAAATTTTGATACAATTTGGCGGGATGGGACTTACCTGTTTTATGCCGACTCCGAACGGCATCTGCAAGGCAGATGAATTTTCGCTGAGAAGCTTTTCATTGCAGAAATACACTCGGAATGTTTGCCGAATCACTGCCGAGGGGTGACCTGTTAGAAAAACTTTGTTGTAAATAAAAAAAGCTTTTTTCAAAATTTTGATATTGCTTTGCACGGGGCGGGAACCCAGGATTTTAGATGTGGTAGGTGGAACACGCTATCATCACACCACAGCGGCCGCTTATATGTTCAGAAAATAAAGGAGTTGCTTCATACAAAGAACAGTCGTACATATAATACATGGCAAAGGTACTAAACATAACCAATTCACTTGTGGACTTAGACTCTCACCGACTTTCACTACATTTTGCCCTGTGTATCGTACATAAAGTGGGACTTTACACCATTAAATGAAAAAGATGAAGCAGTTTTCTTGACTTAGATCTTAATAACCAAAAGGGGTGGTTAGATAAGGTTAATATGAACCAGCTGGTCCATTAGGACTTCATATAGACTGAATGAATCATTAAAGACTGCACAAGAAAAATTTGGCGTTATTTGCAGCGTTATAGCGTTTTCCACTAGAATTATTACTTATATTTATTCTGATAAAAGTCATGCTCGAGCTATGGGTATATTCAAAAAAAGGCTGTTTTGGAAAATTTAAGTTTATTTACAGAGTGGCATTAAAAATGGAAAGCACCCAATTTGAAAAAAATATAGCAAGCTGGCTTTCTGCTTGTCTAGTCGGAGCCCGCTGTCACTAAGAAGGAATGGTAAGTAAATTTGCAGTGCAGTCTTATCTAGGGAAATTTTCTTCAAATAATACTATATTGTATCATATATGTATATACATATGTATGTATATGGAGATCTACAATCATAGTTACTGAAAAATATTTACCCTCGCGCACAATAATACATTTCTTCATTTCTACCAATTTTTATACATTATTTCCAAATTTTCAAATATTGTTGCTATGCAAACAACGTGTCGATAAATATTGCAAATTTTTTCATACTGTGACGAATACTAGCAACACTAAGGGATACTATCATTTCTAAGCCGATAATGAGCAGTGACTTGTATGCACATAAAGAAATTAATCATTATGCCTACACATATGTCCATACAAGCAGCGGAGAGCAACGCACAAACACATGCATATATCTGAGATACTCCCAAAAGTAGGCAATAATTTGTGCAAGTATCACTCATATATTAACGCGCATATGAGAAACTATGCACGATCATCCGTAATTTTAATTTTATAGCTGGTAACTAAGTAAAGTCTAGAAACGTATAGAAGTATGGAACGAGGAAATCGAAGAGTATAAAAGAGCGCAATCGGAGCAATCATGTAATAAGTTTGATTTAAGCGCGCTATCTGTCGAGAAGTAGAAGTGTTATTAATAAAGGCCATTTTGCATTATTGAATAGTGGAGTTATTTATTCAACAGTTTAGTGATTCGAACGTTAGTAGA
This sequence comes from Eurosta solidaginis, assembly GCF_040869045.1. Classification (NCBI taxonomy): domain Eukaryota; kingdom Metazoa; phylum Arthropoda; class Insecta; order Diptera; family Tephritidae; genus Eurosta; species Eurosta solidaginis. The sequence goes on along the minus strand of NC_090320.1, from coordinate 254,336,119 downwards.
AGGTTGTAAATATAAAGAATTTCACAAAATTCGTTACAATATTCTCTTGCAGGTTTTTTCATAAACACATATACTTGCGCATATGCGAGTGTTACAAGACTGCGAAAGCGAATTATGCTATTTTATGCAAATTCGCAATGAAAAGTGCAACGTGTTGTGCTAATCTGCGTGAAAAGAAAACCGGAAAAAATTAAATATAAAGCTGCAAAAACCTGTGTTCGTACAATATAGTTCATTGTTATTTTAAATGAAAAACGAAGACTTAAAAAAACGTGCTCCAAATCGATAACAAAGCTTCATGTTTGGATGACCAACCATACCTCAGTTAAGTTCAAGGGAAAAGTTCCAACAAGAGCGGTTTGGCTTATTTTTGTGTATTCACAATTATCGATTTAACTGGGCGTTGGTCACCCGAGCCCTCAGGTAAAATCTAGGTCTACTGAAGATGGTGAAGATGGCGCTAAGTGTATTTCCAAAGTAAGTATAAAATTCTTTGAAAATATTTTCTGCTGTTTGAAAAAATTCATTAGAATTATCTTAGATTTTATCAAATGCGAAATTGAAAATCTAAAAGTGTAGTTAATGAATACAAAATCATTTTACAAAAAACTTTTCACAAATATCTGAATTTTTTAAACCCAGCATGTACTTGTACCCGAAAGTATTATAACTTTGATTGCAAACAGAGCAATTGAGGGGACTTGAGTTGACTTTATGACGTTTAACTGAAACTTTGCAAAATTTCGGAAAATTGCGTTGGCATCGCCCAGTTTCGTAAGCGTTAACGCAGAAGCCATTGAAATTTGATATTAAGGTGTACCGTGCCATCTATCTATATCTATATCTATAAATCTTATAAAATAAAGTCGCTAAATGCCATGTATGCACATAACTTCACACAGAATGCTCCAATTTTAAAACGGTTTTTTGCATTTGAAAGCTTAGCTACGTGAGATGGCACAGTTAATATAATTTGAAGGTATATATTATAGGGGCGTGGCAAATTGCCAAAATGTAGTAAAAAATCATAAAATTTTTGTTTATACAGCTATAACTCATAAACGGATGGATGGATTTAAAAAATTCTACTTTTCAGTAAAACTTTGAAATATTTACCTTCGATCTGCGTCAAAAAAAATTCTTGATTCCTTTCTTATATCAGCCAAATTGTTTAAACAAAAGTAACATTTTTATCAAAAAATGCGTATGTGTGTTTGTTCGCTGTGAACTGTCCGCGCTAATTGCTTTTGAGTGAGGCTTGATGCGACACATACATACGTACATACAGAGCATTCGTTGCGTTATTTAACTTCGGGCGTAGGTTTATAGGTGTGTATGGATGTACATATGTATGCATTTTCATATCATATCAGCTTGACATATGCATGTACATACATATATATGCAACATAAATGGTTAAGAATGCACACATCTCTTGAAAAATACTCTTTCGTTAAAAATATTGAACATTTCCTTAAAATTCTTAAACAAAAGTTTTATTTTTTGGTGTTTTTGAATGTATCACTATCACTACATAGTATAAAATAAAGACGGTTTTTCTGTCCCATGTCCCTTTAAATGCTTAAACCTTTAAAAATACGCAACGAATTTTGATGCGCTTTTTTTAATAGATAAAAAGTGATTGAAGAGGAAGTAACGGATGAACAGATTTGGCTGAAAATTGATGGAGGGGTAGCTTAGAACCAGGAGACAGACATAGGCTAATTTTATCCCGTTCTGGATAGGGTCTTGAGATCAAACCGTGGACCTGGGTAATCCTGGGATATGTTTGTACAATATGGGTATCGAATGTAAGCTGTTTATGAGTACTTTGATACGGGGTATTTTTCGTACCCGCGCGTAACTAGGATCTCGAGATATAAGCGAAAATGTGGACGCGGGTACCCCTAGAATGTGTTTATAGAATATGGATAACGAATGAAAGCTGTTGATGAGTGCTTTAGTACAGGGTAGTTTTCATACCTATTTGTGAAGGGTCTCGAGATATAGGCCAAAACGTGCATCAGGGTAACGCTAGGATGTGTTTTTACATTATGGGTATCAAATTGAAGCTGTTGATGAGTGCTTTAGTACAGAGTAATTTTTATACCGCTGGGTGACTAGGGTCTCAAGATATGGGCAAAACCTGGACCCTGGAATGTGTGTGTAATATGGATATCAAATGAAAGTTGTTGCTGAGAGCTTTAAAGTAATTTTCATTTTGATATTCGATTTAGTTGCATTAACCTGGCAAAACTGATAAATGTGCATGCGAAGCGGAAATAAAGACATGAATTAATAATACCCACATAACTATTTGCATACTCCTATTCGATTTGCCTGGTAATAAGGGATGAAGATGAATGGGAAAAACTTTAGAGAAGAGAAAAGACGGAAGGAGTAGGAGACTGAGAAAGAGATAGAGTGAGACGAAAATAAAGATAGTTGAAGCGAAAAGACGGAGGGAGGAGTGAATAAAAGGATTAAGAAAAAGTGAGGAGAGGGAGGGAGGCAGAGTTAGACGGAAAAAGTTTATTAAAATGTATGGAGATAGACAAAATTTAGGGCAGAACAACATCTGACGGGTCTGCTAGTAAATAATATGTGTCAACCGAAATATTTGTCGAGTGAGGAAATAGGAGCTCTTATCAATCAAAGTGATGAAGATAGCTGCAGCCTCTCCGATATAAGTGATGATTATGTGATTTATATGTCAGGAGGTAGTGAAAGTGAAACTTTTTTAGATGGTAGTGAATGCGAAGAAGATAATAATACTCGATCTACTAGAATTGATGGTATTGGTACTGCTTCAAACGGTGATCCATTGTACCTTTTGAAAGATGGAACAATATGGCAGGCAGAACTTTTCAGCAGCACAATGGTAGACTCAGAAGTGAGAATATTATCAATCTGTTACCTGGAATTACTCGATATGCTAAAGCTCGTGTTAGCAATATAAAAGATTCGTTTCTCCTTTTTTTACCACCACATCTGGATAATATTATTCTAAAGCATACAAATGCATTTGCTAGAGCTAACCATGGTGAAGACTGCATGGAAATTGATTCTTCTTTACTTCAAGCGTATATATACATTTTGATTTTAGCTGGCCTTTATAGGTATTAACAATTTTTTATTGAATAATGTTATAAACAAAATTTACAAATAAATTTGTAGATTTAAAATGAAACATTGGTAGATTTATTCGATGCACAGTATGGTCGGCCGATTTTTAGAACTATAATGTCAAAAAATACATTCCAATATGTAACGCAAGTACTTCGTTTTGATGATGCTATGAGTCGCTATGAGACAGTAAACGTCTGCAGATAAGTTTGCTCCCATCAGAGAGGTATTTGAAAAATGGTCAGATATATTAGCAGAATATTACAACCCACACGAATGTGTAACTGTTGATGAGCAGCTACTAGGTTTCAGAGGCCGGTGCAAGTTTCAGCAGTATATGCCTTCCAAACCAGAAAAATATGGAATCAAGTTTTGGTTGTGTGTCTAATCTGAAAGTTGCTACGTAAGAAAAATACAGCCATATTTGGGTAAACCAGCCGGTGTGAGCACATGCGAAAAAAATCAGGGTCAACGAGTTATTTTGGATATGGTTTCTGGGCTGAAAGGTCACAACGTGACAATGGATAATTTTTTTTCCTCATATGTCCTCGGCCAGGAATTATTAGCAAGAGGTATTACAATATAAGAGAAAAATTACAATATAAGAGAAAAATAAGACATTGATCCATCCAATTCTCCTAAAATGCAAAAACCTACCATTGTTCAAGTCAACATTCGCATTCACAAATAATACTGCACTTGTTTCTTACATTGGGAGGAAAAATAAATGTACAATTTTACAAAGTACTTAGCACAACTTTATCGAAGTCCAAGACGGGACTAAAAGGCTACCATCTATTATAAACTACTCTAATAAAACAAAAGGTCCGTGTATGGTAAACTTATTTATATGTTTTTTTTTTTTGATGACTCAAGTTTGTTTTTCTTTTAAAACAGGAGGAGTCGATACAGTTGATAAAATGCTTTCATGCGATAGATGCAAGAGGAAAACTAATCGATGGCCCATGGCTGTGTTTGCCAATGTAATAGACATATCTGCTTTGAACGCATTCATAATTTTCAATGAAATTAATCCTGATTGGCAGCGTACCCAGAAAACAACTATTCGAAGGAATTTTCTAAAGGAACTAGGATTATAGGAAATAGAACTGTAAAGCCGAGAACAAGTTCAGCAGCAAATTTAGTTGAAATTGCTTCCTCATCTAAACATGTTACATCTAAACAAGCTACTGGAGCAAAAAGTGTTCCACAACAAATAAAAGGCAGACAAAGGTGCTTGATGTGCTGGGAAAAAAATGAACCTTCCAAAAATAATATGCACACTACCATTTGCTGCTTCTGTAAAAAAGGGGCATGCAATACCGTTCATAATAGGAACATATGCATTAAATGTATCGAGAATAAGCTTGCTTAATAATTCCTTAAAATAAAGATGACTACTTTTTGTAAAATAAATAAAAAAATCACAATTTTGCAAAAGTTATTGCGTACTTAAATTCATTTTATATGTTTAAAAATTTGAATAACTACATATGCGTCGAAAACGACGCAGGAACGTCAGAGACGTAAGTTTTTTTAAGAGGAGATGAAGGTTAAATTTCAATTTCAAAATTCGTTCACAACAGCCGTGCATGCGGCCGTGTATGCGGCCGTGCGGCCTGCCTGTCAAGTTAATCTAAATATAACCGTTTAAAAATAGAGAGTTGGTAAAGTTTAGAAAATCATGCTTCTGTTAATTTTCACAAAAATTGGTGGGACGGGACTTACATGTTTATGTCGACTCCGAACGGCGCCTGCAAGGCAGATGAATTTTCACTGATAAGCTTTTCATGGCCCGGATGGAATCATTCCTGCGCAGCTTTAGAGGTCTTTGGGGATTTCCTGCCGCTGGTTGGCCATCATATATACCAACTGCCTCAGGCTTAACTATATCCCGAAGTCTTGGCACACGCTTAGGGTTATTTTCATTCCGAAGGCCGGCAGAAGCTCTCATGTATCACCTAAGGATTTCAGGCCAATCAGTCTGTCGTCGTTTCTTCTTAAGACGTTTGAGCGGTTGATTGACCTGTACCTACGGGAAAGGATACCTCGGGGGTTACTGTCGGCTTCACAACATGCGTACTGCAAGGGCAGATCGACGGAAACGGCTCTCCATTCGATTGTAAAGCAAATAGAGGGGTCCCTAGAACACAAAGAGTATGATCTGGGTGCCTTTCTAGACATCGAGGGAGCTTTTAACAATGTCTTACCGGGGTCAATCGAAAGAGCTCTGGTGGGTTTAGGAGTCGAGGCGGCTCTGGTTGAATTTATTAGCAAACTTCTATGCGGCAGAATTGTCGCAGCGGAGTGGGGAGGGGCCATAATTAAGAGGAAGGTGTGCAGGGGCACGCCACAGGGGGGTGTCCTATCTCCTCTCCTCTGGGTTGTGGTAGCCAACGAGCTTCTTGTGGAGCTGGAAGCCAATGGTTGTCGGGTGGTTGCCTATGCAGATGACCTCGCTATCCTAGTCAGAGGCAAATTTCTGGGCGCCCTACGCGATGTTCTTCAGGGCTACCTGGATACTGTGGCTAGGTGGGCTGAATCATGTGGATTGGCGGTCAGCCCGGGAAAAACGGAATTGGTCCTTTTCACAAGAAGATATAAGGTGCCCGATTTCAGAACTCCCTCGATTGCAGGGGTACCGTTGGTACTTTCTGATAGGGTTAAATATTTGGGGATTGTTTTGGACAAGAAACTGTCCTGGAGACCCAATGCGGAAGATCGGGCCAGGAAGGCCGCCATTGCCTTGTACTGCTGCAGAGGAGCTATCGGAAAGAGATGGGGACTCTCGCCAAGAATAGTACACTGGCTTTATGAGATGGTGGTCAAACCGATTCTGCTATATGGGGTGCTGGTCTGGTGGAAAGCACTGGACACGGCGAGCACCTCCAAAATGTTAGTGTCAGTGCAACGGACGGCGCTGATCGGTATCAGTGGCGCTCTCAGAACAACGCCTACCTTGGCACTGAACGTCATGCTGAACATATACCCAGTAGATATTGCGGGAAAGGCGGCCGCGGCAAGGTCGTTGGTCAGGCTTCGTGATATGGGATATAGACTTTCTGACCGCGGACACTCTAGCCTTCTTACCAGTTTCGACTTCATCCCGGACAGAACGGACTACTGTATGCCGATAACAGCTCCCTATACAACCTTCACCCCAGTTATTCCAGAGAGAGAGGATTGGGGAAGAGGAATTATCTCGGGCATGGGACCGGTTAACTTGTTCACGGATGGGTCAAAGCTGGATGGAAAGGTTGGTGGGGGGGTCTTTTGTCAAGAGCTAAATTTAAGCCGCAAGTTTAAGTTGGCTGATCACTGCAGTGTATTCCAAGCGGAAATTGCTGCGATTAAGGATGCGGTGGATGGAATGCTATCCAGTGCTACCACGGTTAGGGAATTTAACATCTACTCTGATAGCCAATCGGCTATCAAGGCCTTGAGCTCAACTACAGTGCGATCGAGGGTGGTCTGGGAGTGCCTGACCTCGCTTGCGATTGCATCGAATTATTTTACAATTAAGATTATCTGGGTCCCGGGACATAGTGATATCCCGGGTAACTGTCAAGCGGATCTCTTAGCCCGCATCGGTACAACTAAACCGGATGAAGATGGCTGTAGGGACTTCGGGATCCCGCTGGCCACCTGTGGATTGCTCCTCCATAGCTGGGCCTCGAATCAGCTCAGCAAACGTTGGGCGGATACCACGTCTTGCAGGGTAGCAAGATCTTTCTGGCCGAAAGTGGATGGCAGGAGGTCTGCTGAAATAATTGGGTTCACTAAGGCTCACCTATCAATGGTCATTGGGGTTTTGACAGGGCACTGTCCCATGGGTATCCATGCGGTACGTCTCAATATACTGGAAACTCCATCCTGCTGCAGCTGTATGGAGGATGATGAGGTGAAATCACCAAATCACTTTATGCTTGATTGTCCAGCTTTTGCCAGAATTAGGCGAAAGTACTTCGGTCGCGACTCACTTGGATCTCCCGAGGATATATCCAAAGTTGAGATCGGTATCATTCGGAGCTTTATCGTTGCTACCCAACGATTCTCTAAGTAGCTGGATCTAGGTCACCGTTATTTTTGGTGTATGTGGTATCACAACGGACCTTCGTGTTGTCCAAGTGAGCTATCCTTATCAGGGAAGCTACCACCTAACCTATCCTATCCTTTTCATGGCAGTAATACACTAAATCTCTTCCGAGTGACGAACCAGATTTGATAATTGTTTCTGAATTTTGACGTTACTTTACCCGGGAGTTGGGACTGGGCCTTCGGTGAGGCCGGCGGAGTGCGCTGCCATCCCACAAAAGCGGCCGCAAAATGTTCTATTATAAAAGTAGGAAGACGGAATTGTCGTGACCCTATTACGGCCAAAATACAGTTCTAAGTTATAAACAATAACATATTTATCTATAGTTTTCTCAAGGAAAAATCCAGTAGTGGAATTCACTAACTTACACCGATGCGATTTGTCGTGATTTTAATTAACGATTTTGTCGCTTGCCTTATCGATTGTATTATTCACTAACTTAAGTTTAACGACTCGAAATAATAATGACATTTAAATTTCGTTTTGATAGTAGAAAGATGACAGCACAGCTTAACGAAACCTAAAAAATGCGAAAAGTAAAAAAGGAATGCCAAAAATAAATAAATTTTGTATACTAACTGCTTTTAAAAGTCATTATTGGGCAAGTTTTTACATATTTGATATTACAGTTATTGTTGTACCCCTTAACTGAGCATCAAGTTGAGTAATAAATTCATGAGCCAAGTCTGGGGTTAGTCCGTACAGCTTTCGAAACTCCGTTGCCCCGTATCCCCTTCTCTAAGAAAGTGTTTGTCCACTGGCAATAGTTTTAGTAATTCCTCATCTTGTGATAAAACGTACGCCAATTACTCAAATGCCATTTGATTTATAAATAAAGCATATTTTCGTGTTTGAAAGCATTTAATTAAAGTTCGGATTTTCTTTTTCAACAAAAATTGCGAGAAATATTAATTTCGTGATTCTTAACGCAGCTAATTCACTTGCCGTTTATATAACAACACAGCTGATCGTCGATAAAGAAATATCGATACAAAATAGCTACTGAATAACGAAATCGTTATGGTTATCGATTCGGAAATAAAGCGATGGCAAATGTCGTTAAAAAAGTTTGTGAGTTCCACTACTGACCTTTAAAAAAATTTCAAAACAGTTAAATATTGCGCTTAATTATCATTTGAAAAAGTACACTAACACATAAATGAAGCACGTATTTAATCTATGAGACTGTCGCCACGCAAACAACCCACGCTAACGGCGTTAAATACAATAAAATAAAATAAATACAACAAAATGAAATAAAATGAAATAAAATTTAATAAAATAAGATAGCAATATTTTGTTATTGATTTTAGAGAAAAATTGCATATAATTGTATAAACCAATATGAGAAAGTCTCGCTATTTAAATACAGATGATAATAATGATACCATAGTTAACAGCGGAAGTTGTGTTAATAAAAGCAAAACTGAAAAAAATCTATTGTTACTAAGCTTTTGAGCGCGCCTAAAACATTCCACATAATTAGGATTAAATAGCATACAGAATTTGCATGTACCTAAAAGGTGAATAAAAGGAATAGCAACGAAAAGGTAACACTTAGAGACCAATTACAAAGGGAGCAGCGGGGCATTAATATTTAATACACAAGTATAAAGTATGAATGTTGGACATTCGATTTCAATATTCAGTTCCCGAGAAACTAGCTGATGAAGGAATTAAATTCAGAAACATATCCTAGTAACTATCTCCGTATCTATACATATTATAAAAAGTAAACACTTTTTTTCCTGTCGCCGCTTGACGCTCAAACGAGTGGACGGATTTTAACCAAACTTACACACAGGTCAGATGCATAGCCCCGTATAATTTTTGTGTACTTTTTTTTTGAAATCGGAAAGGGGGAGTGGCACCACCCATACAAATGGGATCTTTCATACTCAATATCCATGCAACTATTCATGCTAGACTCCTGAAATTTGGTAAGGCGTTATATATGGTAAGTATATATCCCTGTTTGTATCCCTTTTTGAAATCGGAGAAGGGGGCGTGGCACCTCCCATACAAACGGGATTTTAATACTCAATATCTTTGGAAGTATTAATGCTAGACTACTGAAATTTGGTAAGCCGTTATGTAAGGTAAGTCCCTATCTCTGCACCTATCCTTTTATGAAATCGGAAAAGGGGGCGTGGCACCTCCCATACAAATGGGATCTTTCATACTCAATATCTATGCAATTATTAATGCTAGACTACTGAAATTTAGTAACGCGTTATACAAGGTAAGTATCTATCCTTATTTTTATCCCTTTTTGAAATCGGAAACGGGGGCGTGGTACCTCCTATACAAATGGGATCTTTCATACTTAATATCTATGGAAGTATTAATGTTAGTTAGTGGCGGCCACCGTGGTGTGATGGTAGCGTGCTCCGCCTATCACACCGTATGCCCTGGGTTCAACTCCCGGGCAAAGCAACATCAAAATTTTAGAAATAAGATTTTTCAATTAGAAGAAAATTTTTCTAAGCGGGGTCGCCCCTCGGCAGTGTCTGGCAAGCGCTCCGATTGTATTTCTGCCATGAAAAGCTCTCAGTGAAAACTCATCTGCCTTGCAGATGCCGTTCGGAGTCGGCATAAAACATGTAGGTCCCGTCCGGCCAATTTGTAGGGAAAAATCAAGAGGAGCACGACGCAAATTGGAAGAGAAGCTCGGCCTTAGATCTCTTCGGAGGTTATCGCGCCTTACATTTATTTTTTTATTAATGTTAGACTACTGGAAATTGGTAATGCGTTATATAAGGTAAGTCCTAATCCCTATCCCCATTTCTATCCCCATCCCTATCCATTTCCCTATTGAACAAAGATATTTTTTGCCTTTTCAGCACTTTTTTTTATACCGTATACTTAATTTGCAATAAGAAATTTCCTACACATGACTTAAGTATATGTATATAAAATATTTCAAATTTCAAAACTGTTTCCAAACAATTTTGTTTTATTTTATGAATATTTTCGGTTCTACCTGTTCAGCAGGTAGCCGCCTGCGATTTCAAATTAAGAAAACTAATTCAAAGACAAACATACATATGTACATAGAAATATTTAAAATTACAAATTTTTAATTGCGCTTTACTTTTTGCAATAGTAAATAAAATGTATTTCACGAAGTCACTGTTAAAGTTTTCCTGCTTCTACAAACTTGTTTATTTTAATGAAAAGTGCTGTGATAAAAAAGAGCATTTATTCGACCAATCTTTCTTTTAAAGTTTTCGTTAAAATTGGAGTTAATTTCAAAATGCCTTCCACGCGACATCGGTCGTGGAGAACACAAAATAGATCCAACGAAAGAGAACGTCGATCAGGCGAGCAACGGGTACATCATAATGCCATTGACAGGGAACGATATGCCAGGTCACGTCCTGGTCGACGCAACATTAATATTCCTTTGGGTGGTACCGCATTTCAATATAACAACGATATCGATTATAGTTTGCACATATTTGTGGTAATTGGCATTAGGAACAATGTATGTCCATTTTACTCTGCACTAAAATTGAAAAGAGAAACGCTTGGAATGTGTTTCGCCTCAGGAAAAGTTCGGCTAGAGGAATTGCAATGCCCACCAGAACCATTAGCAACACTAATTTCTTGTAAAACAGCGGAATCAAGACATTTTCTAGCCAATATACAAATGTACAATTCAATTTTCCGAATGACTTCGTTTGGAGCTACCAATATAATAAGGGACAACTATATGCCAATGTTCAAGGTAATTTCAGTGTACATAAAATATTTAAGATGAAACTTTTCAGAGGATATCCGAAACGTTTCTTTCCGCTTATTTGCATTACCTTTACCTTTGACAAAGACAAAACTTTCACACTAAAACTGTTTCTCTAATACCTGTGAAGTTGTCATACACAATATCGCAAAACAAAAAAACAAAAACTGTTCTGAGTAGGTTTCAAATAGTTCTGGAGTTCCTGAAAAGGGAAAAAAATTCTGTCTTTTTAGATAGAAAAAAACGTTTTTAAAATTTGTGTATGCCAAATTCACGCAGCATACAAAGTGTCGAAAACCGATTAAAAAAAACTGTTCTGAGTAGCTTTTCAATAGTCCTGGAGTTCCTGAAAAGGAGAAAAAAAGTTCTGCAGAATTTCGCCAAATATTCAAATTTTTTCAAAAATTTGAAAATTTAGAAAAAAGTAAAAAAAAAAGTTGTTCTGAATAGGTTTTTAAAAGCTCTGGAATTCCTGAAAAGGAGAAAAACATTTCTGCAAATTTAGGCCCAAAATTCTCATATTTTAAAAGTCAAATTTATTCAAAAATGTTCAAAATCAAAAACAAAATTGGTATTCTGAGTAGCTTTTAAAAAGGTCTGGAGTTCCTGAAAAGGAGTAAAAAAGTTCTGCGAATTTAGGCCCAATATTCACATTTTTTTTAAAGTCAAATTTTTTAAAAAATGTTCAAACTCAACAAAAAAAAAAAAAAAAAACAAGTAAGGAAGGTTAAGTTCGGGTGTAACCGAACATTACATACTCAGTTGAGAGCTATGGTGACAACATAAGGGAAAATAACCATGTAGGAAAATGAACCGAGGGAAAACCTGGAATGTGTATCAAATGAAAGGCGTTAAAGAGTATTTTATGAGGGAGTGGGCCATAGTTCTATAGGTGGATGCCATTTAGGGATATAGCCATAAAGGTGGATCAGGGTTGACTTTAGAATGCGTTTGTACGATATGGGTTTCAAATGAAAGGTGTTAATGAGTAATCCTTAGTTCCATAGGTGGACGCCATTTCGAGATATCGCCACAAAGGTGGACCAGGGGTGACCCTAGAATTTGTTTGTACAATATGGGTATCAAAAAAAAGGTGTTAATGAGTATTTTAAAAGGGAGTAATCCTTAGTTCCATAGGTGGACGCCGTTTCGAGATATCGCCATAAGGTGGACCAGGGGTGACCCTAGAATTTGTTTGTACAATATGGGCATCAAACGAAAGGTGTTAATGAGTATTTTAAAAGGGAGTGGGCTTTAGTTCTATAGGTGGACGCCGTTTCGAAATATCGTCCTAAAGGTGGACCAGGGGTGACTCTAGAATATGTTTGTACGATATGGGTATCAAATTAAAGGTATTAATAAGGGTTTTAAAAGGGAGTGGTGGTTGTTGTATAGGTGGTCGCCTTTTCGAGATATCGCCATAAAGGTGGACCAGGGGTGACTATAGAACGCGTTTGCACGATATGGGTATCAAATGAAAGGTGCTAATGAGTATTTTAAAAGGGAGTAATCCTTAGTTCCATAGGTGGACGCGGTTTCGATATATCGCCATAAAGGTGGACCAGGGGTAACCCTAGAATTTGTTTGTACAATATGGGTATCAAAAGAAAGGTGTTAATGAGTATTTTAAAAGGGAGTGGGCCTTCGTTCTATAGGTGTTCGCCTTTTCGAGATATCGCCATAAAGGTGGACCAGGGGTGACTTTAGAATATGTTTTTACGATATGGGTATCAAATGAAAGGTGTTAATGAGTATTTTAAAAGGGCGTGGGGCTTAGTTCTATAGGTGTACGCCTTTTCGAGATATCGCCATAAAGGTGGACCAGGGGTGACTCTAGAATGAGTTTGTACGATATGGGTATCAAATTAAAGGTATTAATGAGAGTTTTAAAAGGGAGTGGTGTGAAGGCGTTTTCCAGATATCGACCAAAATGTGGACCAGGGTGACCCAGAACATCATCTGTTGGATACAGCTAATTTATTTATATATGTAATACCTGCCAAGATTTTAAGGGTTTTTTATTTCGCCCTGTAGAACTTTTTCATTTTCTTCTACTTAATATGGTAGGTGTCACAACCATTTTATAAAGTTTTTTCTAAAGTTATATTTCGCGTCAATAAAACAATCCAATTACCTTACCATGTTTCATGCTTTTTTTCGTATTTGGTATAGAATTATGGCATTTTTTCATTTTTCGTAATTTTCGATATCGAAAAAGTGGGCGTGGTCATAGTCGGATTTCGTTCATTTTTCATACCAAGATAAAGTGAGTTCAAGTAAGCACGTGAACTAAGTTCATTAAAGATATGTCGATTTTTGCCCAAGTTATCGTGTTAACGGCCATGCGGAAGGACAGACGGACGCCTGTGTATAAAAACTGGGCGTGGCATCAACCGATTTCGCCCATTTTCACAGAAAACAGTTAAAGTCATAAAATCTATGCCCCCACCAAATTTCAAAAGGATTGGTTAATTTTTGTTCGACTTATGGCGTTAAAAGTATCCTAGACAAATTAAATGAAAAAGGGCGGAGCCACGCCCATTTTGAAATTTTCTTTTATTTTTGTATTTTGTTGCACCATATCATTACTGGAGTTGAATGTTGACATAATTTACTTATATACTGTAAAGATATTAAATTTTTTGTTAAAATTTTACTTTAAAAAAATTTTTTTTTTAAAAGTGGGCGTGGTACTTCTCCGATTTTGCTAATTTTTATTAGGCGTACATATAGTAATAGAAGTAACGTTCCTGCCAAATTTCATCAAGATATCTTCAACGACTGCCAAATTACAGCTTGCAAAACTTTTAAATTACCTTCTTTTAAAAGTGGGCGGTGCCACACCCATTGTCCAAAATTTTACTAATTTTCTATTCTGCGTCATAAGTTCAACTCATATACCAAGTTTCGTCGCTTTAGCTGTCTTTTGTAATGAATTATCGCACTTTTTCGGTTTTTCGAAATTTTCGATATCGAAAAAGTGGGCGTGGTTATAGTCCGATATCGTTCATTTTAAATAGCGATCTGAGATGTGTACTCAGGAACCCGCATACCAAATTTCATCAAGATATCTCAAAATTTACTCAAGTTATCGTGTTAAGGGACGGACGGACGGACGGATGGACGGACGGACGGACGGACGGACGGACGGACGGACATGGCTCAATCAAATTTTTTTTCGATCCTGATTATTTTGATATATAGAAGTCTATATCTATCTGGATTCCTTTATATATGTACAACCAACCGTTATCCAATCAAACTTAATATACTCTGTGAGCTCTGCTCAACTGAGTATAAAAAAAAAAAAAAAGGGTTCCGAGTAGCTTTTAAAAAGTCCTGGAGTTCCTGAAAAGGAGAAAAAAAGTTCTGCAACTTTAGGCCCAATATTCACATTTTTTAAAAAGTCAAATTTTTAAAAATTATTCAAAATCAAATAAAAATTGGTGTTCTGAGTGGCTTTTAAAAAGTTCTAGAGTACCTGAAAAGGAGAAAAAGTTCTGAAAATTTAGTCCCAATATTCACTATTCAAATTTTTCCAAAAGTCAAATTTTTTTAAAAATGTTCAAAATTAAAAAAAACAAGTAAGGAACGTTAAGTTCGGGTGTACCCGAACATTACATACTCAGTTGAGAACTATGGTGACAACATAAGGGAAAATAACCATGTAGGAAAATGAACCGAGGGAAAACCTGGAATGTGTTTATGTATGACATGTGTATCAAATGAAAGGCATTAAAGAGTATTTTATGAGGGAGTGGGCCATAGTTCTATAGGTGGACGCCATTTAGTGATATCGCCATAAAGGTGGAACAGGGTTGACTCTAGAATTTGTTTGTACGATGTAGGTATGAAACGAAAGGTGTTAATGAGTATTTTAAAAGGGAGTAATCCTTAGTTACACAGGTGGACGCCGTTTCGAGATATCTCCATAAAGGTGGACCAGGGGTGACCCTAGAATTTGTTTGTACAATATGGATATCAAACGACAGGTGTTAATGAGTATTTTAAAAGGGCGTGGGCCTTAGTTCTATAGGTGGACGCCGTCTCGAAATATCGCCATAAAGGTGGACCAGGGGTGACTCTAGAATGTGCTTGTACGATATGGGTATCAAATTTAAGGTATTAATGAGGGGTTTAAAAGTGAGTGGTGGTAGTTGTATAGGTGGTCGCCTTTTCGAGATATCCCCATTAAGGTGGACCAGGGGTGACTCTAGAATACGTTTGTATAATACGGGTATCAAACGAAAGGTGTTAATGAGTATTTTAAAAGGGCGTGAGGCTTAGTTATATAGGTGGACGCCTTTTCGAGATATCGCCATAAAGGTGGACCGGGGGTGACTCTAGAATGTGTTTGTAAGATAGTGGTATCAAATTAAAGGTATTAATGAGAGCTTTAAAAGGGAGTGGTAGTAGTTGTATATGTGAAGGCGTTTTCCAAATATCGATCAAAATGTGGACCAGGGTGACCCAGAACATCATCTGTTGGATACCGCTAATTTATTTATATATGTAATACCTGCCAAGATTTCAAGGGTTCTTTATTTCGCCCTGCAGAACTTTTTCATTTTCTTCTACTTAATATGGTAGGTGTCACAACCATTTTACAAAGTTTTTTCTAAAGTTATATTTCGCGTTAATAAACCAATCCAATTACCTTACCATGTTTCATCCCTCTTTTCGTATTTGGTATAGAATTATGGCATTTTTTTCATTTTTCGTAATTTTCGATATCGAAAAAGTGGCCGTGGTCATAGTCGGATTTCGTTTATTTTTTATACCAAGATAAAGTGAGTTCAGGTAAGTACGTGAACTAAGTTCAGTAAAGATATGTCGATTTTTGCTCAAGTTATCATGTTAACGGCCATGCGGAAGGACAGACAGTCGACTGTGTATAAAAACTGGGCATGTCTTCAACCGATTTCGCTCATTTTCACAGAAAACAGTTAACGTCATAATATATATGCCCCTACCAAATTTCAAAAGGATTGGTAAATTTTTGTTCGACTTATGGCATTAAAAGTATCCTAGACAAATTAAATGAAAAAGGGCGGAGCCACGCCCATTTTGAAATTTTCTTTTATTTTTGTATTTTGTTGCACCATGTCATTACTAGAGTTGAATGTTGACATAATTTACTTATATAATGTAAAGATATTAAATTTGTTGTTAAAATTTTACTATAAAAATTTTTTTTTAAAAGAGGGCGTGGTCCTTCTCCGATTTTGCTAATTTTTGTTAAGCGTACATATAGTAATAGGAGTAACGTTCCTGCCAAATTTCATCATGGTATCTTCAACGACTGCCAAATTACAGCTTGCAAAATTTTAAATTACCTTCTTTTAAAAGTGGGCGGTGCCACTCCCGTTGTCCAAAATTTTACTAGTTTTCTATTCTGTGTCATAAGCTCAACCCATCTACCAAGTTTCATCGTTTTAGCTTTCTTTGGTAATGAATTATCGCACTTTTTCGGTTTTTCGAAATTTTCGATATCGAAAAAGTGGGCGTGGTTATGGTCCGATTTCGTTCATTTTAAATAGCGATCTGAGATGAGTACTCAGGAACCTACATACTAAATTTAATCAATTTACCTCAAAATTTACTCAAGTTATCGTGTTAACGGACGGACGGACGGACATGGCTCAATCAAATTTTTTTTCGATCCTGATTATTTTGATAGATGGAAGTCTATATCTATCTCGATTCCTTTATACCTGTACAACCAACCGGTATCCAATCAAACTTAATATACTCTGTGAGCTCTGCTCAACTGAGTATAAAAATTGGTGTTCTGAGTAGCTTTTAAAAAGTTCTGGAGTTCCTGAAAAGGAGAAAAAAATTCTGCAAGTTTGTGCTCACTATTCACATTTTTTTTTCGTTTTCAGGAACTCCAGAACTTTTTGAAAGCTACTCAGAACACCAATTTTTTTTTTTTTGAACATTTTTGAAAAAATTTTATTTTTGGAAAAATGTGAATATTGGGCGTAAATTTGCAGAATTTTTTTCTCCTTTCAAGGAACTCCAAAACTTTTTTAAAGCTACTCAGAACACCAAATTTTTTCGATTTTGAATTTTTTGATAAATTAGACTTTTGAAAAAATGTGAATACTTCAGAACTTTTTTTCTCCTTTTCAGGAACTCCAAATCTTTTTAAAAGCTATTCACAACACCAATTTTTTTTTTTGATTTTGAACATTTTTTTTTTAAATCTGACTTATGGAAAAGTGTGAATATTGGGCGTAATTTTGCAGAAATTTTTTTCTCCTATCAGGAACTACAGAACTTTTTAAAAGCTACTCAGAACACCAATTTTTTCGATTTTGAATATTTTTTAAAAATTTGACTTATGGAAAAATGTGAATATTGGGCGTAATTTTGCAGAAATTTTTTTCTGCTTTTCAGGAACTCCGGAACTTTTTAAAAGCTACTCAGAACACCAATTTTTTCGATTTTGAATATTTTAAAAAAAATTTGACTTTTAAAAAATGTGAATATTGGGCGTAAAGTTGCAGAATTTTTTTCTCCTTTTCAGGAATTCCAGAACTTTTTATAAGCTACTCAGAACACCAATTTTTTTCGATTTTGAACATTTTATAAAAAGTTTCACTTTTGAAAAAATTTGAATATTGGGCCTAAATTTGCAGTACTTTTTTTCTCCTTTTAAGGAGCTCCAGAACTTTTTAAAAGCTACTCAGAACACCATTTTTTTTTTAATTTTGAACATTTTATAAAAAGTTTCACTTTTGAAAAAATTTGAATATTGGGCCTAAATTTGCAGAACTTTTTTTTCCTTTTCAGGAGCCCTCACTTATTTTCAATATAAAAATTTAAGCATGAAATATTTTCAATTTATTATAAGCCTTGAATAAATAAATACGACATACAAAGAAATAAAAAATATATAAATTGTATGCATTTATCTCCCACAAAGTAAGCAAAAGCTTTACAAACTTAAATAAAGGAAAAATACTTTGCTAAGTATTTTCTACGAAAAGATGCATATGCATTAGAATTAATAAATTTTAGTAGAGCTTTTTGTTATTGTGTGCCTAGAGTAACGAATTTGTCATTATTTTCTTGTGAAACATTTGTTTTCTAAGTTATTATTCGTTTGTTATTTTGCTCTTCCCAGTAGTGCACTATAGTTTTATACATTCATCTGATTTAAGAAGTAGTGTAGGGAGAATAGGAAGAAAGCAATATGGGAAGGAAAAAATAAAAAATAAGTGCACTTGTAACGAAGAGTTATAATTTTGTTTCCGATATCGGTTTGTTATTCCAGTTCATTAATAATTTGTGATTGACGTGTTATCGACGAAGTATAGTGGAGTTATCGAGTTGCTATCGAAGTGTGATAAAACTGTGGTCGATAAGAAATGTTTTCCGTTGATTTGTCGGTTTTTTCAGCTAAGAGTTACCTATTTTTATAGACAAGCTATACACCTTTATTCGAAAAGGGTTCGTATTCTTATCGACATGTTATCGATTTTCTATCTAGGTGTTTTCGATTTTTAACATTGAGCAATCGGTTTGTTGGCAAAAAGTTATCGCTATATTATCGATCGATAAGCAGCTAGAAGTCGTTAACACGACCTGAAAGTTGAACTGCAGTATTTTCTGAGTGATGTGTGGTTGAAAAAACGGTTTCACACCAAATATTGAAAAGTGACTAAAGTGTTGAAACGTCATGTCCGCTGCAGTTTAAAAACGCATTTTATCTGATACTTTTCAAAAACGCCCTATTATAAATATATTTTGAAAACGACCCACTTCAAAATGAATTTCAAAAACGCACCTTATGAGCATTCGCTAAACATATTTCGAAGTAAAATAGGGCATTAGGACGAAAATTCTCAGAAAGGACGTTTTTCGTTCGATCACAGAGCGGGTGGTGTCTGTCTTGGTGACCGATACCAAGATCGAATGGGCAGTGCAGACTTTAAATCACCCGATTCACATGACTCATTCCTGGCCATGCTACAAATTTGGAGTAGAGCGATACTGGAATATCATAAAATAATATTCAATGGGTGCATAACACTGAATCATGTACCCCACTATTGGAGAGCTGGTCGTGTAATTTTCCTACCAAAGGCGGGGAAGATCGCACATATGTATCCCAAAGATTACAAACTCATTAGTTTAACATCATTTTTTCTCAAAATCCTTGAGGCTGATAAATGTAAACTTAAAGTCCAAAATTAATGAAAAACTTTTCTCCACAACACAACAGGCGTACACCAAATGGAAATCAGTAGACATCGAGAAAGCCTTGGAATATGAGAACTATGACTTAGGAGTCTTCTAGAATATTGCCGGGGCTTTCGGTAATGTCTCCGAATGGGAGATTATAAATTACAATGAAGTACAACCAACCATAATCAGATGAATCGGCTGCATGTTTAATACCAAGAAGATTACTTCAGAATTAGTGTTGTATGAGGTCACGAAATCTGTGAATAGGGCACGCCGCAGGACGGGGTTTTTTCTTCTCTACTGTGGGCGCAGGTTATCAACTAATTGCGCAAGCGATTCCAAGAGGCACTCACCATACTTACGTGAAAAGTGCCTCTCATAAATTACTTTTTTGCTGGATCGAGCACTTCAGGGTATATATATCTGGGCATAAAATGTCGGGTTGAGTGCCAAAGCGGAGAGGACATATATGGTCTTAATTTCTAGGTGTTGCAAGGTCCCAAATTTAACAAGGACTGAGAAAGGAGAGGTGACCTTGCAGGGAACAAGGCACAAAATATGTAGGAACCGCTCAAGATATCAAGGCCTCGAGGGCACTTTTTGCTAGTAAAAGAATGTTGTTGTTAGCTTTCGCCCCACGCCATCAGCCTCTCTCTCTTGTGGTGAAACCCTACGCATTATTGACTAGTTCCAAGCGCGGGGCTGTAAAGTGTCGAAGATCATGTAAAGGTCTTACAACCTTAGAATAACAAATTTATTATTTTCATTGCAAAGAGAGGACTGCAGATTTATGACGGGTATTCTGACTGGACATTTCCTGCTGACGTCACTCGCTTTCAAATTTAGTCTAGCATGCGATAGCAGATATAAGAAGGGCGGGTTGGCGGAGGAAACAACCGAGCACGTTTTGTCATGCTCTGCGCTCGCCAGGCTAAGCCTCCAGCTATAAGAAGAGGTATAGCTGTTAGATCTTAAAACAGAAAATAGCATAGGTCGTGGAAAGCTACTAGTGTTTGCCAAAAGGACTGAGTAATTTTATAACACTGGTCCTGGGTTTTGGTTCCCCACAAAACTTATACGGTTGTGCAAAATGATATTGAGCATCACCATCAGCTCACTAAAAATTGTGAAGGACCTCTACGAGATGTTCGAAAATGAGCGAGGTTTTAGACAGGTTGATCCTATATTATGCGATTTATTTAATTAGCTGAGAAAATTATTAAAGATGCAGAACTTATGCTGATAACAGTGACGTGGTCGGTTTGAACACCCACATCGTAAGTTCTGATTACTACAAACTGGAAAAAGGAGCGAAAAAATGGGATTAATTGTGAATGAAGATAAAACGAAGTACCAGCTGTCATCGGGCAAAGAGTCAGCGCATTTGTGCTTTGGAAACCACGCAACTAAATTAAATGCATTGTTGGGCAATTGAAAAGTAAAGTCCTCTCCCGGCAAAAGCGAATTATGCCCAAGAAGTCAGTTATCGTACCCGTTATTCTATATGGTGCAAAAGCATGGCATATGACAACATTAGATTAAACGGCTCTGGAACTGTTCTTGAGAAAAGTTCTTCGAAAGATTTAATGATCTCTACGCTTTGGCGACGGGGAGTACCTAGGAAGATTTAATGATGAACTGATCAAGCTTTACAAAAACATTCAAATAGTCCAGCGAATTAAAACCCAGCGGCTACGCTGGATAGGCCATGTTTTGAGAATGAAAGATAACGCTTCGGTTTAGGAAGTATTTTTTTGTAAGGCGCATATGGAAGCAAATGAAGAGAGCTACCACACTACAATGGAAGGACCAGGTGGAAAACGATTTAAATTCCCTTGTTGTGGCCAATTATCGTCAGTTAGAAGAGCGAAGAAGCGACCGGTGTGCCTTGTTGGACGGCCATAACCGTTTAAGTGGTTAAGTGGCGGTTAATTAATTAAGGTCCTGGTTTTTGGTGAGATTTTTCAGTTTGATTGTCAAACAAACTTTAGATAAGGCTGGGTACATTTTCGACTCATTTAGTCTATCTGAGGTCTTCAGTGATCAGCCAGTTTAATCTAACCGAACCTAACCTAGCCTACCAGTAGACATGCCTTTTCATTGAATAATAAGTAATAAAAAAAAATAATTAGTTCAGTTATTTTAATTGCATGATTAACTTAATTATTTGGATTTTAATTATTTTTAATTAAAAAATTAATATAATATTAATTTTGTTCGCATAACGGTACCCTGTAACGGCATAAACCAATCGATATAGATATACACTTCTATATATCAAAATGATCTGGGCGAAAAAAGAAATTTAGTAAGCCATGTCCATCCATTAGTCAACACGATAACTTGAGTAAATTTTGAAGTATCTTAATTAAATTTGGTATGCACGTTCCTGGGCACTCACCTCAGAGCGCTGTTTAAAATGAACGAAATCGTATTATAACCACGCCCACTTTTTCGATATCGAACATTTCGAAAATCCGAAAAACTGCGATAATTCATTACCAAGGACGGATAAAGCGATGAAGCTTGGTAAGTGGGTTGCTTATGACGCAAAATATAAAATTAGTAAAATTTTGCGCAACGGGCGTGGCACCGCCCAGTTTTGCAAGCTGTAATTTGGCAGTCGTTGAAGATATAATAAATAAATTTAAGGCGCGATAACCTCCGAAGAGATCTAAGGCCGAGCTTCTCTTCCAATTTGCGTCGTGCTCCTCTTGATTTTCCCTACAAATTGGCCGGACGGGACCTACATGTTTTATGCCGACTCCGAACGGCATCTGCGAGGCAGATGAGTTTTCACTGAGAGCTTTTCATGGCAGAAATCATAATGAAATTTGACAGAAACGTTACCCCTATTACTATATATGTGCTAAATGAAAATTAGCAATATGGGATAAAGAACACGCCCACTTCAAAAAAAATTATTCTAAAAGTCAAACTATAACAAAAAATTTAATATGTTTACAGTATACAGTATACAGAAAATCTCAAAATGGGCGTGGCTCCAACCTTTTTCATTTAATTTTCCTAGAATACTTTTAATGCCATAAATCGAACAACAATTTACCAATCCTTGTGAAACTTGGTAAGAACGTAGCTTCATTGACGATAACTGTTTTCTGCGAAATCGGTTGAAGCCACGCCCAGTTTTTATACACAGTCGACCGTCTGGCCTTCCGCTCGGACCTCGACACGATAACTTCACCAAAAATCGATATATCTTTACTAAACTTAGTTCACGTACTTATCTGATCTCACTTTATCTTGGTATTAAAAGTGGGCGAAATCCGACTATGATTACGCCCAATTTTTCAATATCGAAAAAAGAAAAAAATGCCATAACTTTATATCAAATACGAAAAAAGGGATGAAACATGGTGATTGGATTGGTTTTTTGGCGCTAAATATAACTCTAGAAAAAACTTTCTAAAATGGATGTGACAACTAGCATATTAAGTAGAAGAAAATGAAAAACTTCTGCAGGGCGAAATCAAAAGCCCTTGGAATCATGTCAGGAATACTCTTCGTGGTATTTCATATATAAATAAATTAGCGGTACCCGACAGATGATATTCTGGGTCACCCTGATCCCACTCCCTTTTAAAGTACTCATTAACACCTTTCGTTTGATACCCATATCGTACAAACACATTTTAAAGTTACCCCTGGTCCACCTTTATGGCGATATCCCGAAAAGGCGTCCACCTGGAGAACTAAGGCCTACTCCCTTTTAAAATACTCACTAACACGTTTCATTTGATTCCCATATCGTACAAACACATTCTAGAGTCAAACCTGGTCCTCCTTTATGGAAATATCTCGCAAAGGGGTCCACCTATAGAACTAAGGCCCACTCCCTTTTAAAATACATTATATTATCTTCCATTTGATACCAATATCATACAAACACATTCCAGGGTTACCCCAGTTTCATTTTCCTACATGGTAGTTTTCTCTTACTTTGTCTCCAAAGCTCTCAGCTGAGTATATAATGTTCGGTTACACCAGGTTATCCTTCCTTACTTGTTATAGAAGGCTAGTAAGCAAAATAAATTTTGATGTTAATTTGAAAAGGCAAAGAATCGAATGATTATTAAAAATAAAAATTGAAAATATCTGCTTCAAATTAAGCTTTATAATAGAGGTATTGCTTATCATTAAATAAGCATTTTGTTAAAAAAATTCTATGCGACTTAACCCTTTCGAACCTGTTGGTACACTGTATGTACCACTAAAGGTGCATGTTGGACTAAATCCTCAAAATCACACTCAAACTAAATAAAAATGTACCAA
Organism: Eurosta solidaginis; assembly: GCF_040869045.1. Lineage (NCBI taxonomy): Eukaryota > Metazoa > Arthropoda > Insecta > Diptera > Tephritidae > Eurosta > Eurosta solidaginis. The sequence continues at coordinate 254,312,666 of NC_090320.1, read as the reverse complement.
AGCAGGCTTTTTAGTTTGTCTAAAGGTACATATAAAAATGAAATCATTTTCTCCTGTGCAGTACGCTCAGTTTTGAGTTAAATAGTGAAAGGTTCGGATACGTGTTTGGTTTTTGAATAATAATCTTAAAAAAAAAAGTTGTAACTGCAAAAAAAATTATTTTTATGGAAGATATTTATTTTATTTACAAGCCTTAGCATATCCAGTGAAACATTTATATGGATTTGCTTGAGTTTGTGGAGTTTCAGTGAGCTGCTACTTATATGTACTAGTAGTAGTGCCTCTCTTCAAAAAAGAAGTATTCTCTCGTTTTTCTTTTATAAAGAAATTGCATGTCGAAAAAACTTAGCTCAGACAAAATTACCGAACAGCTGATTGATGAAATGCTTAATTCAGAAGACGATGATACAGGCACTGATTTTTTAAACGGAAATGATGATGATTATTTTGCACGGCGAAGAATCTGGTTCCCCTGCATCGTCCAATAGGAAGCTATCAGATGTTGAAAGCATTATAGCACCAAATGAATTTGTGGGATCCAATTTAGCACAAGTCGAAAATGAGAATTACATCTCATCAGATTGGTCAAGACATCCTTCAATAAGTAATGCTATTATCAAGACTGCAATATTTCGTGACCGCACCAAAATTATATTTTGCATTTTCTCAGAAACCAACTGATTGCAGTAAAAGTACATTTGGCAGGATAAGGTTAGGCAGAGAAGAGATGAATCAATGGCATAGTTTAAATGAAGATCATTCTTAAAACAATATATGCCACTCAAATCAGTAAAACATGGAATAAAAATGTGGCTGCGATATGACTTTGAGACGGGATACATATGTGATTTCAATATATACAACGGAAGAGAAAAAAATCAATACGATGGAACTTAAGGCGAACGTGTGATTAAAGCTTTAGTTAGTACAATTAAAGAAAAATAGAAAAAATTTACCACCAACAAATGAAAAATGGGAAAGAAATGAGTCCTTGTTCAGGGTCAGCACATCTGGTCATTAATATCAAACTGCAGCCGTACGCAGATCCCAATCACCAAGCCGTTTATCTTAACGAAAAAAGGGAGCTGGGCAACATATCCTTGCATTTACCAATTCCTATTGAGACTCGAAGACGTTGCGCAAAGTTTGCGCAGGGCAAAACACAAACCAGAACAAAGCAAATTTGACAGCAATGTGAAATATTACTTTGCCAGATGTGCTTCGCAAAATATCATACTCAAAAATAAATTAGATTCATACATAATTTTCGAAATTTAAGAATTATGTCTACTTTTTAAAAATTTTTCTTGGAAGTAATATACTTTTTTGTAAAACTTTTATTTTTTCCAATAAATGATTATCCATCAATATGTAAATTTTTTATTATTATTTGTTCGTTGAGAACTGCTGGTACAATGTTGTAACAGTCCCCCTCCCTCCCCAAGCCCTCTCCTCCATTATAAAAATTTGAAATTTTTCAATGCAAATACTCTAATTACCTATATCTTAATTACTTGAAACTAATTAAATTATATTTAATTAACAGGCTGAATGCCGGTTCAAAGGGGTTAAATGCGAATCTCAAAGTTATTCATACATATTCGAAGCAATCCATTTGTTTATTTATTTATATCGCGTACGCCTAATTACAGCCACGTTCCGCTCATCTGCGTTGCGGTTTGAGCATTAAGCTTACGAAAACTTAACAAAGTGCGTGCACTGAGCCTCAATTAATTTAAATGCATAACATTGCTTACACTCAATCTCAAAATCTAAATAAAATATATACTTAAAGTAGCGAAATCAAATAGCATCGCATTCGTCTTTTAGCACAAAGGACGCGCCAAAATCAAAATTTTTTAATGGCAAATTATTCTTCTATCTTTAATGGAAATCTCGGTAGTACTCGTGCAACATTCTGAATAATGGATACAATATTTAAAAGACAGAGGTAAATAGCTTTAATATATGTATGTACACTCATAAAAACACATACCTAAAATGAGAAAAAGATTTCGTAAATAAATTTCCTTTAATCGAGGGAAATTTCTAATTTTTGTATACTACTTTTCATGGTAGAATAACCAGGTGAAGTAAGCCGTCAATTTTCTCGCTCTAAATTCTTCTTTGTTCTGTCATTCGGCTATCTGAAAAAATTCCACCAATATTGTCCCGAACAAATGTTGCTTTTTGCATTTTTCAGGAGTAAAATAATCCACTTTTAGTACTCTTTTTCACATAAACTAGTAGGTGAATATCGATGGACCTTTACTACATTTAATTAAAGAGATTCATCATTTGGGTATCTTTGGTGTTGGCTTCCATAAGTAATGCCGTGCTAAAATATTACGTCTATATGTTTATATTTAATTGGTCCAAAAAAATTAAATGTTAGAACAAACAATTTGTATTTACGTCATATCCAACTAAGTGTTTTAGCCTGCTTAGCGCTACTCAAGACTTTCGAGGAATATTTTTGTCTTTCCTACAACAAGAACACCAAAACTATCGTATTACACCTTATTTGTGTTAAAACTTGCCTAAAATACTGGAATTCTAAATATAGTTACAACAAATTTTAACTCACTGTTGTTGCTTTGTCTTAAAAATCAGACCACTAAGATAAGGGGACCAATTAGCGCCGGTTGGCAGAGAGAAGATGCGACTGGCGCGCCTTGATGGACGTCCATACCCGTTTAAACGGTTTAGTGCCAATTAGTAAGTAAGTAAGATTAGAGGAATGTTACAGTTAAGGACTGTAATATAGAATATATAAATCCGGCTTGATCGGATCATCATCGGCCGACTGCCGCAGGGCCAGTATATCCCCTGACATATTTTAGTAATTAGTAACTTGGTAAGATTAATAAAACCTCATGAATTCAATTGTCAGCAGTTTTTAGGTGATCTTCTGATCAAGTTTGTATAAACATATGCCGTGTTTTAGTTCCGACTCTCAACGACAAATCAATGAATGAATGAAACTCACTTAAAAGTATTATGATCATTTACAAGTGGGACTGTAAAACTTTTCATTAAACTCGAAGACCATTTAAGTGCGCAAAGTTACTACAGTTCAACTAAATAATGGATAACACCTTTCCCTTTTATGTCCAGTTTTTCGATGAAAGTTTCAGCTGCAGTTGAAGTTGAGGTCAATTTACTTTAGACGCATTCATTGAATTGTACCGCTCATCACTACTTAAGTTTTTTTTTATTTTTATTCGATGCCAAAAGTAATGCAAACTCGCACTGGTCCTGTGTATCCCTTCTACATTGACGTTAGTTAGCACTGATATGCCGAAAAAAACAGTTTCTTTAATGACTTTCGTAGCATGGTATTTATTTTTCTACTCCTGTTACCCTCTTCTGACCGTTGAAAATACATTACTACCATTCCGAAAATAATCATATAAAAAGCAAATTATGAGCTGTTTATGAGCGTATAAGGAGTCATGTTGGATTCTTATTTATACTGATATAACGTCGCAAGGAGGAAAAAACATTCATTCCAGACTCATAAATTAGCTAGTGATGGGCGATCCGGCTCCTTTATGGCTCTTTCTTGACTCTAAATGTTTGCCTGGCTCAGTGAATAAGGGCACTCGACTATATAGTTGAACACGTTCAGTAGAAATCCACTTTCGGAACAGTTAGATTATTGTCAGGTTATGCACTGCTGTCTATTGATCTATTGTACCCTGAGGAAATGCAGCATCGTGCTCGGCTTAGAAGACTGACAAAACCGACAGAGGCCATTAGACCATTTACTAAGTTTTTGCATTTGGCTTTATATTCTGCAGTGATCTGTGTGTGTGTATGCCTGTTAAGATTTTAAGGCTGCTTTAAGGAAGTTGTATTGTCCTATTGGTGCATTTGCCTGCCACAGTTCTGGAATTTCACGTCAATGTTCTTCCCTGTGCAATACCTCGTTTTGTTTGAGCTATCCACTTACAGTGTGATCCTATTGCCACTACGGGCCAAGGCCCTATTTGCTTTTTGCCCCGCCTTCCTCTCCAGCCCATCTGCTTTCCATTTTCAATCCACTGTGGCCAGGTATCCAAGCCAAACGAATGGTGTTATTATTAGCTTAGCAATTAAACGTTTCCATGCACTTAAGGACTGTTGCTGATTTAACCTAATTAAATTTATTGCCCTGAGCACGGCCTGGCTGTCGATGAGTATAAAATTCTCTCGTATGTGTATCACCGCGGTAGATTTATCTCTGCATACCGGGTTATAGGGATTGCTTCGACTTGTAAAATATACGCATACTTACTGATGGGATCGAAGTTTGTGTTCTGGGGCCGAAATACCCCACTCTGGTGTACTCTGCTATCTTTAAGCCAACGTAATTTGCTCCCCAGCTCTATTTTGAAACTCTTCTCTGGGAAGTTTGCTGAGTAAAAACTCCTCTTGCAGTGTCTCTATATTTCGCGGTTATATTACATTTTTTCTTCCAAATCCTTCTTTAGCATTGTCCATCAAAATTCTTGTGATTGCCGGCTCAATTACTAAGTTTACTTGCTTAAACTCAAGCCGCTATCGAGCATATTTGCATGGCTCCCGTAATATTAACACACGCCAAACGCTGCGTGATGCCCATGCAACTTCTCCATTCACTAAGATAGTTCTCATAATCATAGTGTACATCCTTGTACATCTTTTTGCGTCCCAGCTTGTGTACTTGGTTGGGCGGTTCAGCTACTGAACCAAATATACTGTATATAAAAAGTGTCCAGATTGAAGGGTTCCGAGAAGACCTCCAATCCTGAGGGCAGCTCATCAGCCAGTTCGTTGTCATGGGAGGTGTCCTTTCTTAGCTTAGTGATGAAGGTTGGTGATTTCCCAACATTGTATGTCATTTCCAGTAATAAATTCAAAAACCCTACCACCCTTCGAATTGGTTTCAATATTATTCAATACCTCTTGCTGCGCATTGGCGTAGCATCACATGGTCAAAGGTGGTTGTGCCCTCCTGCAGTAATGCGCTAGTTGACTCACACCTTCTGGAGGGTGCCGTGACGGTTACACAATAAAATTTTTTTTTTTAAATAAAATGTTCTTTATTTTCAAGAAAATTATTCCTTTATACAAGGAAAAAGTCTAGTTTTAATTAAAAAAACAAGTAAGGAATTCTAAGTTCGGGTGAAACCGGACATTACATAACCAGCTGTATACTTGAAATGCTGTTGTTGTTTGTTTTGTGTGGTAATAGTGTTACAAGGCTGCGCAATAATACATATACATATGGTTCTATTCTGAACTAATTTTCTTCGAGTTATGGCCCCCGAAACATAGAAAATGCTTAGTATTAAAAGGGGCGCTTCCACGCCCATTTTTTTAAATTTGAAGTTTTTCCTATTTAATGTTATAAATCCGCTTGGGAAATGAAATACCATTGATATAAAGCTCTTTTTTGCAAAGATTCATTCACGAACCTTTTAAAATTCTTTTATATAAAAGTGGGCGTAGTCCCTAACCGATTTCGCAAATTTTTCTTCAAAGAATTCCCTATAGTAAAGGCAGGCTCTCTGCCGAATTTTGTTATGATGGGTTAAACGATTTTTGATTTATGATTAATAGTATTTGTAAAATGGATTTTATAACAAGTGGGCAGTGCTACGCCTATTTAAAAAAATTTTTAATTTTTTCAATATTAATATTCCATACTTCGTATGGCATCATATGGTAAAGTTATGCGATTTTCAATAGTCTCAATATCAGCCCACACGTCAAATTTCAACATATTAGATGTATTATTTACTAAATAATCAGGATTTTTGTTAAAGGATAGACGGACGGACGGACATGGCTCAATCAAATTTTTTTTCCATACTGATGATTTTGATATATGGAAGTCTATATCTATCTAGATTCCTTTATACCTGTAAAACCGACCGTTATCCAATCAAAGTTATAATACCATGTGTACAAGTACAGCTGGGTATAAAAATACGTAGCCAGATTTAGGGCAGGATTTATATGGCGATATAGCACTTTTCCTTATTTTAATAGCTTGTTTCCTTTTTGGAACTTTTTTTTTGCGTGTATGTATGAATAAAAGCATATATTAAGGAAGTTAAGTGTAATAAGCAAAAGAAGCGCACGCAAATTGAAATTTCACGCAATTACCTAAACGAGCATAATAAATATGCGTAATCAACATGAAAAGGATACTTAGTTAATAACAACACTCTGCTAAGAGTATATAAACTTAAGAAAATAAATTGAACACAAAAATTGCTTATGAAATTACGAAGGACGGGGAAAGGGCGAACGAACAAAAAAATTAAATAACATGTACATAAGTGTACAAAAATTTATTACAACAGATTAATTTTCTGCAGCTATGCGTAAATCAACAACAATAATGCAGTGGTAGAAACGTAGTAATTAAAAGTAGAAAAATAAAACAACAAAGTGGCGGTTCAAATGTGTGTGCGAGAAAGGTGGAAGGCATCCATTTATGCGGTAATATATTCATGGTGTAGTTGAGCTTACCATCGACCAGATTTTCACGATGCGCCAGATCCTGGAGAAGAATCACGGTAAAAGAATTAACCCTCGCCATATCTTCGTCAACTTCAAAGTAGCATTTGAATTTAAGCTCCCTTAAATCTGAGTTTAATTTCCCTGCGTAGTTAATAAGGCCCTGCCAGATGACGTTGAGCAAGACCACCAGCTCTGTAAGGATTGGCAGGAACCTCTCCGAGCTATTCGAAACCAAACGAGGCTTCAAACAAGGCGAATCCTTTTCGTGCGATTTCTTTAACATAATGCTGGAGAATATAATTAAAACAGCAGAATTGAACCGTGATGGTACAATCTATTATATGCGTGTATAATTACTGGCGTATGCTGATGCTATTGATATTATAATACTATTTTCACACAGACGGCTTATTGAATAATAAAGGCAATTTTCTACATTAAGACGCTTGTTGAGCTCAATCTTCCCTACAAAATTCGAATCTATTATTATTTCATTAGTAGCTAATCGAATGCCTAATGAAGTCAAAAGCACAATGCAACTCTGTTGGCAGCGTTCCGCTTCCGTTTCCGCTTCTTAGTTTTTGGTGTGTTCAGTGCTTAAAAATATCATTTGTCAAAGCAAATGTCATTGTCTGCATGGCGGAATGATACAAGGTGGCCGCATCGAACAGCTGATTATAACCTTTTTTATTTGATTTGATACATCAACTACCGGCGCAGTACGATTTTGACATTTGTCCATCAAATTTACAAGTACATGGAATTTTTTTTGTTTGTAGGTATGTCACCATGCTTCCACCTTGTACCGTTCCGCCATGATTGTCTGTCTCATCCTTCATACTAATCGAGCAGTTACTTCTGTGTGAAAGCAAAAAATTTACGATTTCATTATCAGGTGAAATGAGATCATTAAGTTTCTGTGTGAATACAGTATAAGCCTGAACAAACGCGCTGTGAGTTCTACTTACTTAATTGGCGCTTAACCGTTTAAAGGTTATGGGCGTCCAACAAGGTGCGCCAGTCGCTCCTTCTGTGAGTTCTACCTTCCCGAAATTAAGTAAAAAGCAAAATAAAACAATAAAAATAAAAAAAAATTAAGGTTAACGGTTTTATTGAAAACAATACTTACATTAAGTAATTATAATACTAGAAAATGATTAGGTCGGTCCTAGGTACCAGTCACCGCACTCCCCAGTAATCTAGTGCGTTAATCAGACAATTAAATAAAAGCGTTATGTGCGTGAAATTTCTAAAAATGTCAGCCGAAGCATAACCAGATTAATGTTCAGTTGTCTTACTTATGACTATCAATAGAAGTCACTCATAATTTCAAGGAATCTTTCCTGACAATTTGTTACAATATAAGTCCTCAATACATAATCCTTCCAAAGACTTTACTCGCCTCAGCGCCACGTAGGCTTGTACCTCCTCGAACTCCAAACTATTGTGATGTCACATCTACCGGACTGTATGTAATATTTGTTCCAAATATGAGCCAAATTGGACCACAAACACGAGTATTTTTAATATCTCGATCCTTGCGCCACCTGGCGGCGATATTTTCATAGGTCGCTTTCTACGCATGTATGTATTATGTGTTCCAAATATGAGCCAAATCGAACCCAAAAAACGGTTTTTTGAATATCTCGATCCTTACGCCACATAGCGACGATTTTTTTCATAGGTCGCTTTCTATTTTGTGTTCCAAATATGAACCAAATCGGCTACAAATACAATTTTTTGAAATATTTCGATCCATGCGCCACCTATCGGAGTGTTTTTCTTATAATTGCATTGTCATCGAACTCTGAACACTATTCCAAATTTCATGCTTGTAGTTTATCGGGAAGCTACTTAATTTTTCATTACAAAATTCGTAAACATTCCCTAAACAGAGGCAAGCTAAATAAAGCGGTTTAAAAAGTGGGTCTTGTGGTAAGTTAGGACAAGACGAAGTATTTGCTGTCATTCAAGAAACAGTCAATGCATTTTTGGGTCTTGGAAGTCACCTCCACTGAGTTGGAAAAGGCATCTGGAAGAAGATTTGAACTAATTTGTGCTCATTATTGGTATCAGTTATTGCGGAACGGGGATAGCTGGTGCGACTTAGGTATTCTTAATCAATATTTACGCTAGATTTTATCCGATAATAATTTGGATCCATTGGCACCTCACAACCGTGAATTACTTTGTAAAAAATGGCCGAAATTTTTCCCTTTCTGGAAATTTTCGATACCAAATGTGGGTGTGGTTATAGTCCTTATACTGTTTACCAATGGACGGAAGGACAAACGGCGATAGACTGGGAAAAATATTTCGAAGGACTATCCCAAAATCTGGAGTTCACAAAACTGGGGAACTAGAAATATAGACATGGTGGTAAATTGGGAAGCAGAAATATTTCGAACTCTGCTGTCTCCCTTCTAGGCCACGCATAAATCCTAGGGGACGTGGTTGAACACAGAGTGTGGTCGAAAACAGAGATAAACGCAAGGCGCGATAAGAGATTTAGGCCGAGCTTTTACAAATACAAAAGGCATAAAGAAGTATGAAGGTTCATATAGCGTCTCCAGTTAAGAAACTTTGAAGGTTTTGATTGAGAAAAATTGTCTGGTATGCAGGGATTTGGCGATCAACATTATTACGAGGAACTGCGCTAATTCTCCGGAAACTGACGTCAGAAGTATTGCAGGCCAGAGATACTATGCGCTAGCGAATTATTTGAACCTTTAAAATCACCGCGAGCAGATGGAGTGATACCGGTCACATTGGGAAACGCTTGCAGCAAATTTACATGAAGATGGTTATGTTCCCGCACCCTAGAGAAGTGTACGGGTGATGTTCATTCCTTGAGCAGGTTAACTATACTACTCGCAAGCCAAGAACTACAGGCCACTAAACCTCGCAAAGCAATTCAGCAAGCATACCAGAAAGGCAAATCAGTTGAAAGCGTTCTTCATGAGGTGGTCAGCGTCATCGAAAAATAATTTAGCTGCAAAGAATGCACCTTGAAAACCTTCCTCTACATCGAGGATGCCGTTATTAGGGGAGGCCAAATAAACGGCATCTACACGACGTGGAACCTTAGAACTTATAGTTTTATGGATAGACTCTTCAGCGCAATTAAATGATATGCCTGATTTTATAAAATGACTTCCCCTGAAGGTGGCGTACTATCGCTTCTTCTATAAGTATTACTAGTTTATGAAATTCTAGAAATCCTTTGGGTAAAAGCAACGAAGGTAGTTGAAAACAGATAAACTACCGCCAACGATAATCAAGCTCAAGGAGATGGAAACTTGCAGCATTTTTTATTAGGCTGGCCAAAATGGGCTAAGGACAAGTCCAATAAAAACGGAACTTGTCCTATTTACTTCTTTATCTTGCCAAATTAAGCTGGAAACTAAACTAAAATTGTGAAAGGGCTTTCGGCATGAGCTGGAACTATCACCGCATATCACACATGGCAAGTACAACACTGTACTTAGAACGCTACCTACATGAAGTGCTCTTGTCTGGTGGAAGGTGCTAGACAGAGATGGCAATCAACATAGGATTTATAGAAAAGGCTTGCATGCCTATATATGTCAGGCGTACTGAATAGCGCACCTCTGGAAAAGTTTAAGGTAATTTTTCTTTTGATACCGCTTCAAGTGTTCATGCTGAGATTGGCCCAACGTGAAACCGGCTCTGCGATTAAGATAATACAATATGTAGAAACTAGACAAATACAGATGGCATGATAAGGGGACGATTGAACGGAATTATAACTGATCTTTTGTTCGAAAACGACCATGCAACAACAGTTTTCGACTTCCAGGTTCAGAATATAAAATATTCTTCGGTAATACAATCTGCAAAGACGATTCGAAAATGGAAAAAAATTCCATTCAAATCATCTGCAGGTGAATCAATCTTATCGATTTCCTGAATCAGGCAGTGTCTTCAAGTTCGGTCACAGACGTGTAACCATTTTTGTCAACAATTAAGCCGCCTCGACGTTAGTAGAATTCAAATGCTAAATTTGGATATTGTGCGGAGGTGTGGGGCCTCGCTTGTGTTCATAAGGCAACTCAATGTCTCCATTTGCTGGGTCCCTAGAAACAGCGATATTGAAAGAAATTAATTTGCAGATAAGATGGGCCCGGAATTATCCTAAAATGGGTATAAGCGATTTGTACAAATTCGTATCAGCACCGCTAGATTCCTGAGAGAAATAGAGTAGTATAAGATTAGAGCAACGAACTCACTAAGAAACAAACGGATTGATTGCAAGGTTTCAAGATCCTTATGACCATATGTGGTTATGAATTGAAAGAAATTCTCTCTCAAGCTAAAAAGCCTGCAGTGAGAGTACTTATGCCTGCCCTGAAAGAGAACTGCGCTATTACACCAATGCTCCGACAGTCGCGTATATCTTTTGTAGAAGCTGTAAAGGTGAGTAAGAAGAGGAGTCAATTTATCACTAGCTCTGCTGATGTCCAGGACGGCAAGATTACTCAGGTTTCTGGGAGATTGGGCTACTAACAGTCTGGCAGAGGTTGGGAAGGTGAATATTTTGTTCTATCTTAGTTCGTCAGGGAAAGCAAGAGGTGTGTTGACGACCAATAGGTAATAAGCTGGTTTGACCAATAAAAACTTCTCCGAGTGAAAGTATGCCTCCTTAACCTTACCTACCCTAACACCATAAGTCTTACCATTTAGAACTATAGCCAGAAATCTCCAAACGGGTATAAAAATATACTAACATGTTTCCTATTACTCCAATACACACTTATATCATTATAGCAAAATATGCATAATAGACAAGACCTGTTTCAGAAAAGGGCGAAAAAATCGCTGCAGTCGAATGAAGTGCAAATTAAAATTGAATTACGCGGTTGTGTAAGTGGAGGGGACGGGGCATTGACTGTATGAAAAAAAAAATAGAACGGAGGAAAGATTTAATAAACTTAACGAAGAATCCAAGTATAAAGTGTACTGGTTATCAAGCTTGGACACAATGCATACATACATACAAAACAACAGCAAAATAGGGGAGCTGCATGAATTCAATGTACGTGTGCATTGTGTATTATCAATATACTGGGACCACTTAATTGAATTTTTTGTCAAGGCTATTCGTCTAAGCAGCAAAATAATGTCCACATAATGCAAAGAAGCAGCGGAGCTATATTCAAAATGCATACCCAGTAAACAAAGCCTCCGCTATGGCAGATACCTTGATGTGGTGAGGGAGCTTACGGCGCTCTCACGATGTACCGACTTTGTGCGAGCGGTTATCAAGAACTGCTTTTTTTTAACGGCTACAAGTGTGCGGCTGTTTTTATCATGCTTGAGAGGGCAACTCTTGATGCATCTCTCCCCTGTTTGAGAGACGGCATATGGTGCATACGGTCTTAATTGTACGTGTGCGTCTGTTTCCTATATTAGGGGCAGCATAAAACGATGCCTCTTTTCCCATGTTAGTGGCGGTCGAGACTGAGTCTTGTTGAAAGGGGTGATAGACTAAGAAGAAATCCCGAGAGCACAGTTCGTCTTTTATAAGCCCCAAAGAAGGTGGAAAATGTATGGTGCAATTGGTCAGATTCTCGGTACCGGCGGTATATGGTCAGCGAGAAGGTCATCTGGCATCGAGATACAGTGAATTGTCAGGCTGCAGAGTGGAGCTCAGACTACATAGTCTACGAATGCTACTGGTAGGTTGAGAACAGTATCCTTGTAAAAGCACGCTCCTGGTATCGCGCGCAACATCTGATCTCGGTTGGGGAGTCATATCATCGCCAGCATTGCCGAAACTTAGATTTCATCATTAGTAAGCGACAACGATGAAAAAGGTTGCGAGGCAGAGAGCGGATTTTTCAACGTACAAGCTCAGACTTAAAAATTTTTGGAGAACACGTACAGGGAGAATTTGAGGATAACATGGGAGAAGGAAGCCCGATAGGGCTACAAAAACTCTTCCTTCTACCTTCCTGCCACTCTCAATGTGAAGGTCGAGGATATTATGAGGCAGTATCGAAAAATAATAGCAAGGTTTGAGGTAACCAACGCTGCTTAATCTAATGGCCAAGAAGGGGTGCTAAACGACCAGTACTTGAATGAAGAATTTACGTCTGGATCAACTAGCGCACAAGACCGAAAGGGGATAAGGCCGGATGAGGGACGTGAGAAAGAATCAAGAAGCGCTAATGACAAGTCGCCTCTTATTCTGGCTCAGTGTTAAAAAAAGCTATTATCGACAAAATTGACCTTGACGGGATGATGGCTATGATAGAGATAAAATAAATGAAGAAGATGCTGAAAGTTGTCGGCAAGGAAATACTCTTCAACGGAGCAGACTGGCTGAATGGCGTCAAGGTCATTGGCTCCGGCAATAAGAAATGTCTAAATTTCTTAACGAAAACTGTCCGCAGCCTGGATAAGGGACATGAGCTCAATTGGAGGTAATTCCTCGCTCCAGGTTACACTTTAGGATCATTTCGTACTTTCTTACGAGGACATTTTGAGCCGTATACTTTAAAAAAAAAACATTTTTTTTTTTTCAGAAAAGGGAACTTTTGTAGAACCGTCTAATTTTTTAGAACCAAGTGCTTGTCTAAAACCGTGTTGTTTTTTAGAACCAGGTTTTTTGTTAGAACCTGATATTTTTTTAACCGGTTATTTAAAAGAACCTTGTAACTTTTCAGAATCTAGTACTTTGAGAAACGGGTACTTTTTTAAAGAAGGGTGACTTATAGAATCGGGTACTTTTTGATAACCAGGTAATTTTGATCTGGGTACTTTTCCGGCGAGTTCTTTCTTGGTCACTTATATAAAACGTAGTTTTTTAAAACCCGCCCCTTTTTTATCCGTCGGATGCTTTTTTGATCCGGATACTTTTTAAGAACCGGGTATTGATTCAGAACTGGGTACTATTTTGGAACCGTGTTATTTTTTCGAACCCGATACCTTTCTAAAAGGGGATGATTCCTTAGAACCGGCTACTTATTAAAACCGTGTTCTTTTCAAGAACCGAATACTTTCTAAGAACCGGCTGGTTGTTAAGAACCGTCTACTTTTCAGAGCCAATTGCTGTTTTGAATTGATTATTTTTTATACCCGGATACTTTTTTGAACCGTGTTCTTTTAAAGTCAGGTGCTTATTTGAGCGGGCACATTTTAAAAATCGGATATAATTTAAGAACCAGGATTTTTGTAGTTCCGTTTAGTGTTTGAAATCAGATAACGGATGTTATTTTAAAGCGGGCGCTTTTAAAGAACCGGGTACTTTTTTAAAAGCATGTAATTTTTGAACAGGGTACTTTGTCAGAACTTTCTTAGAATCGGGTACTTTTTTGGAATCGGGTACGTTTTTAGATTCGGTTAATTTCATGAATAGAGTTTTTTTTCATTTATTTCATTTAAAAAATTATGATTTCCTTAAACTTTTTTGCGAAATGTGTAAAAGATTGGAGGTTTCATAAATAGGTTTGTTTTCAAAGAGATTCCCATATTGATTTAGGGGTGAATTACGTTTAACGCAATGAGTCATTTTTTGTCTGGTGAATTAAAATCCGTATGATATAAGTGCAATCACTTACTTTAGAGAGTGACAGTTAGCCTGAGTGCCTCTGTGGAGTTTTTGGTATAATGTAGTAGTGAATGTGAATGTCAGTGATACACAATTTGGACCTTAGAAGAAAATCATTATTGGGTAGTGTACCGCGCACACACACACATGAAAAACTGTGAGCGGGCTGCTTATTTGAATGGCTTACATCTATGCTTAGCAGTTCAGTACCCGCTTATGTAGTAAGCGTAAAGGGCGTTGCGGCAACTGATAATGAATTCGAAAAAGTATAAGGGGGATAAGGGAAAATAGATAAAAGCAGAAAAGCATAATTACGCAATATTGTTTAGCAGAAGCATAATCGGAGAACAAAAGGAATTTAGTGTAATATTAATTGAAACAATTAATAAGTAAAAAAGGCACGACAACAATAACAACTACTGAAAAACAACATTATTTAACTCTATATAAAATAAAAGGTTATAAAAAATAAGTGCTAATTTATATTTCTTGGAAAATGAACCAAAGTCTGGTAACTAGAGACAACTCTCAAGGATACACTTTCCCTCCTAAGTGCTAATTCGTCTTGGAGCCAAATGTTTGAAAAAGAAAAAAAAAAGCGTAAGTGCTAATGATTCGCTAAATTAGAAAAGATTTGTATTTTAGAGTAAGAGCATAGCGCTCTAAGTACGTTTGTGTGTTAAAATGGAATATATCAACATGCTAATGTATCCCAGAGAGCTGGAATATACGAAAGGGGTAAAAAAGGATTGAAGTCAGACTAAGAGTAATATGAGTATTAAATAAAATCGTGCAAAAAGTTTTTAATTTATATTAGAAATCCAAGCTAATTTTGTTTCATTTAAGTGAGAGAGATCATTTGAGATCTTATCAACCCGTTTCTAGTTGTGCTTTTATTAGATTAATTTGTTAGATTTTATTCTACTCTTTTTACGAGATACAATTTGATAGCTTGTAGCTATTAAATGATGTGAATTATGATAGAATGTAGTAAATTATCATCCAATCTCTGCTACCAGTACAAAAAGCCAAATCTCGGAATGCTTTTCAACAACGGCATATCCCAGGATGCGTTTCAAAAACCCCTATATCAGAATTCGGTTGAAGAGCGTCAGATCCCAGCATATCTGACGTACTCAGTGAGTTACATAACGATGCAAGTGGAGGTCATCTTGGAATCACGAAGACGTTGGAGAAAATTAAGCAGAGGTTATATTGGAATGATGGCCGATATACGGCCACAGAGTGGATTGCCAAATGTGATGTTTGCATCAGAGCAAAATGTTACAAATTTCGGAGTCATTGTCAAAAGAAGTAATATAGTTCAGGCTCGTTATTTGAAAGAACTGGCCTTGGCGTCGCTGGAAAATTACCTACTACCAACCGTCGAAACAAATGCATACTAGTAGTTATGGATTATTTACCCAAAAAGCTAGAGAAATACCCACTCCCAAATCAGGAAACGGATAGCGCAGCACAAGAGTCTAAAAACAATTGCGTTGCAAGGTATAATGCTGTATTCTGACCAAGGCAGGAATTTTGAATAAGCTGTGTTCCAAGCAATCTGCAAGACATTCGAAAAACTCTGTAAACTAAATTGCATTGCATAAAGTAGCGGACAAGTGACATATAGAGTTGGATACACAAATATGCTTATACATGAAGGCCTACCTAGCCGCAGTGCATGATAAATTATGACATTCGATTGCCAGCTGACTTGAAGTTTGGAATGAATACCTATATGCGAAATATCAGGAGATCCATTGGTGTTTTGAAGCTAGAGATGAGGGACATCCACGTCGATGGAATTACGCTACTGACTATCTCACATCCAAAACTACTGAGAGATGACATTCAATTGGGGTCTACATTTTAGCAAATATTCAACCAAAATTGTACCTAAAATCCAGAGCCGTAATAAAATTCGCAAATCTCTCGCCAGCAGCACATGGGATACTTATAAAGAAATGCTCATTACCACTTACAAAGCAATTGCGCAGCCGCTTGCATGCTACGCGTACCCGGTATGGTCTCCGAGCCTGAAGGTTAGCCACTGAAATGAAATACAGGCCTGCCAGAATACTGCTATTTGAACCGCTACGGGCTGCTTTCTTATGTCCCCAGAACACCATTTGCATAGTGAAGCGATAGTACTCCCCATTACGGAGATAAAAGAAATTCCGAACAAAAAGTTTCTGTTGAAACCAGGGCATACCATTAGACATTTGATGCAAGGAGCCTCACCTCCTCGCGACATAAGAAGTCATCCCTGCAAGCGTTAAGCGGAAATAGGGCATCTGAGGACTTATCTGTATTTAGAACAAAACAAGTAAGCCGTATTTAGAACAAAAAAAGTTAGTGTGTGGATGAAGTTCCAAGAGTGTAGCTCATTTGGAATTCTCTTGAAAATTGATCGCAATATTCTCCCCGTTCCGTAAGATATCTCTTAATATCACAATTCGTGCACTCTCTATAGAAAGTTTTTGCACTATGTTTTATACTGTCATTGGCCTCTGAATTAGGTTTGAAATTACAAGTCTCTAGTTCAGCGAGAATTTACTAAAAAGCAGGTTTCAAATTTCCAAATACCCATCTAATTATTTCGATCCGTGCTCCACCTAACGGATTTTTTCCCCTTTTGTTCCTTTGTCAAGCTTGTAGCTCAATGAGAATATACTTCAAAATCGATAGCAAGATTACATCCGTTCCGTAGGATTTTTCTAAATACCTCGATCCGTGCATCCCCTAGCGAAAGTTTTTGTTATGCGTTTTATACTGCCATCATACTGAATTAAGTTTAAAATTTCAAGTCTCTAGCTCACCAAGAATTTACTTAAAAGCCGATATCTCCAAATTGTTATCTAATTATTTCGACCCGAGTCAGCGCATATGCGCCTTGGCAAGCACGCTACTGTTGGCAGCCATAATTTCGAAATAGTAAAAGAATTCGTTTATTTGGGAACCAGCATCAACACTAGCAACAAAATCAGCTCTGAAATCAAGTGAAGAATCACTCTTGCCATTAAATGCTACTTGGGACTAGGTACGCGATTGAAAAGTAAAGTACTCTCTTGGTAAATGAAATTCAATCTCTACAAGTCACTTATCGTACCCGTTCCTCTATATGGTGCAGAAGCATGGACCATGACAAGATGACGTGGTTCTGGAAGTGTTCGAGGGAAAAGTTCTTCGAAAGATTTATGGACCTCTAGGCATTGGCGATGGCGAGTACCGAAAACGATGAAACGATGAGCTATATGAGCTCTACGCAGACATCAACATAGTCTATCGAATTAAAACACAGCGGTTGCGCTGGCTGGGCTATGTTATGCGAATGAAAGATGACGCTTAGGCCAAGAAAGTGTTTCTATCGGAAGAAGAGGTAGAGGTCTGCCCCCACCCTGCTGGAAGGGCCAGGTGGAAAACGACTGACTCACTTGTTGTGAGCAATGGCGCCGGTTGGCAGAGAGAAGGAGCGACTGGAGCGCCTTGTTGCACGGCCATGTGGCGTACCCACATCATTTAATTTTTATTTATCAATTATACTACTTTTGTAATAACAAAACATTTTGTATCATAACTTGCATTCTGCAACACATAATATTGCAATAATTTCATTAGCGCTTACGTACACTTAGTTTTGACATTTTGCCATTACATTTTTCGCTAATTACTCTCTGCATTGTTTTTGTAAATTTTTATTATTCGATTCGGCAATTGAATTACCGGCACGCGTGTTAAGAAGCGAAAACTTTTATTTCATCTTAATTTATTAGGAAAATCGTTACATAATAAATATTAATAAATTTAATATATTGAGTTTTACTAAATTGGTGACCCCGCACGTTGGTGAGTTCTTTTTCCTGTAATCTTTGTACGAATATCGAATTTTTTCACTTGGATACCTGCGATGGCCTTAGTGTAGCGGAGCAACGTAACCTCACTAATTAGGTGCACTTGGAAACTGCCGGAATTTCTTCATTTGGATATTTCCCTCAACATGCCATTAAAGGACAGCATGCAAGTTGGTTGCAGCGGTGGGGATAATAGTAATATTACTGAGAATTTTAGCACAGTACCACGTATTCCCTTGCCGCAGATGAATGAAGATAACATCGAAGCCTACTTCTACGCGCTGGAGTTCTGGTTTCATGCATCACTCGCCTATTCTGATACCAGAAAATTCCACATCGTATTAGCGAGCCTGCCACTTAACAAATTACTTGAGCCCAAACCAACAATCGAAGCCGCGCCGGCAATTGAGAAATTTAAGTACATAAAACAAAAGGTTATAGACCACTTTGCAGATTGCCAGCAACGTTGCCTGCAAATGGTGCTGAAAGACATGCCACTTGGTGACCGCAAGCCTAGTAAGCTGCTTGGTGAAATGAGACGTGTTGCCGGAACCACTCTAAACGACAGTTTGTTGCACGACTTGTGGGTAACGCGCCTTGCACCGTATGTGCAAGCAGCTGCAATTGCTGCAAAAGTGCCTGCTGCTAAAATTGCCGACTCCATTGTAGAGTCCATTGGTTGGAAAAGCGGTCACGTGGATGCTGTGTCCACATATGCAGACAGCTCTAACCTCAAAAGTGAAATTGCTGAGTTAGCTCGAAATGTTGAAAGCATTTGAGCTTGAAGGATCGTCGCCATTGTTCACGATCGACTACACGAACGAAAAAGGTGCGACTCAACGATCAACAAGCATTTTCAGAAAACTTTTTTTGGTACCACCGAACATTTTCCGACAAAGCAACGAAGTGCCGTGTAGAAGAGTGGAGAATGTTACGGAGCAGAGGAAATAAAAGAGCTCTCTCGCAGTACCGTGCAGCATTAAGAATTGTACAACGCTTGGGAGCAGTGGTCGACCCAACAGAAGTGGAGATCGAGCGCTATGAATGGATGCATGAAGCGGTAGAAGTAGGTCGAAAGCAGTTCAAAAGGTTTGCTACGAGAAACCCTCGGTTCTACAACTGGTACGAGGAGGAAGAAACGTCGAATGGCAGAATGAAGGGGCAACGTTAGGCGGAAGGTGACAAGCCTACTTTCGAGAGGCAGAAGGGACCCAGTCCTAGAACCGCGAGGCAGGGAAATTGCATAGGCAAGACAAGTAGACCCAAAGCTGTAAGACAGATGGGCTCCAATAGCGAGGTAGCAACTTCCTCGAAAGCTGCGAGTCAGAGGGAAGTTCCAATTATGTTAGTAGGAGAAAAGCCAAAGGGAGATAACGCTAAGACTCCGGTTAACTCGGAGCCGCTAAAGGGAGTTAACGCTAAGGCTCCGGCTTTACTGGAGGTGCCAAAGGGAGATAACACTAAGAATCCTGCTTTTCCCGAGAAGATGAGTGATGTGGCAAAGCAGTCACTGACTGTGGCGCTGGTTGATCGTAGCAGTCCTTTCGGACAAATGACTACTGAAAGGTGGAGATCTGTGGAAAGGAAGCTTATGAGCTTAATGCTTAAGATGATGCGGGAACAACCAAGTAAGCCCCTTCCAAACTTTGATGCGGGGGGATGGTATAATGGTGTGAAGCCGATAGCGTGCGACAACATCGCGAGCTTGGGGTGGCTGGAGGAAGTGGTTCCAAACTTCCAAAGCCAAGCACGTACGCGCGGTTTGAAGTGGTGGATAAAGCCCAAATCCCCACGGTACCAAAAGTTAAGGTATGGATACCATGCGTGATGAAGTCGGAGGATACACTGCGACTTCTGTAGACGCAGAATCCGAACATATCGACACAGGATTGGAAGGTACTTACTGTATCTCGGCCTAACGAGGATGGTCAGTTCTACATCTTCCAAATAAACAAGCAGGCGGAGGATATTTTATACATGCAGCTTGGCAAAATGTCCTTTGGCGCTGGCAAAATTTACATGCGACTCAGGAAAAGATTTCCCGAGGATAAAAACCCTAACAGGATAGAGGTGGGCGAAGTCGAAAAGGACCTCAAAAGTCTAAGGGAAAAAAGACAGATGGAGGTCCCCGACGTCACCACGAACGTGCTAGAAGAGGACCAGCCGCTAAATGGTGCTGTGACTTGCACAGAGGAACACCCGGCACAACAGTCACGAGAGGCTGAAGGGGGCCTCGAATAAGCTAAACCAAAAAGGCAAGGGCAGGACGACGACATCAAGATGAAGGTACTGACGGGGGAAAAACTGCCCACTGGTGCTGCGAGTCCTACAGATAAGTCTCCAACACAGTAAAGTGGCGTCGAACCAACTCCTCCTAACCCTTGAGGAGGGTTCGTTTGACGTGGCGCTGATCCAGGAGCCCTTACTCTCATCGAGAGGAAAGGTTTCTGGATTTAGCGCGCGCGGGTTTGGCGTTTACCACGCGCAAATGGAAGGACAGGTGCGATCTGTAGTAATGGTAAGGAAACAGCTGCATTCATATATGCTGCCTAATTACACCACTGAGTATCTCGTAGCGGTGGCCGTTGAGCAAAAGAATAAGCACGAATTTATCCTGGCGTCCTGCTACATTGCCCATGCTGCGGAGAGTCCACCGATGGAGTGCAAAAGGCTAGTACAGGATGAAGGGCGCAAAGGGCGGTTAGTCATAGGCGCAGATGCAAATGCGCACCACAGTGCGTGGGAATGAGCAGATACGAACGAGAGAGGCGAATCTCTGTTTTGTTACATCCTGCAAACCAATTTGCAGATAGCCAACAAGGGAAATGTCCCTACATACGTTGGTGGAACATCCAGCAATGTTCTGGATATTACTTTGAGCTCCGAGCGCGATATATCAAGGTATGATTGGATGGTTCTTGATAGACCATCCTTCTCCGACCATGTGTATATCAACTTCAGCATCCCCCTAAAGAGGGTAGGGAATGGAGGAAACTTTAGAGACCCTAGGTCAAAGAATTGGACTAAATTCCAGAACCAGGTAGAAACAAAACAAGGACAGCCCAAATAGATTGCTAATGTAGAGGAACTGGAGGAGTCGAATGAATTCCTAACAAGTACGCTTTTGACTGCGTATAACAAAGATTGCCCTCTAAGAAGATTCAGAGGAAAAGAAAAGCCGCCATGGTGGAGCAATGAGCTGAGTCTTCTAAGAAGACAGGTAAAAGAAATGTTTAAGCTCGCAAAGACCACGGAAAGCGAAGCGTGTCGGGACGAGTACAGGGATCTACTGAGCATCTACAAGCGTGAAATTATCAGGGAGAAAAGAAACTCATGGAAAAGTTTCTGTACGGACATAGAGTGCTCCATCGAAACAGCACGGTTGAGAAAAGTCCTATCAAAGGGAAACATAGTCCAGGGACTAATAAAAAAGGAGAATGGGGAATGGTCACGTAATAGTGAGGAATCCCTTGAAGTGGTCCTCAGTACACATTTCTCATCGGGAGACGGTTTAGAAGAGGCAGCAGACATCACTCACACTTCGATCACGGCGCTAGTAGTGCCGGGCTTGGTGACCGATACCAAGATCGGGTGGGCAGTGAAGACGTTTTCTAAGTTTAAATCGCCGGGCCCAGATGGTATATTCCCGGTCAAGCTACAAGCATCAAGTAGGGCCGTCGTTGAATGGCTTAAAATAACATTCGATGGATGCATAAGGCTGAATCATGTACCGCACTCATGGAGAACTGCTAGTGTAGCTTTTCTACCAAAGGCGGGGAAGATCGGTCACGTGTATCCCAAAGACTATAGACCCATTAGCTTAACATCATTTCTGCTCAAAACTTTTCAGAGGCTGATAGATGTGTACATAAAGTCCAAGGTGGGTGAAAAGCTGCTCTCCACAACACAGCATGCGTACACCAAAGGCAAGTCCGTAGACACCGCATTGCATATGGTGATAATAAGCATAGAGAAATCCCTGGAATATAAGTAGTATGCTCTAAGAGTCTTCTTGGAAATTGCCGGGACTTTCTATAATGTTGCAAAATGGGCGATTATAGATGGTCTTAATTACATTAAAGTACATCCTGCCTTAATCGGATGGATCGGCTGCATGTTAAATTGCAGAAAGATTACATCACAATGGCGATTGTACGAGGCCACGAAATCAGTGGACAGGGCCACCCCGCAGGGAGGGGTGTTATCACCTATGCTGTAAAACGTACGGCTTACGCAGATGACGTTGCAATTGTCATAAGTGGAAAATGCCTTCCAACCATTAGTTCTTTGATGGATCGGGCGCATCGTGATATTCATACCTGGGCATCTAATTTCGGGGTGAAAGTCAATGCGCAGAAGTCGGATATGGTCTCGTTTACAAAGAGGTCCCAAAAAGGACCAGGCCTAAGTTAGAAGGGGTGACCTTACAGGAGAAACCTTGCACAAAATATCTTTGAATCATCCTAGATAGTAAGCTGTCGTGGAAGCTCAACGTGGAGGAGAGGGTCAAGAAGGCCTCAACGGCACTCTATGTATGTAAAAAATGCTGGGGTGTACGTGGGGCGTATCGCCCTCTCTTTCTTATTGGGTTTTTACAGCGATTGTAAGCTCTATTTGATATTATGGAGTTCTTGTTTAGTGGAACGCCACACAAAAAACAACATACCTCAAAAAATTAGATGGGGTATGCAGACTACCGATGCTTAGCATTACGGGAGCCCTGAAAGTAACCCCGACGGCTGCACTGTATGCCATTCTGCACATTCCACCTGTAGAAATGGTAGCAAAGAACAAAGCGTTAAAGACGGCAACCAGGCTCGGTGCTTCGGGGCAGCTTGAGCGCCGACCATATGGCCATAGCAGTATAGCGTCATCAATCACGAGAGGAACAGACTACATGATTCCCTATCTGCGCTTCGAGAGAGATCTTAAGGCCACAATAGAGGTGGACGGTTGGCGCAAAGATGCGCAAATGGCGGATGAGGCGATACATGTGTACACCGATGGTTCCAAAGTAGTGGAAGGAGTAGGATCTGCGGTATACTGCGCTTATCCGGAAATAAGCAGATCCTACAGGCTGCCGTATTACTGTAGCGTTTTCCAAGCCGAAATAACAGCCATAACCAAAGCAGTAGAAACCCTGCAAGAGAATAGCTTGCAACCGTGTTAACTTTTATATTGACAGTCAAGCAGCAATTAAGGCAATAATCGCGCATAGCACAGTATCTAAATGCGTGTTAGAGTGTAAGCAGTCTCTGGAGAGATCCGGAATAGGGAGAAGAATACATCTATATTGGGTCCCAGGGCATATGGGAATAGATGGGAATGAAAAAGCGGACGAACTAGCTAACAAGGGCACATCCCTTGAAGCTTGCTCCGTAGACGTCCCAAATAGATTGGGCGAGATTAAGCGAAGGAGGGAGGTGCACATGAACGACCAAGCAGGAAAGACGTGGGTTCAAGCGCGGGGCTGTAAAGTCTCGAAGATTATGTGTAGGTCTTACAACCTTAGGCTAACACAATTGCTTCTATCATTAAAAAGAGAATCGTGTAGACTCATGACGGGTATTCTTACTGGATACTGCCTTCTGGCGTCACATGCCTTTAAATTAGGTGTGGTCAGTGATAGCAGATGTAGGAAGTGCGGGTTGGAGGAGGAAACGATCGAGCACATTTTGTGCTCGTGCCCTGCACTTGCCAAGCTAAGACTCCACTATTAGGAGTGATACAGCTGTCGGATATAGAAGCAGCAAGTGGCTTAAGTCCTAGGAAGCTTCTAGTATTTGCCAAGAGGACGGAGTTATTTTATAACATAGGTCCTGGTTTTTGATAGGGTTTTCCAATTTGGTCGTTAAAACGAACTTCTGGTAACACTACGGACTCAATCAGTCTATGTGAGGTCCTCATGGATCGGCCAGTTCAACCTAACCTAACGAAGTGCCGTCAACCATGCACTTTCGATAAAAGGCCGACAAATCAATGAGGTTGTTCAGCTGCAGCGTTTTCAGGTTCCGGCAAAGAACCAACAACTACCAGCTTCGTATTTTTGACCCATTATCCAAAATTGAATTTCTTATTGATACTGGCGCTGCTGTGTCAGTGATGCCGCCAAATACGAAGACAGCTAGAGTCAACACCACCGAATTGAAATTGTTTGCTGCCAATGGCTCACCCATGAATTATATGGTGGGGCCCTTTAAAAATTAAGTTTAAATTTAAGACGAGAGTTCGTTTGGAATTTTCTGATAGCAGATGTATCCCATGCCATTATCGGTGCAGATTTTTTGACTAACTATGGCATATTAGTCGAATAAAAGGGTGGTTGTTTAAGAGACAGTAAAACCGCGAGTTGAATTCAATATGCCCAGTTTACAGAACGCTCACGTTGAATGTTAAAACAGCTAACATGGAATCAAACTTTGCTGATCTTTTGCAAGAATTTATGGACATAACTCGGCCGTGTCCAATTGGTGCGTCTACAAATTCATCTGTAGTACATAGAATTATAACGAAAGGTCAGCCAGTCTTTTCACGCCCACGACTATTATCACCCGAATAACTAGCAGCTGCGCGCGCTAAATTCGACTCCCTTTTGAAACTTGGAATGCGCCGTCCGTCAAGCAGTAGTTGGGCTAGTCCACTCCATATGGTGCGAAAAGCTGATGGCACATGGAGACCTTGCGGCGATTATCGTTTGCTAAATGCACAAACGATACCGGACCGATACCCTCTCCCGTTTTTACAGGACTTCGCAAATGTATTAACAGGTAATACAATTTTTTCGAAAATGGACCTACAAAAGGCATTTCCTCAGGAGCCTGTACACCCTGGTGATATCTGCAAAACGACCATAACCACGCACTTTTGCCTATACGGGTCTATCAAATTTCCTTTAAGGACTTATAATTTTGAGATTCGTGACTAACTTAATATACCATTTCATTTTCCCGAAAGGTGTAAAAATAAGAAAATTTATACCTGAGCTAATATTTGGAACACTGTTTAATGGTGGCATAAAACATTCTTAATTATTTTAATAAGTCGGTGTATTTATTAAGATAGCAAACTCAGCAGACACGCACTTTAAGTACTAAATAGACATATCATTCATAAAAAAAACCTCGAAATTTACTTATTCAGGCTTGTTCTGGATTCCGATTCCGATAAATTTTTTCGGAATAGAAATGGATTGGTGTTCTCAATTTCGATTCCGACCAAAAATTATCGGTTTGAAAATTATTGCCTCTGAGCAGTCGGAATGAAAATTAATTGGCAGATTATACACAAATGTTGCGATATTTGTCTTTCAAATAATTTTTTTTAAATTCTTCATTTTATTTGGAAGAGTTGTGTGTATTTTTTGTTTAAATTTGAGTTAAATTGGCATAATAAATCTTTTTTTAAAAACTTCTATCAAGAAATCTATTAGGCAAACAAATCGATGCTGATCGAAATGAAGTCGACCTGTTCTGAATTCCGATCCAGCGCATTTTTACGATTCGCACGCACAATAGCACGTATTCTTGCGTCTGCGCATCAAAAACCATATCTGCAGGCATTTTTTAATTAAAATAAAATTTTATGATACTTAAACCAAAACACATAAACAAAAACAGCTGATTAAACTAGTTACCGAATCGGAATGAAAACGATTCGAAATCGACTTCGAATCGATTTTTTACAATCGGAATTGAGAACACCAAATAGAAACCGAGTCGAAATCAATGTCGTTTTACTTTTCATTCCGAGTCGGAATTCAGAACAGGCCTGATTATTTTTTTTTTTGTTACGCTTTTTCTTTTGTAAAAATATGGCATACTTTGGCCATTGTTTGTAGTTGAAAACCAACGTTTTTTAGGCAAACCAACTTGTTTGCTTTAGAAATTGGAGGTTTGTCTGTATGCCAATACGCAATTAATGTTGTTTTGCGTCTGTATTATTGAAGTAAAAAAAAGATAGTAGATATGGGCTATAAAAAAGAATGTATAATATTCCAAGTACGGCTAAATTGCTCGATATATACCAAACAAATCTCATTCAATACTGATTTCATCGAAATTTTAGGCACGCCCGATAATGGCGCATGCAATTAAAATGTCCGTTTCTTTTATGGAAATAGAGCCACTGAACAGTTGTTTGAGGGAAAAGCTCAAATCACCGTCTTTCTTAAGATGTGGGGTTTGAGAAAAGGGTTTACGAATTTACACCATGTTATGTTTACTGAAATGGTCAGGTAGAAAAGAGATATTTCGATGACTAATACATTGTGGGAGAAGGATTTTGAATGTTTGGTTGGTTTGCCTCGGTAAATAATTTTTTGCACCCTTGCATCGACGGTCGGAAAAAATGATGTGTTTTCTGACTACAACCTCATTGCAGCTAAAATCTACGCTCGCCAACGTGCAATCGGAAATGGAAGAAAAGGTGGACGGACTTGTCTCAAGACCATTTAGCGCCTTCAATGAGGAGACGTTTAATATCGGCGCCCAAAAAAAAAAAATACGTCGTACCCCTATCATGTGTAAATTTTAGAATCTTAGACTAACAAAGACGGATATTCGAACCAGACCCTGCCTTCTGGCGTCATATGCCTTTAAATTAGGCTTGTTCAGAGATAGCAGATGCAGGAGATGTGGGTTGGAGGAGGAAACAAAGGAGCACGTTTTGTGCTCAAGCCTTACTTTTTCAGGCTAAGACTCCAGCTATTAGGATTAATACCGCTGTCAGACCTAGAAGCGGTATGTGGTACGGGTCCTAGAAAGCTTCTTGTAGACCTGATGTTTGATAGGGTTTTTCGGTTTGGGCATTAAACAAACTTTTTTTTTATGGACTCATTCAGTATATGTGAGGTCCTCATGGACCGGTTAGTTCAACCCAAACTTACCTAACCCCAGCCTAAATGGCCATGATGAATGCAACGAGAAAAGGAGCTATCATAAGTTTGAGAGGAAGGCGAGACTTTGAGAATGGAAAATTAACAAAAAAGATGCAGAAAAACTTTAGAGGTAAGAACTTGTGCTATTATAAGGGGGCATATGAACTCTCACAGGGTCCTTTACGGGAAAATGTAGTCCACAATAACACTTATGTCACTGCTTCAACAACAATAATAACATACCATTAAAGTTACTGCTACAACAACAACAAACATATCACTAATGTATGTTGAATCTATCATTTACACTGTCACTTTTATGAGCTTTAGAAAGAAACGCTGGCTCACTCATATTCTCTGCGAACGCGTCGCTCTGGCAAGGTTTATTAATAATAATAATAATATAGGGTGCTGCGTATGGAGGTTAGGTCAAAGAAAGCAAATGCAAATGGAGTTTACACAGAGCGCTATAAAAGAAAGTCAGTTTACCAGTACAGCTGGGTATAAAATATGGTCTTACTTACCTCAATATCTACTCAATCTACCAAAATATTTATAGAGCTTCTTACCAAATTAAATACGCCAAATTTTAATTTTATTAAATTTTATTTACTCGTCTTTTTTATGCCACTTCAGCATCACAACTTATACATATTTATTCATTTGTTTGCTTAATTAATTTAATTTTTTTCACATTTCTGTATGTTTTCTTTCTTTTTTATTATTTATTTGTTCATAAATAAATTGCCGTTGACTGTAAATGTGGATGTATTTTTGACTGTACCTGTATAAGTACTGTATTATGTAAGTGTAAGTATATTTGTCTGTTGCTTATATTTGAAAAGGTATAGTGATTGTATGTGTGTGTGTGTTAGAAGTTGCAATTTTTGGTGTACTCTTTTTGCATATTTTTTTAAATTTTTTATTATACTCTTTTTGTCGTTTTTCTTTCCTCAATTTTGTATTTTTTTTTTTTTATTTTATTTATTTTTTGCAATATATGCTAAATTAAAAATAACTAAAACTAGTGTTTAATATTATTGTTTATTTATATATATATTTATATTTTAATTTATTCCTACAGCGCTTTTGTTGTCGTAAAAATAAAATTACTTGTGTTACATCACTCATTATCTCTACGGTAAACAGTTTGTGTTTTTTTTTTGTATTTTTTGTATTTTTTTTTCTTTTTTGTTGTTTTACCTATGCCTAAACTCACTTTGTTAATGATTATCATAATATTTGTTGTTGTATTACTAAATTTTAGTAACATTGCGCCTTAATCAATTTTTTTGCTATCAAATTTTGCGGTTTTCTTTTACTAAAATTTAGTTAATTTTTTTTTAGCGTAATCCTATTACGGTTACTTAATTATATTTTTTTTTGCAGTAGTTTGCATTTTTAATCATATTTACATAATCCTTAATTTTTTTTTTTATTTTAAACTTAAGACTAACTAAGACTATTGTTGCCTAAATAATTACGTTTGCACCATTTTAAACTATTTTTATACATTTTAATGCACAAAATTTCGCAAATTTAATTATTTTCCATTATTTTAACTTTTATGTTACAACTTAAAGCGTTTTCGCTTTGTAGGTATGTTTCTCTTCAATTGTCACTACTTTAGAAACATACTTTTTTACACCAAGCAGTAATTTTAGTTTTAAATAAAACAGTTTAAATTAACCCAGATAACCCTAAAAGTTACTCAGGCGAAAACTTTTGATTTTTTTTTGAAATGTCTGTTTAAAACCGCTACAGAAAGAGACTCTGATACTTTTTTTAAAAAGAAAGTTTTTATTATTAGTTGAAAGGTGTCCTATATATAGTACAATAGGAATAAATAAAATAAATAAATGTAAGGCGCGATAACCTCCGCAGAGATCTAAGGCCGAGCTTCTCTTCCAATTTGCGTCGTGCTCCTCTTGATTTTCCCTACAAATTGGCCGGACGGGACCTACATGATTTTATGCCGTCTCCGAACGGCATCTGCCAGGTAGATGAGTTTTCACTGAGAGCATTTCATGGCAGAAATACACCCGGAGCGCTTGCCAAACACTGCCGAGGGGCAACCCCGCTTAGAAAAATGTTCTTCTAATTGAAAAACCTTATTTCTAAAATTTGTGATGTTGCTTTGCCCGGGGTTTGAACCCAGGGCATCCGGTGTGGTAGGCTGAGCACGCTACCATCACACCACGGTGGCCGGACGGAATATAAGGGATAAAAACATATTTTAATTTATTGGAATGGAAGTTTTCAAAGCACTTGATATGTACTCTAATATTGCATTTTACACATCTTGTAGTGGTTTTTTGATGGCAATATCCACATCGGGTTTGTTTTTCCTGTGGCTCTACAAGACGATCCATACGGTCATAGTGAATCGTGGCTTCTTTGGGGCAACTTGGATGGCCTTTTTGGTAGGTTGATTGCTTTCGATGGGTAACCAGCAGCATGATAGCAACTGCACGCCTAAAGCTCAGTTGGTCAAAGCTTCCGCCCGTTCGCGATGTATGACCCAAGCGTTTTGGAGCGCCATATCAATGCAGTGGGCTAGCAAATGCAGGTACCATTTGGCCTTCATCGAAGTTCTATACAAGCTTATATTTTGGTCAGAACGTTCCACTCCTCCCATGTTACAGTAATACATGTAAATTAAATGCGGGTGTCCTATATATATTATCGGCCGACTCATCCGATAAGCTTTCAAGCCCTGCTGTACTAAATTTTATTTCTGCTGGCGCTTGCAGTTGGGCAGATGGGAAATTATTTACCTACGCCAAAAGCTTCCTCAGGACCAGAATCTTCATCGCTTGCATTAACTGGAGGAAACAAAACCACTTCATCGATGTCGCCAGTGTTTTCTTCACCATATTCCAACAGAACAAGAACCTCATGAAGCCAGAAAACCGTGCAAAAAAATAGATCTTGTAGACACCTATCTTATCTATAATTTACTATATGTAGGACACTAACATTTGCTCATTTTTACTACTAATTCATTTTCAATGTATTTAACTATAATTTTACACATTTAAAAAGTCGTTTATTTCTCTATAATTTTTTAATAAAAAAATATATTTGTTAAATTTTATCATATAAATTTTAACTCACTTTTGAAATCGTATGTTATAATTTTGCATTTTTCAAAATTAGTAATTTTCTGAGTAAGACAACGAGCACTTCTCTCACTGAGGGACTGTAAAAACTTCCTAACGCTGTTGCGCAATTTCTACTGCATGCAAAAATACATTCCCATTATTTCATGGCCATAGGGCGCGTGCGTGAATCGACATGAAATTGGCGTCCTACATATAGTACATTAAGGTTATCTGGGTTAAAAGCAAATTTTATTTAAATCAAGACAAATTGTTTACTAAGGTGGTCGTACATATACATATATGATAGTTCTCTTAAAATATTCTAATAATTCGATTAAGCGATTAGTCGATTAAACGATTAACCGAATACTCGATTATTCAAATTTAATTATTCGAATAATTGTTTTACTTAGATTATTCGAATAATCGCAACTCAATGCGCGAACTTCGATTTTGTATGAATTGCTCATAAAAAAAGTTGCGCATACGCCATGTACGTACTACATACATAGATATATATTTTTTGTTGAATCTCTGTTAATTTGATCCATTACCAGTTATTGAAATCAAATAGCGTGCCCAAGTCAAATTTTCTGTACTTTCCGCTTCCAGTGATAAAAACATAAGTAAGCAAACATAACTGTCCGGAAAATTTTATATATTGATAAGAATGTAAAAAAATCGATACTTTTTATAACTCCAGAGAACACATTTGTGGTTGTCGCAAATATCTCTAGCTTAAGAAATAAAGCAAAGTTGGCGCCTTTTTTCGCTTTTAAGCGGCGAAACGTTCTATGAAAGAGCGAAGGTAGCTTTACCTCTCTCTACCCTCACACTCGACTGGGATTAAAAAAAGCAACTATAAAAAATTTACGAAACATTTTCCCTCACATTGATGAAAAATTTTATACAAAAATATAAGTTTTCTCTGACTCCAAAAAAATTTTCCTCAATTCAATCAAATTTTTTTAGTTAGTTTTTTTCCTTTTTAAGATAAGTGATGTTTTCCGTGTGAAATTAAAAAAAAAATTTATTGTTGAATAAAAAAAAAAAATGTTATGTGTTTTTAGCTGACTCTATGTCCAGAAAATGTATAAATAAAACGCTATTTTATACGTATCTTAGCAATATATAAAACGGATAAAACTTGTGTTTTATTTAACCATTTTCTGGACATAAAACCAGCTAAAAACACTTAAATAAGTAAAAAGGTCACAAAGAAACTTATAATAATAAAAAAATGTTGTTTACTGGGGTCGTTATACGATTACGGATCGAAAACCACTTTCACTCAAACGATAAATATTAAACTGGCTAACTATTCCTGAAAATGATAATACATTATGTATCTAATTAGTACATCTAATCACTAGATCACGTATACCACTAATCCTATTGACCAGATATGAGCTATTTGGATTTGAAAAATTGATTTCGATCACTGATCGTATAATGTTATGCGGGCCAAGTTCCTTTAAATAATTATTTTTCATATTACTTAATTCGAAACAGCTGGAAAATTTCTCTATCTCTCAAATTACGTGTCTGATGTTGGAGAGTCTCCTGATTTCTCTGGCGATATTCTGTCATTTCTTAATTTCGGTGCGCTTCAAATTACCGCTAACGATATTACGGAGGGTTTAGTTTGTCTCAAGTCTTCTTCTCAGACAGATTGTGATGGACTGTCAGCAATGTTCCTCAAAAACTGTCCCGCATTAGTTACTCCATTGGAGATTATATTTAATAAATCCCTTTCTTCAGGCACGTTTCTGAACGATTGGAAACTAGCTACAATCATACCTCTTTCCAAAATTGGGAGAAAAAGCGACGTTCGGAACTATCGGCCAATATCCAAGCTCTCAAGCATCTCAAAGTTTCTTGAATGGATTGTTAAAGAAAAAATATATTTTACTGTCAAGGCTATGATAAATCCCAATCAACATGCATTCGTGCAGGGTCTTCCAATGTCCTCTAATTTAGCGGTTTTTACCGAATTTTGTATTTTTTCGTTTTCGTCAGGACTCCAGGTTGATTGCATTTACACGGATTTTTCAAAGGCGTTTGATAAAGTCTCTCATGCGATTCTATTACATATATTGGTATGCCTTGGATTACATTCATCTTATTTATTATGGCTGAAATCATACCTAACCGGCAGAAGTTGCGTAGTTACCAATGATGGTGCACTCTCGAACCCTTTTGTTGCCACTTCAGGCGTTCCTCAAGGAAGCATTCTAGGTCCCCTTTTTATAATTTTTATTAATGACATTATATTTATATAATTTTTGCTCTATGCTGATGATTTAAAAATTTTTTCGAATGTTCGCGACACATCAGATGCCATTCATCTGCAGACCGATTTGGATAATCTTCATAGATGGTGTGAGAAATCACGCCTCTCCCTTAACATAAAGAAATGTTTTCATTTGACATATTGCAGGCGTCTAAGCATCCTCGATACATCGTATCGGATTGCTAATGATGTGCTGCAAAATGTAACAGAGTTTAAGGACTTGGGTGTGGTATTTGATGTAAAGCTTATTTTCAACAGCAACATAAACTTAATACTCTGAAAATCGTATTCCGTTCTCGGCTTCATTCGTCGCAACTCCACGGAGTTTTCTGATCCCTATAAGTTTAAGCAACTATTTACCTCTCTTGTTCGATCACACTTAGAGTATGATGTTTTCATTTGGAGACCATATGATCAACTCTCGATAAGTAGAATTGAACGTGTTCAAAAGCCCTTTCCAAAAAACACGCTCTACGTCCCTTAACGTTTGATGAGCCTGTCCCGCCTTACGATTCTCGGCGTTTGCTAATTAATTTGGATTCGCTGGAAAAACGAAGGAAAATTCTCTCGCTTTCTTTTACTTTCAACGTTATTAATGGCATTATTGATTGTCCAATGTTACTTGAGCGGATTAATTTTAATATTCCTCAGAGAAATCTTCGTAAGTTCAACCCTTTTTATTTGGAAAACTTTAGAACAACATATGCTAGCAATGCGCCCATTGCTCGTGCACTAAGAGAATTAAATGCTCTGTTCTCTTCATCAACTAGGCTTGACATTGCACTATCAAAATCAGATTTTGTAAGAATTCTAAATTCAATTTGTCTATAAGATATTACAATCAATTACAATACACACTTCTTCTAATTTGCGCGAAATTATTTTACATTATTCTACTCTGTAAGTTATCCTGTACTGTAGACTTAATTAAGTAAATAAATAAATAAATAAATAAATGAGAAAGTCTTAATTTAGAAATTATATTTCGTATATATGTGTCCTGCGCAAACAGGCTTACCCCATACCGACCGTAGAATGCTTTATATTCAGAATTTTTCCTAAAAGCTAAATTTTCTGAGAATGTGCCGAATTTTTTATTTTTTTTTTTTTTTCATTTATTTTAATTGAACTCGGTACATTCACACGCAATCTTTCAAAATTGAATTGCCATAAAAATCGTGTATCAAGTATTAAAAAAAAATTTTTTTTAATCATATCTTGAAACAAGAAAGGAATATTAAATCAAACAGTTTACATATCTACCTTTTCCTTCAGTTTTTGATTCAGTTTATACACATTTAAGTTCTGAGAAATTATATTTATTTTACACCATTAAACATAGAATTATACTAGATCCAACTGAAATTATTTGCTTCTTGTTAACTTAATCTATATAATTTGCTTGCATCAACATATGTGCGTGCATATGTGTTTTCTTATAATATGTAAGTCGTAACTACAAAATATTTGTTTACAAAATATCAATTAAAGTGATGTCTGTATGTATACAAATTCAGCTTAAAAAAGCAAGAGTTTTATTGTTTATAAAATATGTTTTGTAAATAAATTGTTTTCATTTATGGCAAAGAGTTTTCGTATAAAAACTTGCGTTTTTATGCATAGTTGGGTCTATAAATTATATAAATTAATTTTTATTATGCTATGCTTAATTTAACATGTATGTGTGTATGTATGCTTGTTTATACATAAAACGATTTTTTCTACTGTTTTCGCATTAAAATTAATTTTAAATTCTGTTACGCAAATTATAACAAATTAAAAGTTTGTAAAAAAATGTATGCCATATAAATTCTTAAATATATCTATAAATATATATAATATGTATGTATGTACATTTATAAGTACATACACATACGCGCTTACATATATACCAACTAGTTTATACACACGTACATGCAACATCACTTAAAAATGTCTGCCAATATGATTTGTTTTAAAGTCACTTTATAATTTACATCGTATGTATGTATTTATGTACCACATTGGAGCGACCCGAAAAAAATTTTAAAATTTTCCCTACGTATATGAGACAAAAATACTTCACCGCCCTTTAAGCTGACAAATTACACTTTGCTTTCCATTTTGGCAAATTAGCACCATTTCTAAATTTCCTATGTAAATAATAACCTAATTTTATTAAAAACGAATCAGTTATACGCAATCACATTCGTGGTAACTGAAAAGTCGCGTACGGGTGCGTATAA
Source organism: Eurosta solidaginis (assembly GCF_040869045.1). Taxonomy (NCBI): domain Eukaryota; kingdom Metazoa; phylum Arthropoda; class Insecta; order Diptera; family Tephritidae; genus Eurosta; species Eurosta solidaginis. Next base: position 254,278,247 of record NC_090320.1, on the reverse strand, counting down.
GTAACATTTTCTTTATTACTTGGTATGAAGGAACAATCTACAAATATACAAATGAAGCCAATAAAAGTGTGTTGATACTTAAACAAGTTTAGTCCCGCTCCAATTCTTCGGACTCTTGGTTAGGTAAGGCTAGGTTGAACTGGCTGGTCTGTGAGAATCTCACATAGACTGACTGAGTCCATAGTGTTACCAGAAGTTTGATTAACAAACAAACTGAGAACCCCTATCAGAAACCAAGACCTATTTTATATAACAACTCCTTTCTCTTGGCAAATACTGGAAGCTTTATAGGATCTTAGGTGAACTTGTAGACTTGCCAGTCGAGAGCATGAGCACATAACATGCGCGGTCGATTCGTCTTCCAACCTGCACTTCATACATCTGCTGCCACTGACAAGACCTAATTCAAAAGCATGTGTGGCGAGAAGGCTGGCTCAATTCAGATCACGTATCATTAACCCACAGACTCTTCTTTTCAATGACAAGAGTAACTTTGTTTGTCTAATGATGTAAAACCTGCACATGCTTTTCGATACTTTGCAGCCCTGCGCTTGGTTCCACGATTTTTCTGCTTGTCCCATAATGTGCAACGCTCGCCTTCTTTTTATCTCGCCAAATCTGAATGAAACGTCTTCGGTATAAGTTTCTAGCAATGAGCTCCTTTCAGCTAGCTCTACCGCTTATGTATTCCCATCTTTTCTGCTCAGGACCCAATATAGATACACTTTGAGATGTTGCTTATTTCTGCTTGGCTGTCAATGTAAACTATAACGCCTCTGCAGTTTAAGTTTTTTCCTCAAGTGTTTCTTCTGCTTTAGCCAAGGCTACTACTTTCGTCTGAAAAATACTGCAGCGATCTGACAGCTTATAGAAGTTTTTTCTTTCCGAACCTGCGCTGTATGCCGCAGAGTGTACTGCTTCTATTTCTTTGAAACCGTTGGTTTACACGTGCATCACTCCATCTGCGGTTTGGGCGCCAAGCTCTCACATCTTTTGTGGCTCTAAGATACCCATCGAAGCGTTTTTGGGGAGTTAGGTGGTCTGTTCGTCCAACATTTGATGCCGCTATACAGCATTACGGTATGGTCTGCCATCAAAATGTCAAGAGGTTTAAACTATGTTCTTCGCCACCAGTTCTGCGAGTGGAATGTGCAGAATTGAATACATAGCAGCTACTTGGGTTACTTTCATAGCTTCCATTAAGCTAAGTATGGCCAGTATACATACCGGCTATAATTTTTAGATGTGTATTCTTTTTTGAGTGGCCGTCTACCAAACAAGGACTTCGTAGTCTACAATAAGCTTCTCAAATGCTTTAAATACTCAATGAGAAGAATCTAGGGCAATACACCCCACGTAATCCCTAGCATTCTTTGACATGCATAATGTGCCTTCGAATTCGCAACCTTGCACCTCCCAGTAAAGAAGACCATATCTTTCCTCTCCAATTTAGCAATTAACTCGCCATTAGATGCCAGGTATGTATAACCCGATGCGCCCGATCCATCAAAGAGATAATTGTTGGAAGACAGTTTCCACTTACGCCAACAGCAACGTCGTCTGCGTGCGCCATAGTTTGACGAGTGCCACTTCGAAGCACCAGAGCAGTTGGTGGATAAAGAGCGCCCAGCGGTGTGCCCCCACTGTTAAGTAATCTTTCTGAAACTAAGCTTGCAGCCGATCTATATGATTAGAGCTGTATGCTATTCAAAGTAATTGTGGTCCTCAATGATCGCCTATTCAGAGACATTGTTGATTCGGACTCTTTGTTAAAAAAACAAGTAAGATTTCGTACCTTTCATGAATGGGGCTGAACAATAATCTTATCCCGTTCGTAATCTCCAAATAATAGGATGTATTAGATAGGAAATATATAGTGAACAGATGTACATACCTAAACGATTTTTAAGATAAATATAAAATAAAAAATGGCAAAAACCCCCCTTATCTGAACGATCGGTTGTATGGGATATATATTATATATAGCTCCGAACGAAATGGTTTTTACAGGAAATCTTCTATGATATATTAGAATAACTATCACCAAGTTTGACGTTTTTGTTTTGGAAATCAAGGGAGAAATGGCCAAAAATCTTTCTGTCTGAAAGATCGGTTGTATGGGATAGGTATATACTATATACCTATAGCTCCGATCAAAGTGATTTTTTCAGGAAATCTTTTATGATATATTAGAATGAATATCATATATATATTATATATAGCTCCGATCGAAATGATTTTTTCATGAAATCTTCTATTATATATTAGAATAAATATCACCAAGCTTAACGTTTTTATATTGGAAATTAAGGGAGAAATGGCTAAAAATCTTTCTATCTGAACGATCGGTTGTGTGGGCTATATATTATATATAGCTCCGATCGAAATGATTTTTTCATGAAATCGTTTATGATATATTAGAATAAATATCACCAAGTTTAACATTTTTATATTGGAAATTAAGGGAGAAATTGCCAAAAATCTTTCTATCTGAACGATCGGTTTTATGGGATATACATGTACTATATATAGCTCCGATCAAAGTGATTTTTTCAGGATATCTTCCATGATATATTAGAATATATATCACTGAGTTTCACGTTTATACTTTCTAAATTGCGGCAGAAATGACCAAAATAATCTTATCTGAACGATCGATTGTATGGGAGATATATGTTTCATGTTCATGAAAGGTATAAAAAACCATCAGCTATAGTACATTTTTTGTTTGGTATCACGTAAATTTTCGTCTCATTCAAATGTCCGCTTTTAGTTAAGAGGTCGTCAGCGAAATAACTTTCCGCGCTCACTTCACACATGTATTATTATTCTCTTTTTCTTAGTAGACAATGAACAAGCAGAGTAGCAACACAGTCTTTTGTATGTTTTATTTCTTTTATATTATCAATAATTTTTTTTTAATTTTTTTTGGACTCAATCAATAAAATTCTATATTTTTAACATATTTGTAAGTCCTTTTTGGTTTGCTAACAAACATGCGTGCATGCGTCTTGCTTCGTTGTCCGTTAATCGGCGAATAAACCGTCACCACTACAAATGTATTACAATTCCTGACGTAGCCACAATTTAAATTTTTGTGATCACTAGTTTAATGTTAATATAATCACTAGTACACATTTTGAGCTAAGTATCGCGATACACCCTAATATGTGTACATTCAATTTATTTTCAGATTTTTTCTACGGTCTCATATTTGTTAGTTCTATTCAAATACGTTCATAAATATTTTGAATAGCTTTGCTAAATCTTAATTATTTCATGGAATAATGAATGAGTTTACAATAAAGTTGGTTGTTGTGCACGTAATTTCTGTAATTTGTTGAGTTTGTAAGAAGTAATTTCCAGAATTAAAATTTGCGGTGTAACCAAAATTGAATGGTTCTCAATAAAACGGATCTGTAAGTTTATGAATTTAGTATTTAGTTGACAACAAAATTTATTAATATTTGTCATGCACAAAAAGCATATGTTATTATAGCGTTAATGGATTTTATGTGTAAATTCAAAATGAGAGAGTGCAATTCTTATGCGTTTGCAACACTGTTTGAATAAAAGAGCTGATTTTATGTTCAACGGAAAATTCAATTTATAATTTTGTTATATCTACATAAATAGGGTCATACAGATGTGTTGACATTTTTGTTAAAAAACCATAAAGAAATCTATACAGGCTAAATTTGGAACAAGCACGGGATCCCAGAATTGAAATTTCATATTACAAAAGTTCCTAGATGCAAAAAATCTTGAGAATTGTCATCTTTAGTACATACATATGTATCTGTCTACCTGCACAACGCCAAAGCTAAAAGAATTTTTCTCTGTTTTGATCATTCATTAAGTATTTCTATTTTTATTACAACAAGGAGTAGCCTTAGAAAAATATTCAGACAACTGGAGCAATTTGAGTGGTACTCAAGCCGATATTCTGATTATTTTGCTTTCGTATTTCATAGCTGCAAGTAGGTGAGCACTGCATGTCCATATATTTGCCTACATACAAACATATATGGCACATGAATAATAATAAATTTTATAAAACAATAAACAACATGAACGCAGGTGTTGAGCGAAAACTCAGAAGTTCTGCAGTACATATACATACATATTATTTTCAATGCTTTCGCATATGGTACGTGCCTTTTGCTGGCAAAGTTGTCACTTTTAATTTGATTTTGTTGACAACTTTCTTTATTGTGTTAGAAAAAGTAGGCGCTAAATATAAAGCAGAAATCACTTGAAAACATACTCATAAATGTTTCTCTTTATTATAAGTATATTTATTTGTGCAAGAAGACTCACACACACATATTTATTTATTTAAATTTTATTGTTGGGTTTGAAAAACTGTGTCGATATACAATATATTTAACGAACTAAACGCCTAACCCATTCTGCTGAGTTTTGTTTTATTTTTGTACTGATCTTAAATTGCTGTTATATTGCTGGTTATAGTGTTTTCCCGAAATGGCCACAGGTTTGAATGGGCATTCCTTATAAGGCCATACACTCAAATTGAGAAAGGTCATAACGTGCTAATTCCAATTGATCTAATGGCCGTTTGAGGTGGTCATACACTGAAAGAAATGGTGCTAGTAAAATCATCAAATCGGTTCTGTTGTTCTTAACGTAACGGAGATTCAGTGAAATTGATCGAATTATGGTTAATTCGACCGAGTTTTTTGTCAAGCGAACAAATTAGTTTAGTCATTTCAACAGAAGAGAAATTGTTGCTCCTAAGTTAACAAAATTTTGTAAAATTGACGGACTCCTAATCAATCTAACTGATTTTTCTGTTAACACAACTGATCTTACAGGTCATTTCAACGGCGATCAACTGTCAATACATGAGCAAATTTCGAAGAGAATTTTACGCTCACAGCGCTCTCTACTTTGTACTTATGACGATGGTGCCACTTGTTAAAAAAAAAACACCAAAATAAGAAACCCATCAAATCGAAAAAACACACAAAATGGGAAAACAATAAAAAACTAGTTTTTCAGTTATCAATACAAAACGAAAAAACACTCTTATGAATTTACTGTGCAAAAAAGTATGAGATACCAGTCCATCTATTTATCGGGTACAATTTTGCAACTTCTCCTCCAAGCGAATTGCAAAATTGCGCCCTCTTCTTGCAAAAGTTTTGCTTGGACGAACAGGATTTTTCCAAAGTTAGTAACATTTTGTTCACGTTTTTATGAATTTTCACTCACTCGAACGAATCTAATAAGATAATAAAAAACCATTCTTTTTTTTAATGCTGATGTTTCCGACAAAATAAAAGTCTGAGTTGTTTTGGAATCGTTTCAACTCAAGTGTTACGGAAATTAAACTTACAATTTCTAACTTACAAGTTTATCTTTTTAAAATGTGACCGTCAAAATTTATACTACAAGTTTTCTTCGAAACAATCAAGTGTGGCAACTACATGCGAGAGAACAAATTGAGAATGAGCTGAGCTGCAACTGAAAGAATTGAGAATCAGTTTTGTGACTACTATTTTCATTTCTATATTCATATGTATGTATATATAGCAAGCATGCGTATTTATGTATTCACATATTTACGAATTTATATGGCGGCTGCCGTGGTATGATGGTAGCGTGCTTCGCCTACCACACCGAAGACCCTGGGTTCACACCCCGGGAAAAGCAACATCAAAATTTTAAAAACAAACTTTTTCAATTAGAAGACAAATTTTTTAAGCGGAGTCCCCACTCGGCAGTGTTCGGTAAGCACTACGAGTGTATTTCTGCCATGAAATGCTCTTAGTGAAAACTCGTATGCCTTGCAGATGCCGTTCGGAGTCGCATAAAACAAGTAGGTCGCGTCCCGCCAATTTGCAAGAAAAATCAAAAAGTGGCACGACACAAATTGGAAGAGCAGTTCGGCCTAAAATCTCTTCGGAGGTTATCGCGCTTTACATTTATTTACATATTTATATGACAATATAGATACTTTCATACAAAGCTGTCACAATAACTTTTTTTGTTTATTTGACTACTAAAACGGTCAATTACGGCTCAACGATTTGTGGGCAGTTGATTCAACATCTTGTTGCGATGGATGAAAATTTACAGAAACTTCGGTTGAATTGACCCGTATTTCGGTTGATTTTACCAGTTTTTTCTTTCAGTGTAACGTCAACTGACTTTTTCACGTTTGTGCTTATGTCCTACCAAATTCCTTCAGAGCCTTAAGTGCTTAACACTCGATAGATTATGGGGTCTGGGCAGACCAGATAAAGAAAAGCTTTGGTGACTTTTTATGTTTAGAGGCGGTCTTTATAATAATTCGAAAATCGATATTTTTGTCTTTTTATTTTATCTTTTTTCTTTTTCGTAGAAACGTTGATTATGTCACATTTTAGCGTTGTCGTCTGGTTAGCGAACATATTTGTAAGCCTATTCGTATTCATTTCAAAATTTATCCAAAAAAAATTCAAACTTTTTTCTGGGTAATCACAGGGTGCGACGAGTTTCCTTCAAAATTTAAATAAAAATTCAAATATTTTTGGTTAAAGCTTAAAGTGTCAAATTTCGTCTGGCTATACCACAACGCTAAGATGTGTTGAATTTATTCACAGCTAATCGGAGGGTTAAGAGGTTGGTAATCAGTTATTCATCTACTTATATCACATATAAGACGTTGCAGAAGAGAACTCAAAAAAACTTATAACGTTTAGGTCATTTATTATTTATAGTAGGGTAAACTACTACATAACACAAATGCTGTCAGGACACGAGTACTTCGAAAAATATTACCCCAGGACCCGGAGTTTCTGAGGGGGCCGCGATTTAGAAGTACTAAGACATTTTTTTTAATTCAGGAGAGTCTTTAGTTGTTCCATGTGCAATTTTTAAACCGAATTTCAAAAGCAATGAATATCTGCATTTCGTTTAAATATTATAGTGAAGTGTGAAAAATAAAAATCTATAAATGTGACCCGGTCTATGAAAAGGTGGCTTATGACTCAAAAAAGAAATTGCGATAAACAGCTGTTAACAGCTGTTTTTTTTTTGTGCGAGAAACAGCTGTTTTTTTTAGTCATAAGCCACCTTTTCATAAACCGGGACACATATATAAAAGGAAAGGATAAAATGTGTGTTAGTTGGTCGCCGGTGTTTCAAGAGATGCGTCGGTTGATTTTGTTCAAACGTGGATCCGGGTACCCCTAGAATGTGTTTATCAAATATGGATATCAAATGAAAGCTGTGATGAGTGATTTAGTACAGAGTAATATATTATACCTCTTGGTGACTAGGGTCTCAAGATATAGGCCAAAACGTGGACCCGGATACCCCTAAAATGTGTGGGTAATATGGATATGAAATGAAAGCTGTTGCCGAGAGCTCTAAGTAATTTTCATTGTGATATTCGATTTAGTCGCATCAACCTGGCAAAACTGATTTATATGCATGCGAAGCTGCGAAGGACTAGGACTGGGACTGAGACTCGGAGCGGGACTGGGACTTGGACTGGAACAAAATACATACCTTCCTCTGGGACAGGCAATAAGGGATGAGGAAGAATGAGAAGAACGTGAGAGAAGAGAAAAGAGAGAAGGAGACTGAGAATGAAATAAAATGAAACGAATATGGAGATAGATGAAGCGTAAAAGACGAAGGGGGAGTGAATAAAAGGATCAAGGAAAAGTGAAGAGGGGTGGGGAGGGCAGAGCTAGATTGAAAAAGCTTATTAAAATGTATGCGGATAGGCCAAATTTAGGGCAGAACAACGTCTGCCATGTCTGCTATATAAGTAAAAAATGCTGAGCGACACGGAAGAGTGGCGACTCATAGAAACCATAGCCATACTCAGAGAAATAAGCGGGAGCTTGATGCAGGAACAACAGAAAGCTCTTAAAACACGAGAAATATGCATGGAGCGCCATACGAAAGCGGTGCCATAGTTGGCGACAATTTCAAATGACCTGGTTTTTATACCTTGGACATAGGGTTGCTGTTTTCCTCGTTTTTTTGAAAACTTTTTTTTTTGAGCGCTGTTCATTTAACTGCTTGCTCAACCTCAGCAATGAGCATCAGTCAAAACGTTAAGAAAAAATATTATTAACACTAAAGATTAGAAATACAGATTTATGTCATATGAGTGATTCTGGTCTCTTAGCGCCTGTTTGCATGAAAATAAGTTGCATACGCTTATACAAACTATTTTTCAGGCAATCAACGGAATACACCTATTGTAATGGCGTAGACTGAACTTCATCAAATCTTGGATTTCATTGGCTTCTAACATAGTAAGCGTTGCTTGGTAGCGGGCTAGTAAAAGGATATATTTATTTTTCTCCATCGCTATGTAATTAATAAGTGTTTGTATTATTCAAAGTTTAAATTGAATATAAAACTTTTTCAATTACATCAAAGTTAACAAAATCGTACAAGAAAACACATAAGTCATAGGAGTGAAATTGTACACGCACATATATATATGTTTTTATATGTATGTATGTATGTTTGTATGTGACTAAGAAAAGTGAAGTGTGAGTGTTTGCATTTATGTTAAGCTTATTAAAATAAAATGACTGTGTCGTGCACAAGTGGGTGAAAAAGTGTGAAACGCAAATGTTATGTAGTAGTAGGTGAGAATTTGCAATGAAAAGTTGACAAAAGAAATGAAATAGGAAATATTGCGTAGAAAATATAGTAAAAAAAAACAAAGCTTTGTTTTCATTAGTGAGAAGAAGTATGATTTAAATAAAGGTAATTCTTTTGTTTTCTATGCCATTATTCATAGGGGTTTATATTCTTAGAAAGTTTACACTTTTGGTTATTGGCTTTTGTGCTACCTGCATGTGCACTTACCAGCTGTTTGAGTTAAGTAAAGTCACATGATATTAGAGAAAAATTGTAAGTTTACAAACGGCGATGGTTACTAGGACATGTTTCTGAATTTCACTTCTTCATCAGCTAGCTTTTCGGGAGCTGAGGGTTGAACTCGAATCTCCAACATTCATATCATATGCACCACATGTTATGATCAAAAACGCCCGTTCGCCGTGAACCAACCACCGATGTAATCTATCAGCGCAAGTGTCTTTCCTTAAGCATGAATAGCTACTTAAATGTTCCATAGAGTGAGTGCGTCATATAATTCCTTGTGAATAAAACTATCTGCTGTTAAGGCAACAGACAGTGATGCTCACAAGTACTTACGTCACAAACACTCACAAGGTACAACTTCACTAATCATGGTACTAAACCACTTGCGCATCAAGACACATCTCGGTAGTCATAGGTACTTGTGGGTTTAAGATCATGTTGCAACTGAACCCAGCTAAACGTTCTATTCAGTTTTATGCAACTTTGCTCTGCATTATTTGCTACTTTATATATGCCCACATATTCATCGTTATTTGCTACTGTGGTATACAACTTCTAATAACTCACTTCGTTGTATAATCTTCCTCATTATCCTTCAATTACGCTTCCAGTTTATTCCACAATTTAGGGCTGTGGATAACCTTTTCAACCATAGACCTGTGTTGGGGCTTTCACGCCCCAGCAATATCCTTGCATCAGCAGCTCGCCACACTGCAATAATATAACAACGTTAAATCTGCCACATTTTTTGGATGTGGCCATCCATTCTGCGAACGCCTCCTATTCGCTACGCAGTCTACAGCAGCCTCAAACATCACAAAAGACGAGATGAGCGCCGGCCCACTCGTACAATTATCGATTGTTTTTCGGCTGGCAATAGACATACGTTTATTCTTCACCATCTTTCATCCGTGTTTCAGCATATATTACCGGCATCTCCGGTTGCCACAATTATGGGATGTGGCCAACCTTTCATCTGCCCCTCAGGGTGAGATTCTCAATGAATTTGGGTATACTGTGACAAGCAAGAGACCGAATTCCCTTGGGTCTTGCGCCCCCCAAGGGAAAACAAGTCTACTCAGAGCGTGTCATAAAGTGAACTCTTATTTGAAACCACAGCCACCGCGATGCTCCCACAAGGGGGCCATCCCAGGACAGGAGGTGAGACCTGAGTACAAAGCATCGTTCGATGCCGTGCATCAGATCACACTGGCTTCTCCTGCTCCCGCGGTAGCAGTTTTTATAAGGCCATGCGTAGGGTCCCACAGGGTGATACCCACGTCCACCCTGCTATCTTTCGAGTAAAACACCTTACTCATGGATTGGGTACCCATGGTATTATGGTCGCCTTTTACGACCGCTATACCTACCGTGGGTATATTCTTTCCCCTAGCCCACAGGGGTATTCATATCAGTGCAAAGGCAGATGCCTTTAGCTGCTAAGCCACATGAATGTCCCGTTGTTCGCTGTACAATTGGTCCCTAAGTGTTGCCTTTTTTGTTTCTATTCCTTTTGATCACCATGCAGGCACATACACTCTGTATGTAGTTTATTCCTAATAGTGTGGATATGATCGCCGTTTGTAAACTTACAATTTTTCTCTAATATCAATAACAAAAACCATTGTATAATGCAATATGCGCAAAGCTCGCTAATTAAATACATATAAAGTCACATGATTTAAATTGTAGTAGCCGGTGAAGATATAAGATTTTTAGTAGCACAATTGAGAATAGATATGTGAAATATTTTAAGATATTGGTGAGAGTTCTTCATTTTCAATTATTTTGCCAAATTGTGAAATTCAAGCCAAACCTCAATGGCCTTGAATTTCTAGTAGAGCTTATGGAACTTATGTACTGCTAATACAGATTTTCACGGCAAAAGCATAACAAATGTGGTAACCAACTTAGTAATTTAGTAAAAGTTTACGAAAAGCATGGCTATCATAAATAGCGGTAACTTTACCAAAAACAAATAAATTCGCTTTATTTGAGAGGAGCTTTGTCGGAGTTTGACCGGTGAAAACCGATACCGACAGGTTATTTTTTATTATCACCTTTTCATCGATCGAAAATAATATCGTTGAGTTATCGATTTGTTATCGACTTATTATTGGTTTCTTTCCGGTTTGTTATCGGCGAGTTACAGATATGTTAGAGATATTTTGTAGAAGGTGTGTTGTCGATAAAAAATCGGATACACCCTGATAACAAACTGGTAACATTACGAGAAGAAAATGATAATCTTTCAAACCAAATCAATATCTTTTGGAGTACTTCTCGATAACAAATCGAAAGGACACCGCTAAAAATTGTTTAGCACTCCGGTAACCAATCGATTATTTTCCAATAACAAATTGATATATTTTCGAACATTTTCTGATAACGAGTTGATGATAACCTTTCGATATGAAATCTTTGTTTTACATAAAATTTTCGATAACAAATCGATAAATTTTCGATAACAACGCTATATACTTTTTCGATAAAAATGCTAAATTTGAAAAACTAATCGGTTATGAATCGATAACAAACCGATAAATCGTTAACAAATCTATCACTTTTCGAAAAAATGCTAAATTTTGGGTAACTAATCGGTTATAAATCGATCGAAAAGCGATAAATCGATAGCTCTATAGGTAGTCCATAATGCGACAGCAAATCTATAACAGATTTTTACCTCGTCGATAACACGGCTATAACGAACCCGTTCATAAACCGTCGATAAAAAACCATTATCAGCTTTGGAACGTACATTATTTCCACATTATGCTACACTTACTCTTACATTATATATAAACGGCGACAGTAAAATGTGTGTTTATTTTATAAGCGAAACTTATAAAAATATTCGTAAAAGTGCGGTAAAAAATGAAAACGGTCGTAAAAACTGGACTTATTATTTATTCCCTTATAACATGTACTTATTATTTTTTTTTCCACAAGTGTACACATCGTGTCATACAGTTAAAATGGCGAGGGGAGGGGGAGATACATATCAACTAATATGAGCTTAGCATCACCTTTTTCCAGGCGTAAGAAATTTAACGATTTCGAAAAAATGTTGTGATGTATGAAACTATATGGAGAGTGGGGCCGTGTGTAGAAGTCCACGAAAGTGGGGAAAGCTTCTGACCACCATTCACCTGGGAATGGCCAGAGCGATTCTTTTGCATGCGGTTCAAGCAGCTCACTACTGCCGGTCGCTTGCGGCCAAGTATCCTCTGGGTAGCCGCTAAACACCCGTTTAGCGGTGAGCTAATGTGAGAAGGCGACAACCTGGCTAGGCCACTCTGACATAATCGATTTAAGGGCTAGCCGGGGGAGATTTCATCGGCAGCGTCTGTACACCTCTAGGTGCGGCTGCAAGCGGGCGTCTGTCTTGGAGCAAGCGGCTCGCTATATAAACGTGCCAAGTAATATTTTCACCCCCGCTGAGCGGGTTGTGCGCTGGGCTTGGGACCCGCCACGTAAAACCATACTCCAATGAAATATAACAAAAAGCCTCGGATAAATACACTCTCTATTGATGACGACCATGGCAAACGTTTGAAGGACAATGAATTGAGGGCATGCACCTGGAACGTCCGCTCCCTGAATGGGATTGGTGCAGATGCCCGGCTGGTTGATGTCCTCGTCAAAGCAAAATCTGACATCACCGCCATCCAAGAAATGCGTTGGACGAAGCAAGGAAGAAAGAAGATCAAAAATTGTGACATATGTTGGAGTGGCCATGCGAATAAGCGCAGTTTTGGCGTCGGATTCGTGGTGGGAGAGAGACTTTGTCGACAAGTGCTGGCGTTCACGCCTGTGGACGAGCGTCTCGCCGCTATTCGAATAAAAGCAAAATTTTTTAATATATCATTCATCTGCGCCCATGCGCCGACAGAGGAGAAAGACGATGAGGTGAAAGACACTTTTATGATCAATTAGAACGCACATACGAGCGCTGCACCCGTCATGATATAAAAGTCGTGCTTGGCGACTTTAACGCCAGGGTGGGTAAAGAAGGTGTTTTTGGCCCTACAGCCGGAAAGTTCAGCCTACACAATGAAACTTCTCCTAACGGACTGAGGCTGATTGACTTTGCCGGTGCTCGAAACATGGTCATATCAAGCACGAGGTTCATGCATAAAAAGATACATCAAGTTACATGGCTGTCTCCTGATCGAAATACTCGCAATCAGATCGATCACGTTGTGATAGACGGACGGCATGCCTCCAGTGTTTTAGATGTGACGATCCGAGGACCTAACATCGATTCGGACCATTATCTCGTTGCAGCCAAAATACGCACCCGCCTCAACGCGGCTAAAAACAAGGAACAAAAAACACAAGGAAAGTTAGACGTCTAAAAGCTTCAACCACAACAGACTGCCAATGATTTCGCAACTCGACTCTCACACCTGCTCTCTGAGGGCACAACTCATCTTGAAGGAATACAGGAGCAGTGGGAGCATATCTCCAAAGAACTTCATACTGCCGCCGAGGAAAAAATTGGTTACCGGCGGCCACGAAAAAACAACTGGTATGATGAAGAATGCCGCGTTGCTAGCGAAAGAAAAGACGCTGCCTACAGGGCTACGTTAAAAGCGAGCGCGACAAGAGGAGTGTGTGAACGCTATCGTGAGTTGAAAAGGGAAGCGAGACGCCTTTTCAGGAAGAAAAAAGCAGAAGCAAAAAGGCGTGAGTGCGAGGAGCTTGAACTGCTAGCCACCAGGAATAACGCCCGAAAATTCTACCAAAAAAAACGGCGACAGACGGAAGGTTTTAAGACCGGGGCATACTCCTGTAGGAATGAAAACGGCGACCTTGTAACTGATGTCCAGAGAGTGCTTAGATTATGGAGGGAACACTTCTCTGCTCTCCTAAATGGAGGCAGCAATTCACCGCGCAGAGATGAAGAACCCGATCCCGCAATCGATGATGATGGAATATATGTCCCCCCGCCCGATTATGACGAAGTTAGAATAGCAATAACCAGATTGAAAAACAACAAGACCGTGGGCGCTGATGGATTGCCTGCGGAGCTATTCAAGTTCGGCGGCGAGGAGTTGGTAAGGCGCATGCAGCAGCTTCTTAGCAAAATATGGGCGGACGAAAGCATGCCCGACGGTTGGAATCTAAGTGTTGTTTGCCCAGTCCACAAGAAGGGGGATACTGCAAAATGCACCAACTATCGTGGAATCAGCCTTCTTAATATCGCATATAAGGTCCTTTCAAGTGTATTGTGCGAAAGATTGAAGCCCACCGTGAACCGGCTGATTGGACCATATCAGTGCGGCTTCAGACCTGGTAAATCTACCATCGACCAGATTTTCACAATGCGCTAAATCTTGGAAAAAACCCGTGAAAAGAGAATCGACACACATCACCTCTTCGTCGACTTTAAAGCCGCCTTCGACAGCACGAAAAGGAGCTGCCTATATGCCGCTATGTCTGAATTTGGTTTCCCCGCAAAACTTATACGGCTGTGCAAAATGACGTTGAGCAACACCATCAGCTCAGTCAGAATTGGGAAGGACCTCTCCGAGCCGATCGAAACTAAACGAGGTTTCAGACAGGGTGACCCCCTGTCGTGCGATTTCTTTAATTTGATGCTGGAGAAAATTATACTAGCTGCAGAACTTAACCGCACTGGAATAATTATACTATAAAAGCGTGCAATTACTGGCATATGCTGATGACATTGATATCATCGGCCTAAACACCCGCGCTGTTAGTTCTGCTTACTCCAAGCTGGAAAAAGAAGCGGTAAAGATGGGTTTGATGGTGAATGAGGACAAAACGAAGTACCTGCTGTCATCGAGCAAAGAGTCAGCGCATATGCGCCTTGGCAACCACGCTACTGTTGGCAGCCATAATTTCGAAATAGTAAAAGACTTCGTTTATTTGGGAACCAGCATCAACATTAGCAACAACATCAGCACTGAAATCCAGCGAAGAATCAATCTTGCCAATAAATGCTACTTTGGACTAGGTAGGCAATTGAAAAGTAAAGTCCTCTCTCGGCGAACGAAAATCATACTCTACAAGTCACTTATCGTACCCGTCCTGCTATATGGGGCAGAAGCATGGACCATGACAACAGCAGATGAAGCGGCTTTGGGAGTGTTCGAGATAAAAGTTCTTCGAAAGATTTATGGACCTCTACGCGTTGGCGATGGCGAGTACCGAAGAAGGTTTAATGATGTGCTGTACGAGCTATACGCAGACATCAACATAGTCCAGCGAATTAAAACGCAGCGGCTGCGCTGGCTAGGCCATGTTATGCGAATGAAAGATGATGCTCCGGCCAAGAAAGTGTTTCTATCGGAACCCCCCTATGGAAGCAGAGGTAAAGGGCGGCCCCCACTCCGTTGGAAGGACCAGGTGGAAAACGATTTAAACTCCCTTGGTGTGACCAATTGGCGCCGGTTGGCGGAGCGAAGGAGCGACTGGCGCGCCTTGTTGGACGGCCATAACCGTTTAGACGGTTAAGCGCCAATTAAGTAAGTAAGTAAGTATGAAACTATATATATATTGGAACAACTTCGGTACCGTTTCCTAAACCCTTAAAGAGTGTATTTGAACGAATTCAGAACCATTTCAAGATCGCTTCCGGATTATTTTAGGTATCATTTAGAAACACTTCATTTCAAGACTATTTTGAAACCATTTCAGGGCAGTTACAGGATGACTTAACTTCGACGCTCTTTCAGGACAATTTAAGGATTACTTCAGGATTATTTCAGGAAAACATCAGAATCATTTCGAGACTATTTCAGAACAATTTGGAACAGTTTAAGCATCCCTTAGGGTATACTTCGGGACTTTTTTGCAATAGCTCGAGACTCTTTCGGAACTAATATGGAACATTTTCAATCCCCTACGCATAGCCAAAGGTGACATTTAGCTCCATACTAGTCGTTACGCACTCGCATCACCCCCTCTCCTTATCGTCCTTAACTGAATAGCGTGTCTACTTTTAATTGAATAATTAAGTATGTATTCTTCTTCAGGAGAAACATGATACGTCCAAGTTTAAAGGGAAAAATTATAAGTCCATCTTCTACGGTCGTTTCCTTTACCGTACTATTATGGATATCTTAAAGGGGTTTGCTTTTAATCACTCTTAAAATAAATACACTTTTTATTGCCGGGCTTTCATATATAGCCTTATACAGCATACCAATCCCACGTACCACGTCTACACCTATTTCATGCTTCCATTGGTCTTTTCTTCATATGAAAATCTGCCTAACAAATGGAATCAATAAAAAAATACTCAAGATAAATATTGAGCTCATCACCAGCGCGAAAAACAATTTTCGTTTTAATTTACTGCATGATTGACTACAAAAATGCGATGAAAACAAAAACAGCAAAAGAACGAAGTAAGAGTGGCAAGAAAAAAAATCAATTAAGTCAAGAAAAAATTTTAATCGCATTTTAAACGTAAAAGGAGACAGCAAAAAATATAATATTTCATTTCAATTTCAACAGCAAAGCGAAGACACGTGTTTACACTGGGTAGGTATGAAATTGCTAGGCAAAGAAGTGATTGTTGTGAACGACTGTCTTCTTCCGTATTGATTAAAATATATTAAAATTTTCGCTTATTGTTAAGCTATATTTTTGGACTGGTGAATGTATATATCATGTGTTCGCTTAAACTGAATGAAACTAAATTCAATTTCTTAGGACTTATATCAGATATCTAGGTATTAAGTCGTAGATATTAAGCCATTTGAAATATCTTATACATTATTTCTTAATGCCGTTTATATGTGAACGTCCCTTTTTCGCTCTGATTTGGAATCCAAATATATAAATGAAGTTTTGGTTGTAAAGATGGAGATTCGTGCTATTAGCAAGTTTTGGGCGTTATTCGTCGTAGTGCTTTTGTTTAGCTATATTTTATTAAAAAAATTTGGTAAAAATAAACGATTGTGGACACACAAAGAAATTTATTTGTATAATGGCGATATTATTACCATTGCATTACCAGCAGGTGCTAACATTCGCCAGATGGCAGCGTAAGCTAATATCTGTTGATATTTGATATAAGAAGTTTATACTTGTTCCACACGTGTTCGGCCATTAATACATAATCGCCTTAAACTGAGCTGTAAAAAATCTTGCTCGAGTTAGCCTCGTTGTGTTTAAAAGTTTTTGAATTCACATGCGTTCAAGATGTATTATATATGTATCAGTTTGTATTGTTACAAGTATAAGCAATTTCGATACATTACGGTGAAAATTTTATAAAGACTGCACAATTACCACAGTAATCTAAGCAAACGAGAGAGTAAACCGTTACGCACACAAATAAATAGCAGCATAAAGCATTGACGTCAAATCTGATACAGCAACAAAGAGCGCAGACGACATTACCCACATATATACATAGAAGTCAACATCCAATGTGAAATGCAGAGATATGAGTGAAGCAAATAAGCAACTAATCGAAAAGGCTGTTCGCGAAAGTCTAGACCCTAGAACAAATAGGTGAACGAGGCAACTCAGCGTATAAAAGCAGTGCACTCTAAAAAAAAAAAAATTATTCAGTTTGATGTTATAACGGTGTAAAGGGGATGACGAAAAGTTTTAATTGTTAAGTTTCACTTTCGGAAGAGTGTTGTAAATAAATGACATTTTATATACAGAACATTTTTGTCTATTCCTAATTCAAGAGAACGAGAATAGAAAGCGTAAATTATCGAGAATTTTTTACACAAAAATACAAAATACTTGATAACCGTAATTTCATGCTTATTTTCGCATATGTAAATTACACTGATGATGGCACACTGCCAAAACCGGTTTGTCTCTAAACCAAATTTAACAAGGGATTTTAGAAAAGCGCTCCAATATAAAACGTCTTGTTCATAATGTGAACAAATTTGAAAATTAAGATTATCATATGCCGAACTATGAAAACGGTCTTAATCCTGTTCAACATTTTTTATCGGCTTAGGTTTAGTTATAACACATTTTTTAAATTATGATCATTCGACTATGAATCTCATCTGTCTGGCCTGTTAAAAGAAGCACGGGAGAGAAAGCTCCTTTGGGGAAGAACCTTGTGTGTGGGTATAGAGCTGGACCTATTCTTTCTATTGAGCTGTTTTACGCAAAAAGGAAACATCGATCGTTGACCCCGCTTTGCACGCAACTCCTCGTACCTCGTATAAAGAATTACTCTTCTAGATTAACTATAAAATAAATCTGCAAACAACTTTTTCTTATTTTGATGAAAAGTAAAAGGACTACATGTTATATTGCACGCTTGTCCGTGCACTTGAAAATTTGGCATAGAGTCACCCTGCAGCGAATATGGGAGACAGACGCGCAAAACGCCAATTTCGCGCTAGAGGTTTAATGACTGCCTCCGCACTGCCACTAATCGAATGCAGAGCGGAACAGTTACTACCCACATTTATGCCAACAGGTTTATGTATTTAAATTAATCAATCACGCATTGTGACTATATTGGAACCATCTAAGACTGAATCAGTTTAAAATGCGTAAAAAAAGGTTTACAAAAGAGGACAACTGTCATTTCTAAGGACTTACCAATTTTAAAAGTGTCAGTTGAAAGGTCTTCGAGAATACGGAATTAGAACTACTGCCATCTCTTAATGCTACACTCTTGCGCAAGGGCAATTTACTGCAAAGCTCTTTCAGTCACTTCAATCGTTGTTTTCGCCATGGCTAACGTTTTAAAAATTTCAACGTGACTATATATAGCCCCAGTTTGCACTCACTTTTTCTTTTTCCGTTTCGTATACCTTCCGGAATAGTTGTAATGAACACACACAATCAAACCAAGTTGTAAGCCGAAGGTGAGTTGATTTACGACTCACACAACCACCCTTCTTACCGCCAACGCACTGAGCGTACGCTTATTTGTTCGTAGGGATGATGTGTATAGTGTTAAAAAATGTTGAAAACTGATTTCTAAAAATTTTAGAAATGTATGGGCTATTTTGTGCATATATCTTTCAGGAGCGATATGTAAGAGTTTTTTTCTGAAGAAAGTTGCTGCTCAATACAATCACTATTGTCCAGGATTACCTTTTGCCAAAATCAAAGACTTTGATTATTAATTTATAAAGAATCTGGATAAATGTGATCCGGCCTATGAAATGGTGGCTTATTACACAAAAAAGAAATTGCGAGAAACAGCTGTTAAAGATAAACAAAGCATTTCTTCAGTTTCTTAGTAGTTTTCTTTTTTTTTGAGTCATAAGCCACCTTTTCATAGGCCGGGTCACATATATAGATTTTGCAACTAATCACAGTTGAGCTCTTGGTCATGTTTTTTTTTTTTCTCTTAAAGCGCTAGTCTGAGACTTATTTATTTCAACACTTACTAAATGTTGAAAACTTTGAAGGTTATATCTCAAAATTCAACTTCCAGTGGTGAGCATAAAAAAATTCAAGAAAAATTAATGTTTTAGTTAACTTCTTGTGGTCATTAAGAATACATATACCTCCATACGTACAGGGGAAGTCTACATTTTGCCATCGTGCTATACGTGATATTCCTACTATGAAAGATAGCCCTGAGCACCGATTTTTTGAAGAATTTTATGGAACTCCAAAAATTGTATGCAATAATTCTTGTTCTTCTTGATGATAGGAATACGTGGGTAAAGTATTGAAATGTAGTTTTGGATAACCCCATATATAAATGCTTTGATAGAGAGTTCAATCTCAAAACTCTTCATGATTTTCTGTGCATTTAAATTTCTATTGGTTCGAACTTTGGCTTTGCTTAGCGAGAATTGAAATAAGCATTCCCCTCAATACCGTTCTGTATCACTACATCAAAATGAGCTGTCATCAAGCTATTGTATTTTATCGTGTTGGATACAGGAAATGAGGCTGTCTATTATTGTAAGGAGTTCATATCTCTATAGGAGAACTAAGGAGCTCTTTGTAAGTCAGTCCCATTCAGCTGTCTTGAAATTAACTCGGATTTGGGTCAGCGTTATGAGATGTTGAAGTCGACACGACACCCAATTGTGATGACTGGAGGTAGGTGGTGCGATATATAAGTAGGTATTGGACAGCAGTCATAGCAGGTTATTCGTCCTAATATTAATTTTTAACTAAGCCCGTTGTACCGCGATTAAATAGCTTTGCCTACCCAATAACCTTATTAACAATAGGTTAAAAGTTAAGGTTTAAAATGCAGCGCTTGAACACATCTTGGAATCCCCACATTTTATCAGTGTAGTTGTTGCTAGCTTTCAATAGATGTTATTGCGTTTTCTAACGCAAGGCTTACTTACTTAATTGGCGCTTACCTGGTATATATTGCAAGCGGCGACAATTTTGATATACAATTTTGCCACAAGTATTATAAAATGGACCGCGAGATAAAAATTATATACTGGTTCTCGAAGCCGTTAGAGGTTAGAAAAGTTGACGTTATTGACATCACTCTGATCAAGTGGAGGATTCTTTGTTTGCATCCTAAAGAGGAGAAGCACGACTTAATACCTTCTATATATATATATATATATATATATATATATATATATATATATATATATATACATATATATATATATATATATATATGTAAGGGTGTGTGCATGTACATATATGTTTATATTAATATATATATTTATAATGTATCCGTTTCTATATATGTTACTTTATGCGTTTACATAAAACTACCTAATTTCTAATTACATTTTCCATAATTACTTACTAATTTATATCTAAATACTCTACAATGCCACTGAATCATCCATTTGAATCCCACCACGACCAATACAACTAACACTCCCACTTTCATGTTTGCCATGCTGCAATTTCGCACAATTGCCATTAGCGCCACGACGTCAAATATCGGAACCCTCATGTGAATCACCCACATAACCTTCATCTGGACTATCTGCTAACGGACCATTTAAATGCCGCAATTTTGAGGATTCTTCGGTTGAAGTTGCCTTAGCAGACGTTGCGGTTGTTGCTGTTGTGTTGCACGCTGAGATTGTAACTGTGGTTGCGCTGCTGCTGCTGCTGCTACTACTATTACTACTAGTACTACTACTACTGCCACTAACATCCATACTGCTACTGGCAGCAATTGATGTGGTGGGTGAGATATCATTCTCATCACATTCTGGTATTGTGTTTGAATCAGCTTGTGCAGCCACACAACGTTTAGTAATTGTTGTGGACGTTGCAGGTAGAGGCAGAAGTGACGCCGACGCTGCTACTGTTGTTGTTGTGGGCACTTGCGTTTGTTTTGTTTGTTGACCGCCGCCATTGGGCGAAAGTAAAATTGTTGATACTGAATTTGGTTGTTGTTTATTTTGTAGCATGTGTTGTTGTTGTTGCGGTTGGTGATGCGGCTGCTGCGTACGAGCCTGCGGACTAAGTACGCCAACAATAGTTGGTGGATAACGTATTGCCTGCACATGATAACCGGGCAAACATTGAGGCCATTGCTGAAATGTGGCATTCGAAATTGTTGAAGCGCCACCGCCGCTTCCGCTACCATCACGGGCACCCCCTGTTGGACTCTGACAACCCTTGTAGGCCTCGGGCGGTGAAGGATATTGCACTATATGCGTTTGTTGCGTCTGTGGATAGCCTTCGGCTGTAAAGCGTACATTGGGTATGGTATACTTGTCATAAGCTGATGGTGTGCCAGAGCATTGTAAAAATTCTGCCTCCAAGCTATAGCGCACACCAGCATTTGCAGCGGCTGAGGCTGCAAATTGTTGCTGCTTGTGCGTGCGATTATGTGGCAAAGTACGGTAAAAGTTTTGTTGTTGCTGCTGTTGCTGTTGCATATGTTGTTGCTGTTGTGCGTTATCTGCTGCGCCAGTGCTACCTAACGAAAGTTGTGACTGCAGCTGCAGGTGATGATGATGTGAAGGCGGTGGTGGCTTGATTTGCTGCACATGAGCATTGCTGTAGTCATAAGTAAAGCCATCTTGACCCAAAAAGCACACAGGATTCAAATGAACATCAACTTGATGTTGCGGTGCCGCAGGCGACATACTCATGCTATTCATCAACGTTTTCAGTTGCATACCGCGCGGCAGTGTTGTCATGGCAGCAAAACGTGACGCGGCCGCTGAACTCAATTGCTGCTGCTGCTGCTGTTGTTGTTGTTGCGGTATATTTGAGGACGTTCTTATTATTTGTGAACCATATTGTGGCGCTGCCTCTAGCTGATAGCATGCGCTGTTGTCATATGGCACTGGCGTTGACGACAGCGACACACCTTGCAAGCTGCACGGTCCCGAACAAACGCTGGCGGCGTCGTAATCATTAGCATCCAGCGAAGCGGCCGTTTTCAATTTGTTATGATTGACGCTTTCGGCGGCGTCATTAACCAAATCCGGATTTTTATCTTGATTATAATTGCGCACTGATGCGGGTGGCGAACAATAACTCATACCATTAGCGCCGACAAGCAGGCCGGGTGGCTGTGTCCCACTCGCGCCTTGCGGTATATTCACGCTCAATTGGAGCGCCTCACCCGCAGATGCACCTGATGTAGGCGCTTGTTGTTGATAGTGCGCTGGCGCATATAGCAACAAATTTTGCTTCATTTGTCCACCTATGATAACGCCGCCACCATTTTCTTTGCACAATTTTCTAGGCGTCATGCCGTTTGTCATAAGCAAACCAGTACCGCCATTCATAGAATCTCCATCATTCAGTATCGACGAGCATTTCATTAAACCCGTTTCGTTGCCGCTGCTATCGCTACCATGCGTATTACCGCTACCAACATTAGTAACCGATCCATTGCTGCCGCTGCATTTCTTGCGCTTTTTTGGCTGGCGCTGTTTACATTTGATCACTATTGTGCAAAGCATTACAACAAATATAACACCCGCACCTGTACTACTCGCAATTATATAATTCATATAGTCACGCGGAAAGGATACCTCATTCACCACTGGCGGTTCTTTGATGATAACGCGCAGCGTATAATTGCTAAACGTTATGCCCGCAACATTCTTGCCCACACACGAGAACGTACCATTATCTTCGGCGCCTACATTATAAATGAAAATCTCGCTGCGCTTTTCCTCTGGACTGCCGCTCTCATCAATATAATAGTACATATGCAAATTATCTATCAAACTATCATTGCTCATTACTTGTCCATTAAAAAGCCACAGTACCTGTGGTTCTGGTATGGCGCGCACCATGCACGTTATCGATACATTACGTCCCTCTGAAATTTCTGTATAACTTGAAGCTGGCATCACTTCGGGCAAACATGCAAGCTCCTCTTTTTTTAGCGTTTTTATTACCTGTCCTTTCAAGCGCGGCGGTTCAACGCACTTCGGCTCCTCCACTTGTGGTGTCACATAAGTGTTAAGCCACGCGTACAAATCTAACAGCCGACAATCGCACATCCAACGATTACTTTGTAAGCTTATGCCGTGCAATGATTTGGGCAGTATGTGCGGACCCTGTATAAAACCGATGCGATTACCATCCAAACGCAACCACTCCAGATTGTCCATACCAATGAAAGCCTCATTTTCGATGCGCTCGATTTGACAATTACTAAGTTCGAGCGTCGTCAAGAATGATAGATGCCTAAATGCGGACGTTTTCAGTTCACGTATCGGATTTCCGCTAAGCGAGAGACGCATTAGTGAGCTGTAATCTTGAAATGTTTCGGTGGGTACATTTTGTAGCGAATTATCTGTTAAATCAAGTTCGACCAGATTTGTTAGCCCACGAAAAGCTTTCTCATGTATGCGTATCAGTTGATTGTGTGATAAATAAATTTTTTGTAAATTCAGTAAGTCCATGCGTAAGAAACGCTCACTTTGTAGCACTTGTAAGCTATTGCCAGAAAAATTCAGCACTTGTGTTCCCGGATCCATACCTTCGGGTATGTTGGGTAGCTGTTGTCCACCACATTCTACTGTCTGTTTGCCGCCTTTCCACTTACAAATGCATACTTCTGCTGGGCAGGTGTAAGTTTGTGGTAATTGCATTAGCAGTATGATAAGCGTAAGCTGTAGTAGTCGATGAAGGCGCTTTGATGAATGCAATTGTTTGTACATGATGTAGATGAGTGTGTATGTGTATGCGTTTATAATTTTTTATTCACGCGTTTAGAGATGCTAACTGTGTATGCACATTTATGGATTTGTTTTTGTATTTAATGCGCCTAAAATTGTGCATTTTTCCTTTTCCGTAAACGCCAAAAAGTATGCAATTTTGCAAAAAAGACGTCAGCAGACTTTTGCAAACTTCATTAATGAAAATATTTCGGCATATATATATTTTACCTACTTAATGCAGTCAACGACTTTTAAGCTTAAGCTTTAAATTTGTTGGCATTTGTTAGAAATGCAGCTGGTATATTATTGTTTGATATAAAATTATAAATTTTTTCACTACCAAAAAAGGGCGCTATTTTTTAACTCCTTTTAGCATAGGCTGGATCACTTCTTAACTTTTTTCGGTCCTATTAACTAGTCCAGTTACATCGTTGGCACCTGTTTTCAATAAAAACACGAAATTTAGCCAGCGCTTAAAATTATGAAATATGTGATTTTCATGCGCGACTCTGCTAAAGTTATAATGATTCTTATGCTGATGGTCAATCAGTTCGCTAGCATTTGTTCCGCCTAAAAGTATGCAAAACAATCTATTTTAAAGCGCTCTCAGTTTCCACTACCTTTTATGCTTTCTTCCCTTTATTCAGCAACAAGTCAACTGCTTTTTACTTCACCATGCGCATACTTCCTTTCTTGCCAAGAATTTAAACGTTCGCGCCTAAAAATATGCCACAATTCTCTTGTTTCTCATGTAGTTGTCTCTCAATTGCCTTGATTTATGCACTGCTTGACGTCGTTATCATGACAGCATTACAATAAAGTCTCCATGGTTTTCAATTCAATTGCGCTGGCATTACCTCGTTAGGTTTTTCGTTGTTTTTTTTTTTTTTATTTAACGCGCTTAAAAATTCTTATTAATCATTTGCAATTTAACTTTTGCTTTAATATTTATGTCGATCTTCTATTTTGATTTCATTATCGCGTTTCTGCCGCCATTAGCTCGTTTATGCATGCCTTTAGTCAATTTAATGTCACAAATTATGAGTCGTGATTATCATCAATTTTTATACTTAACAGCTGTAGTTGTTGTTGTTGTTTTCTTCTTTTATTTTGTTGTTTTATTTTAAAAAAAAAATTTTTTTACTTATCTCCCTCACGTTTTATTTGCTGTGTTGACATCTATTCTTTTGGTGGTAAATCTTTTATATTATTAACGTTATCAACGTTGACATAATTTTTTTCACTTATACTATTGGACGCAAGTGACCTACAATCTGCACAGACTGACGTTTAGCTGGTTTAGGTGAATTACCCTCTATTTCCTTTTGTCTACTTTTTTGTTGTATTTCTATTTTTCTGTACGATTTTAGCATTTAAATTGATTCATTTGACAATTGCGTTCAGCATTTTCATTCAAGTGACAAATAACACAGCAAGTGTCCAGGGAGTTGTCGGTAGTCGGTAAACACTACGCAATGTCACACCATATACTCTCGCACTCACTTGCTCCCTTGCCTTTGACTCAGTCAGCACTCTGCTAAGTTTATTAATCGCCCACTTGCGTCTTGCTTTTCAAGCGCGCGTTAATTTCTTTGGATGTCAGCAGTTTTTCTTTTTAGCAAGATTTGCTTGCCTTTTTTATTATTATTATTTTTGTTGAAAAATATTCTCTTTTTTTATATTCTTTAGAACATATATGTATATATACCACTTTATTTATGCCACTTAATTTTTGCGTCTTTTTTTATTCAACGTCATTGTCACTATCATCTTTAGAGCACATCGGCATGCCACTGCGTATGAGCAACAAAAACTCAGTCCACGCGCTTGTGTTGGTGATGCGCTATATCAGTATGCTCTTTGTTATTTTGCAGTCGATTTTGTTGTTGTTATTATAGTTGTTGCCTATGTTATTGTTGCTTTAGGCGTTGCTTTACTTAACACATTTTTTTTCGAATTTCAAATTTAGCTCATCTACATTCACGATTTTTCACCCACACGCACACACTATTATTTCTCTGCTGTCCAAATAAGTGTGTGTGTTATAAGCATAAGTATTTGTAATAATGTTGCTTCCTTCCTTTGTCTCGTAATATCTATTTTATACACTTTTTTCCTTTACTAATGTTGCTACAGATTTCCTTTGTCTGTTCAAAACACTCTTGACGTACAATCAGCATTGTTTGCTCGCGGCTTGAGTTCGCTTTCTTTTTCACTTTACAATTGCCTTGCTTTTTCAATACGTTTGCTTAAATTGCTATCCACTCCTCGGCTTCTTTGGCTTTGCTGCTTCCAACCCACATATCAAGTCAAACTATTTCAGACGTGCGCTATATGTGCTTGCGTGCGGTGATTAAATTGTTCTTCATTTAATAGTCATCACTTTTTTATGATAATAGTAAAATTTCAAATTCAACAGTGCTGTGGTGTGCAAAACGCCTTCATTGCCTTCGGTGGTTTGTTTGTGTTGATGTCTGAAAGTGAAAAAAAGGAAAAGAAAAATATTGTTACTTTCCATAGTTGAATGAATGCCCAAAGGCTACATATTTTCAAAAACATTATAATTGTCAATTATAAAATGTATATATATTTATAACAATTAAATCTATGTACAAATAGGCAATTTTGAAAATGTTTCACTCCAATTACGACCTAAATATTATTCTTAGTATTAACAATTTTATAAGCATCGAAAGGCCTTTTTAAGGAGTAGTGCAGGCAATTAAACAAATTCAAAAGGGTCAAATAAAGCGCTAATATATCAATTCAAAAAGAAACTATTAAAAATGCCAAACGCATATTTAAATTATGAAGCTCAGTTAACACGCCCACTACGAACACTCCGTGTGCTTGTTTTGCTTAGAATTGAGTTGTTGTGTATGATCATATGTATTTTAATTAGCGAACTTTGCCCATATTGCTTTATACACTGGTTTTTGTAATTGATATTAGAGAAAAATTTTAAGTTTGCAAACGGCGATGGTTACTAGGACATGTTTCTGAATTTCACTTCTTCATCAGCTAGCTTTTCGGGAGCTGAGCATTGAACTCGAATCTCCAACATTCACATCAGTGCAAGCCTTTAGCTGCTAAGCCATATGAATGTCCCGTTGTTCGCTGTAAAATTGGTCTCTAAGAGTTGCCTTTTTTTTATATTCCTTTTCATCACCATGTAGGCACATACACTCTGTATGTGGTTTATTCCTAATGGTGTGGATATGATTTTTAGGAGCGCTTTTGAAAGCTTAGTATGCGGGATGCATGTGAAACCCTTATGTGAAGGTTGCCCAATATCAGCGGCCTAAATTAAGCTACGCATCAGCTTTTGTCCAACGCAACTAGCTCGATGTTATTGTACGCTGCCCCAGTATGTAATGAATCTAAAATTACTTACCAAATATTTATATTAGCAGTGTACCGAACTACTGCTACTCGAAAAGCAAGGGCTTATCCGAAGACTTGATCCTTATGTTATCTCGCAGACGTCATTAGATCTGCTGTCAAGGAAATCGGAACCATAAATACGGAACTAAGTTCCCCTAATGCGCAGACAAATAGATTGCTGGACTGCTGTGGGCAAAATAACTTTCTAGCTATGACGCGATTGATGCACGCTTCAAGGGGGACAGAGAATGTGCATGCAAACCAGTTGCAATCATATCTGATTTCCCCGTGACGATATTGCTAGCGGAAGACCCTCAGTGTGTGGACACATGGACAGAATTAACTTGCTTTCATTGACCCACTTGACGGTATTGCTCTGTCCCAAAGTAAAAAAAAACGCAGAAGAATTAAGTAGCTGATGCCTCAGGGTGATGTCCTTTCAACACTTTTGTTTAACTTTTATAGAGCGGAGCTCCCTTCCGCAACATATGGAGTTACCATAACAACGCCAATAACGTAAAAACGCCGATAACTGCACGATAATGGCAACAGGTACCGGACCTCCCATTGACGAGCTATGCTTTAACTTGACGACTCTTTCAAGTTCTTTTACCTCAAGAAATCTGGCACTATCACCGATCAAACCCCCCACCACCTTTTCAACGTGAACAAAGCAAATATCGACCATATTGGCGACTGTCCCACACTAAAAAATATTGGGTGTGAAGACCGATCAGAAACTACATTTTGGCGATAATGCAGCCGCAAATATACCTTAATTCGCGTATATATCAAGCGTCCCCAATATGTTCGCCGACTATAAAATAACCACACTTAAAGAAACTGCAGGCGATCTGTCAGAACACGTGCTCAAGAATGACAAGAGATGTTTTTTAATGTCTCGGAAACGCAGTGGGACAACAATAGTCCTATAAAGGAGATAAATATACAACGGTAACTTTATTTCAAGAGTAGACAAATTAAAATACCTGGGTATTTTGTTCGACGAAAATTTGAATTGGATTGAACAGATTCAAAAAATAAAAACGAAAGTAATACCTCTAAACTTTTTCATTTATAGAAACGGTAACACTATTCCAAAGAAGCAGCTATGGCTTCTATACAATTCCCTCTTTCTCTCGAAAATAAATTATCTAAACCCAATTTGTAATAGATGTTCAGAAAAAAGATTAAGTGAATTGCAAAGGCTACCAAATAAATTAATAAAAAATATCCTTGTACTCCCGCGTACAACTAGCACATCCAATCTATATGTAAACATGCTTGATATGCGAAAGTATTCAGCTCCTCAAACTATAATGGTCACATATAAGATAAAAAACAACTTAATAAAACACAATATACAATTAACAGCAGCAAAAAGCACTGATTATAACCCACGAAACTCTCAGAACATCAGGACTCACTTTTTTCGAACTGAAAGATGCGCTAGATCTATTAGAAGCTACGGTATAAGGTTATTCAATAAATTACCGTTAGAGATAAAAAACATAAATAACATTCTACTATTTAAACGATATGTAACAAACTTGCTACTGTCTAATTATAATTTTAGAATATAAACATATATATAACCACATACTTAAAATATTTATGGAACAATCCAATTTATTTTCTCCTCTAATTAGGAATATTTCCTCTTGCCACAACTGACTGATGCAAAATGAGAAAAATGTATTCGTTATCTTCTCGCACAAAATTTTATATTTTTTGAGAAAATTGATGTATGTATATATATTGTTTATCAAAGTTGTTAATAAAGGAAAAAAAAAAAATAAAATGATGAACATAAATTCTAGCAACCTAGGCATCACACCAAACATCTGAATAATGAGAACCTATCACCCAGAAACTGAAAAACTCATCTCCGCAAACACCGTGAAGAATTCCAGCAGCTACCAATCAACGGTATGAAGAACAGGATCGTTGAGAGGCCCTCAGAGTCATTCACAAAAATTCGAAAAAATACCAAGCCAATATTTTCCCTGTCAATCCCGCTATCAAAGACAAATATACTGAACTCGAAGTTGAGGAGATTAGCTCCCCAGGCCGACGTGCGTCACTCTAGCCCAACCCTGACATCCGATGTATTACCCGCTTGTAACGCTTCCGCACATGACACCAATTATCTTTTCCTTTGCAATGTGGAACCAACGTCTCAAACAGCAATGTCTCTTTGGTCCAACAGTGTTTATACAGCATGTTTCCTCGGATTCCAGTTAGAGATTCTGGTTGGTCGCACTACAATAGTTGGGCGAAGCACAACTACATCAGTAACAACAACAAGTGATGAATAAATTAGAATATATTAACTTCTTTTGAAAAAGTCAAAAAAACAATATACCAACTCATCAAGGTTATAAATTACATTGCTAAATTATTGTAATGTTTGTGAGAAATATGAATACTTGATTCTTTAACTCATTTATCGTTGTTAGCTTGGCAATTACTTTATCGCTTGCGAAAACAAAAAGCACTGACTTAAGTTGATTTGCTAAATAAATTAATTCTAAATTACTTCTACTTTTAAAATAATGATTCATCATCAGTCAATGCCATTTAAGCAAAAGAAACAAAATCCCGTTATGTACATAAATCTGAAATATTTTACATGTGAGGTACAATAAATATCTACGCATAAATAAATTAAATCAACTTTTACAAAGTTTGTACCTAGAAGAGCAAAATTAGTGATTAATGTGAGGAATTTTGGCACTCAAATAACGAAATTACTATATAAAGAAAATATTAGGGAAGGCTTAAGTGATAATAAAAGAACATATAACTCATATAAAACAGAAGAATTATTCTCGTTTCTCAGAGTCACAATATTTCCTAACAAGCATATAGCTATAAACCAGAGAGGTGAAGGCAAAATTACAAAATGAGGTAACATTTGACAATAATTTTAGAGAAACATAATGTCCACAGCGAAGGAAAATGGAAATAGACTCTTGACGTTAATGAAATGATTGACGATCTGGAACAATATCATTAGGATGCGGATAATTATTTGGGAGGCTTGTATTGTTTTATTTTATTTTATTTTACTTTATTTTATTTTAATTTTTTTTATTTTATTTTATTTTAATTTATTTTATTTTATAATTTATTTATAGAACAAAAACAGCAACAAAACCATATTTTATTTTATTCTAGTTTATCTTATTTTATTATTTTTTTCTATTTTAGTTTACTTTATTTCATTTTACTTTATGTTCTCGTATTTTATTTTTATATTTTTATTTTATCCTTATTCATTTTTTATACTACTTTGTTTTGTTTTCATTTATTTTACGTAATTTTACTTAACTTTTTTAAATTTTATTTTACTTCATCTTATTTAAATTTTTTTTTTTTAATTTAAATTTTATATTTTTGTTTTTTTTTTTTTTATTTTGTTTTATTTTGTTTTATTTTATTTTATTTTACTTTATTTTATTTTATTTTATTTTAATTTATGTATTTTTTATATTTTTTATTTTCTCTTATCGGTATTTAATTAGCGAGACAAATTCATATTCCTTTATAAAATTGTTTTTGTTATTGATAGTAGAGAAAAATTAAAACTTTAAAAGCGGCGATGATTACTTGGACATGTTTGTAAATTTCAGTTCTTCATCAGCTAGCTTCTGTAAAAGTTTTATCCAATGAAACTGAAGGACTGCATTTTTAGCGCGTCACAATATCCACAGCTAAGGAACATGAAAACAGACTGTTGACGTCAATGAGATGATTGACGGCCTGGAACAATATCATTAAGTTGCGGATAATTATCTGGGAGGCTTGTAGTACAAAAGTCCATACTACCGGCATACGGTGCCAAAAGACAACAAGCGTTAAGAGGTAGGTTCAGTTGGCAGTAAAAGTTAATGGTGTAAAATATAAAGCGGCAACGGCACGGCAATTATTCTTCAAAAAATCAGAACTTATAGAAATTCCCTGATGACAAAAAGAAAAATGTGCATTATCAGAACCATATTTTAAAGAGCTCTGGCTTACCCTCGACGCATTTAGACAAATATGAAACACTCTCAGCCCAATATGCATTGCTCTGATTTTCTCTATCTATCCGCCTGCCTCTAACCCTCCTCTTCCTCTGTTTTACCTTAATGGCTTATTCAATTTCTATGTTCCTTTCATTCTTCCGGAAATCTATCCGCTTTTCATCTTACTCTACGCATTCTTGTCTTATTCAAGTCTTACTCTCACTATTACACTTAAGATTATTCTTTTTTTTCTAACTCTTTCATTTAACCTCTTTTTACTACTTCTTCTGAAGCCATTACCTTTATTCATACTTTTACTCTCATTCTCCTTCTTCCTCTTTTTCTCTTTATATTTTCAACTCCCCTTCAACTTCCTGCATATTTCCTTTCCATCGGCTCTGTTTTCTCCTCTTTTTTTTCATGTCTCCATTTCCAATGTGAAGACATATGGAGTTTGGCTTTCTGCCCTGCATTACATTAACAAAATATGTAAAAAAGTAGCTAAATAGTAGAAAAAATTGTCCCTCCCTACTACATTAAAATTCATGACCGGATTATTAGGGACGTCAAGTTTTTGTTGTTGTACTATTGACTTCACTTGTCTGGCTTCATTTCGTCGTGGTAATTTACTATAAAATGGCAATTACCAAAAATTAAGTTTAAAGGAAAAATGTCACAAACAACATCCAATTTGCTATAAAGTAGTTGAAATCTTAAACTCTTCCCACGAAGTTATGCCACTTTTAACCTTTATGTGGACACCCGTAACACCGGGTACCAAAGTGGTGTTATTTTAAGTACTAAGTATTCTTTAAAGTATCCTCGTTGCGCATAAAGCACTTTAAAAGTAATAATTTTCAAAATTTTTTTAAAGTGTAAAGGCTTGTTTTCCTCGAAAAATGGTGCCGCTTCATTACGAACGCAAAAAACGGTCGCCCTACTCACCGTTATTAGTGGCACTGCTTTTTTGTAAAGCTGGAAGCCGACTTCATTGATGAGATTTCTACTTGTTTACTTCTTTTTCTTTGTTTTTATGGGCTTATTTTTTAATAGATTTCGAAAAATTTATTTGTAGTCTGAATTTCTGTTTATTTTTCAGATATTTGACGAAATGTTCACCGCTTTATACTGAGAAAAAAAGTTCATGAACGGGTTTCTACCGTCATGAAGGCCTTAGTATTGCAATGCCGCTTTATTACGTTGCGGTGAACTTCACCGTCTTCTTAGTGTCCACATAATTACTCTTACATTGCAATGTTTTTGACAAAGTACTCCACTGCTATATAACGTCCGCTAAATATCGGCACCGGTTTCGAGGAACCCAGCCTTAAGAGGTGTGCTATATGATGGAATACAGATTGTAAGCCCAAACCGTATGCGCTAAAACTCATTTCATATACATTTATATAGTATATTATATACATTTTTTTACATTGCACTTCTTTTAATGAAAAACATAATAAGAGGGCTTTTTCAATACGTAACAAAATCTTGTCTTCAGATTGCGTTTAACAATTTACACAAAATAATTACAATTCAAACGAAAGGGACTAATTTCCATAAAAATAAAATTTGACGAAGATATCCAAACAGAAACAAAAGTAATGCAATTAAAGTAAATTTCATCAGAAATAAAATATGTGACAATAAGAGCAGCAAGATGACAGCAAACTTAATGAAGTAAAAAAAAAAAATATGCAAATAACAAACTAAGTGCCAGAGCAAAAGAACTCATATGACTGAAAGGAAAAATTGTAAAGAAATCGTTGTAGGTATTCGAACTGCGGTCTCGAACCAACCATAAAATACAGCGCGCTTAACTCTGGTAGAGTAGCAAAATCTAACTTACATTTTGAGCGTTTCTTGGAAAAGGAAGGGTAAAACAAAACCCGCAAAAAATTAGTACAAATTCAAATAGGCAAGCATCTAAACACAAAATGAATGAAGCTGCCACAAAAAGCAAGAAATAATTTGACTACCGCATGAAAGGATTTACAAAAGTTACCTTACAGCACAACAACAACTAAACAAATGTGCTACTAATTTTTGTTATTAGGTGCCGTGGAAAAAGTATCGCAAAAGACACAGTAACTTCGACAAGATATCGACAAACAATGTAAAAGTCATTGTATGCCAATCAAATAAGCCAAAAGGATCAGTGAGCGAGATACTTAGAAGGAGGAAAGATACGGTCAGCGGTTTATATTGTTGATGACAGAAATCGTGTTGACACTTCACTTCAACCTCTTCTTTTAGGCGCGTTGAGTTGCGGGCATTATTTTTTGTGTCTAATATTACTTGTGTATAAGTAAAAATCAAAAATTGTGGGGTTTTCAAAAGATTTTAGTCTTATCAGCTCATTAAGTTATCGTAATTGATTTGATAGTAAATAAATTGATCTATTTAAGATAGATTTGTTCAAGAATCGTCATTAAAATTTCCGAAAAACACTTTGTTCGAAAGATTCTGAAAGATTGAATCAAAAGAAGGTTCCTGTTGGAGACGTATTTTTTAGTTTTGTGCCAGAATTGTATATTTATCTCTCTATCTTAAACCGCGTTTGCAAAGGAGTTTACTATTTTTTTTGTGGATAACTTCTTGTGGAATCATGTGCAATGTTTCAGCAGCCAGTCCCCTCAATGCTATAAATAGTGTCCCAACTTCGTCGTATACGCTCCAGTTATCTACTAAGGCTTCTTCTTTAACTGAAGCTTAAAGATCTGGAGAGAAGCAGAACCATCAAGGAAAGGGTTGTTTACTTTGTATTAATAACTGATACAGCCAGGCAATTTAATTGCTCATTTTCGTTTGCCTTAGTTTTTACTAAAACTGTTTTATTTTTTCGACCACACGGTGCCTTGATAATCATAGAAGAACTCTTCAAGCCGTGCAGTGTTTTGCGTTATTTTTTCGTTTACACGAGC
The DNA here is from genome assembly GCF_040869045.1 of Eurosta solidaginis. NCBI lineage: Eukaryota > Metazoa > Arthropoda > Insecta > Diptera > Tephritidae > Eurosta > Eurosta solidaginis. The sequence goes on along the minus strand of NC_090320.1, from coordinate 254,244,014 downwards.
CTCAAGTTTTAACGATTTGCGGACTTCCTGCTCTTTCAGTTGTGCAGCTATCTGCTTTGATAATTGTGCTGAAATTTGCGCTTTAAGCAGCGATGTCATATTTGTGTTTCGTGCTTCTAATTGTATTTCCATTTTGGAAATTATTTGCGAAGACATTTCTGAAATAAATGTCTCTTGGTTTTCAGTCTTGAATGTTATTTGTGATAACATATCTCAAATACGTGCCTCCGGTGCTTTAATTTGAAACGTCAACTTTAAGCTTGCGCTCGCCATTATCTGCGGTATTTCGTTTTTCTTTTAAATTTTTTGTTTCTTCTTCCCATCAGGATGAAAGGCATATTCTTCTTCGACAATTCCTTCCATAAACGCTCGTATTCCTGCATGAAGTTGGAATTTATTTCCAGGTGTAATCAACTCACGGTTCTGGGAATCCATTTTCAGTTGATGAGTCTTCAACTCACTCAACTTGGCCATGTCTATGTTTTTTTCTGATGATCTGGATTGTACTCAGAAATGCCTCCTGTTAAACAAATTGTGGGGAATTTTAAGAAATTATTGGTAACTCAGTGCCTTTTTTTTTGTTCGAGTCACTGACCTGTCGAAAAATAATGTCAAATTTTCTTTTTATAAAATGCTTTTCATCTACAGAACAACTATGGTAGTAGAAGCTCAAAATTTATAAGCGCTTTTTTCACTTATAATGTGTTAAAATCGATTTTATTAATCACCACTAAGCCTGCGCCAATTTTATACTCTCAGTTGCCCCGTTTTCCTAGTTTTCTTAGGCTTTAGACTTTTCACGAACAGCTTCCTCGATTAGTTTCTTATTTACTTCTCTCATCTGCTATGAGAGTCGCTGTTGTCTTCCTTGTATGTGTGTGAGTAATGTTATATGCGCTCTTTGTTACTGTGAATATGTATGATTAATGACGGCTTTACTCTTTATTGGGGTGTAAGTATGTGAGTATTATCGTCTACGCTCTTTTTTCATGCTGTGTTCATATGTGCGTGGCTATTTGTTGTCTCATCTGTTAACGTTGTCGTTGGGGTTGTGCATATACTGATGTGTCGGGACTGCTAATATTTGGCGCAATATATCTGAAATTAGGCATTGATTGCATTCAGGATAGCATTGATAGTATGAATGCATGAGCGTGTAATGTTTTTCTTCCCAGAAAACATTCGTAGTCACCATTTTTATTTAAAAAAACTACACAGAAAACTAAAAACGATTCTTATAATTGGCTATAACGTTATATTTGTTACGAATGGGCAAAATAACTGGAAAAGTGTATGTAATTATTGCCAAAGACTTCGAAGCATGGGACTTTAAAATTTTTTTAAAAGCCTCTATCGACTTGTTGTTGTCGTTGTGTTAACGATAAAGACACATCCCGAAGGATTTAGGGAGTGTTATCGATGTTGAGGGTCCTTTGCCGTATACAGATCCAGCACGTTCCGGTAACAAGCACCATTAACCCTTCTGTTACGTTAAGAAAAACTTAAACACGTGTTGATAAGGTCCCTTTGTTTTCTATGTATATCGGCTAATAGTTTAATGATGACACACGCAGTTTTCAAAATTTATAAATTTTATAAATTTTTCTTAGGTTCATAGAAAAATGTTAAGTTTATATACACAATACATGCTAACCTGTTATGTTCAAGGCAATAACAAAATAAATGAAAGGCGCGATATCCTCCGAAGAGATTTAAGGCCGAGCTTCTGTTCTAATTTGCATCGCGCTCCTTTTAATTTTTCCTAAAAATTGGCGGGACGGGACCTACTTGTTTTACGCCGACTCTGAAGGGCATCTGCAAAGCATATGAGTTTTCACTGAGAGCTTTTTATGACAGAAATACACTCGGGGTACGTGCCAAACACTGCCGAGGGGCGACCAAGCTAAGAAAAATTTTCTTCTAATAGAAAAAACTTGTTTCTAAAATTTTGATGTTGCTTTGCCCGGAGCGTGAACCCAGGATCTTCGGTGTGGTAGGTGGAGCACGCTACCATCACACCACGGGGGCCGTTTAAGCCAATATTTGGTAAAATTGTGGTTCACATACGTATTTTTGTTGTTATGTGTAATGCTTATCGGTAAAAAGTTTGACAACTTCTGATATAGGGGGTAAGATTTATTGGTTTGATTGATTATATACCGGCATTTTTGCAAATTAGTGACATCGCATATACGAAGGATGCTGGCCTACTATACCGAAGGTCCTTAGTTGAGCTAATGGAAGAATTAACATCAAAAGACTTTCAAAAGATTTTTTTAAGTGGGTCTCATCTCGGAAGTGATCTGGCATACCCTCCGAGTATATTCAGCAATGAAATGCTTTCCATAAAATAATACCACCCTTTAGGCAGATATCATTTGAAATCGGCATAGATACTATAGGTCGCCATAAATCTTTAGGCAAAAAATAGCTCCGTATCACGGAAGTTTGTTTATTATCAGTTATTGGATTAGGTTAAATCTTGCCGTTCTGGATTTTTTGGGAGAATTTTGCTTAATACATAAAGTAATGAAAGGTAACTCCAAAACTTTTCTTCTATCCAGAGATACAGGTAAACAAAACAAAAATAGGTCACCAAACAGCAGGGTTAAAGTACTGCGAAACTCAGAAATGATTGATGTGATCACATTAAACCTTTTAGGCAATACCTCCATGGATTTTCGGCGCTTCAACCAGGGAAGATGGAAAATTAAAACTATATAAGCAAAGTGAAAAACTTAACTCTTCCCCAGTTTCTCAACTGTGGCTGCCTGTTCCCAGAATGCATCATATAATTAAGTTTGAGATATATTATTTTAAAATTTTAATACATTCATTTATTTTTATTTTATTTCCATACAACGGAGACCTCACACCCTCTACATTATATTCCAATCAGGCACACAAATTGGATTAGAAAACATGAATAAAGAACAAAACGGAAAACACTAAAACAATATTAAATTCTAATGGGACTACATACATACACATTGAACGTATTTGTTTTCTATTGTTCTGGCTTTTCGTCTCGGCACAAATTTTCATTTTTATTCGTTTTAACAACTACACTTAATGTCGGTAGATAAAAATGTGTATCTGACTGAATTTGGTAATAAAATAAACAAATATAATTTAAACAAAAGCTGCCATGTTACTAACGAAATTTTATTATAACATTTTTGTACATAATAGCTAAAGCTACAAACAAACACACATTCTCACGTTTTATTGTTGTTCTTGTTTTTTTCGTTTTGTTTTTTATTTTTTGCGTTTTTTTTGCAAGCAACCATTTCCGCATAAGATTAAGCACGAACGCAAGCATTAAAGCGGAAAATACATTCATACCAAGTGAAGTGGGAGATGACAGCACTAAGTTTGAAAAAAATAACAACACAATCTTACGTAAGCAAAAGCATGAGTCTCCAGGCAAAATTGATAACAGACGTTGGCCTTTGGTGACGGTGTATAAAAAATATTGCCAAAGCATGAAAGCTGATACCGTTATTTAGCCTTTTAAAAAGACCTGAAGCAATATGTGGTTGTTGTTGTTGTAACAGCACCTCAAGCAACATCGCTTGTACAGTAAAGTAGTTGTGATTATATTATGTTGTTGATAGCATCAATGGTTTTCGTATAATATCATCATATAACGTTGTGTACTAAGAAAATCAACGGCTTATTCATAGTAGCCCAGCAAAAAATGTTTACCTTATATAAGGCATATTTAAATTCATAAGAAGTAGAATTAAATAACACATAACTATAATAAAAAAAATTGTTTCGAGGGGGTATCTGTTCCGTACCGCACGCATCCATAGGTGATGGATAGACGGGAGGTACTGAAGAAATTAAGTAATCAATAAAACCCAGCACATTCCCAAGATCCGGTGGAAGGGCGATATGGTTCCGCCCTAAATTGAAACCAGAAATATCGTGTTGACCAAATCTGAATACTTGATTTTAAAATATTTGCAATAGGCTGGCGATGGCAGTGAGTTATTAACTTAATATGCAAGCGTGACGTCTTGTCGAAATAGCTTGTAGATTTATATCGTGAACGTCTCAGTCTCGTTAAAACCTTGGCATGTCTTCAAGTAACTTCCAAGAATATCGTTATTAAGTTGGTAGTGAGACGACTATTGACTAAATATATCTAAATAGAATAGAAGACTATGTACACAGACTCCCATAAGGGCTTGTGGCAATCTACACGAGGTCTTCCTGCCTTTGCATAGATAAACCCATGAACTGAGGACAGAGAGTGCACGTCGTCCGAAGATAGCGGCCTTTTTAAAACTTAATAAAACATGATTAATTATAAGTCGTCGTGTAAGTTGTCGGTTTGTTATCGAAAACTTTAAGAATGTTTATCAAAGTGTAATCCATAACTTCGCGGTGTGGTGGTCGATAAATATACTTCTAATTATATTAATTTTATACACACACTATTTTATTTTTTTATAGACTAGCTTTATTTTCACGACTCCTAAATGCATGTATGTTAGAGTATGTTTATAAAATTCATAACTGAATGAAAATTTTTGAAAGAATAATTTCAAAATTGAAATATAAAAAATTAACAAGAACAAAAATTCATTTTCTTCAAATTAGATTCATTTAAAGCTGAATATAAATATAACCAATATTAACATCATAACTAAAATAACATAACCCTACACGCCGAATGTCACCACTTTTTATGGGTTGGTATCGGTTTGTCATCGAAGAGAAAATTTATAGATTTTTTATCGATAAATCACCGATTTGTAAAAAATAGTTGTCGATTCCTAAGCGGAGTGCTATCATTTGTTATTGGTGTGTTATTTATGACTCATAGGTTTGCTATGAAAGAGGTACCGATAAAACTACATCTGTAACTGAATAATAAACCTGCATATAACAAACAAGTAACTCCACGATAATTATGATAAGTAGCCGATTATCAAATAGAAAATAGTTTATCAGTACCGGTTATTACATATAAGAAGCCACGAAAGTTTTGTGGTTGTTGCCATATCCATGAGCCAAAATTTTAATGAATTTGAATTTTGAGCCTTAATGCTCAGAATTTTATATTTACCTTTAATGCGTTGTCCAATTTTTAGATATCCAAAAAGGGCCGTCGACCAGGGGTGACTCTAGAACGTGTTTGTACGATATGGGTATCAAATGAAAGGTGTTAATAATTATTTTAAAACGGAGTGGACCTTAGTTCTGTAGGTGGACGCCTTTTCGAGATATCGCCATAGAGGTGGACCAGGTGGTATAGAAGTATGGTATTTTTTTCATTTTTCGTAATTTTCGATATCGAAAAAGTGGGCGTGGTCACAGTCGGATTTTGCCCATTTTTTATACCAAGATAAAGTGATATCATATAAGTACGTGAACTAAGTTTAGTAAAGATATATCAATTTTTGCTCCAGTTATTGTGTGAACGGCCGAGCGGAAGGGCATGCGGTCGACTGTGTATAAAAAGTGGGCATGGCTTCAGCCGATTTCGCCCATTTTCACATAAAAATTGTATCGTCATAGAAGCTATGGCCTTGCCAAATTTCAAAAGGATTGGTAAATTTTTGTTTGACTTATGGCATTAAAAGTATACTAGACAAATTAAATGAAAAAGAGCGAAGCAACGCCAATTTTGAAATTTTCTTTTATTTTTGTTTTTTGTTGCGCTACATCATTACTGGAGTTGAATGTTAACATAATTTACTGATATACTGTAAAGATACTAAATTTTTTGTTAAAATTTGACTTTAAAAAAAATTTTTTTTATAGTGGGCGTGTTCTTCATCCGAATTTGCTAATTTTTATTTGGCATACATATAGTAATAAGGGTAACGTTCCTGCCAAATTTCATCATGATATCTTCAAAGACTGCCAAATAACGACTCGCAAAACTTTTAAGTTACCTTCTAAAGAAGAAGCCGACATACCATATGTTATCAAGATAACTCAAAACTTAATCAAGTTACCGTGTTAACGAACAGAAGGACGGACGGACGGACGGACATGGCTAAATGAATTTCTTTTTTCGCCCATATCATTTTGATATATAGAAGTCTATATCTATCTAGATTAGTTTATGCCGTTACGGATTGCCGTTATTCGAACAAAATTAATATACTCTGTGAGCTCTGCTCAGCTGAGTATAAAAATGGATGACCAATTAATTTGTAGAAATTTAATAAATGAATAAATATTTAAAAATTAAGTCGCTGCGTTTAAACGAATATGCACCTGTTCGTAGTAGTATTTTTGAATGTGGGATGATACGAGTACAACAACAACAACGAAAACAGGTTTTTTGGGCCAGGTAAATTTCCGTTAGTTTAACAAAGAATATGGGCTAGAATTTGTTGTTATGAATGCATAAACAAAAGAAAGCCAAAGTGATAAATTTAAAATTACGAGTGCGTTTAACCCATTTTCTCCCGATACTAGATTCCGTGAAGGAAATCGCATGAAATTTTGCATGGTTGCTATTATAGTACTACTGAACGCAATTTCAGGTGGATGGGTCTCCTGGATGCGACAGGAGAGACAGTTGCGAAAACGCAACATTGGGAGAAACGCTGTAAAATTGGACGCACTTAAATAATCAGATAAATCCCGAAGTCTAGCCAATAATGATTTTGAAAATGCTTTTAGTTGAAGTAGTTTATTTTATAAAGTTGAAAATATTTTTATTTTGTAATAATTAACCTTATTATAATAAACATAGCTCTTTCTTACTGTCCAATTTTGTATGATAATCATCACAATATTTTGGGTGTAATCTCAAATTGCATTTTTTATATTCATAAACAGTTTGCGAATGGCACATGGCACATCTTTTACGTTTGTTGCCTGAAAGTTTCCATACTATATAATCACGGACGTTAGTTCGAGGAAGATGAAGCGGTCTCTCTGCTTCTTCAATGTCTGATGGATCACTACTTTCTCGATAAATTTCTTCTTAGCAATATAAAAGCAGATATAATGCTATTTCCGTTTTAAAAGCAATTTGAGACATAGGACTAGTTCCTTCTGATTTACTAACCAAGCAATAAATTTTCCATGCATTAAGAGTTATACTGTTCACTGAATTGATCCATAGGGGCCACCACCATTTTTTTTCCACGAATGCCAACATGGTAGTTAGCTACTGCATTATCATGGAGATCTACTCCTCCCATATGTTGACTATAGTCATTATAAGCCCATGTTTTTTAACAGTAACCTTTTTTTCTCATTTTTAGACCAGGATCAACAGTTCTGAAGTTAGAGATTACTGTTACTTCAGCATTATCTTGCCATCTAGCTACAAAAAGCTTATTATTTTTTAAGGAACAGTAGTCAAATTCATGTTTCTTGAGGTTTTTACCAGTTTTGTGCATTTTTTCAGCACCTCTAAGACGATTTGCTCTGACAGTTCCAGTCGCCCTAAAACGTTTTTCGTTCAATAAACAAAACAAATAAAATGACGAAAAGAAACTATCAAAATAAATAGCATGATGATCTGGATTTGAAACATTTTCCAACAATGATAGACGACAGATGCTCCTAAACCAACTTTCTTGTCATATGGAACCTTCCGAAATTAAATTCAATACGTTTGGTTTTCTTCCATTAGGGTGCACCGAAATCTTTTTCTGCAGTATGAGTGATGTTTTTTTCAGGACAAGATGGTTCGTCGTCATTGGTTTCAGATAAATATGGTGGCGGTGATCCAAAATTTATTGTAAAGTCGAAAAACTAACAAACACTTTTTATTTCGTAAGAGTTTTAAGGTCTCGAAGTTGCCGATGCGAAAACGCAACAGCGGTAGAAAATGGGTTAAACGAATATGTACCACTGTATATTGACTGTATGTTGATGATAAACGTCAACAATTTGCTGTGAGCCATATAGCAGCAACACATACAAGCATATCAATAATACATAAACATAAATGCTTTTTCAGTATACATGCATACATACCTACAAAATCATCAACAACTTCATGTGGAACCATCATTCAACGCAATCTCAGGGTCAAATCCAAAACGCGACGATAGAATGCTGTTCAATCTGATTTAAATGGCTGCGTGGTTCGTCATACGCTTGAGTGTTTGCTTATCAAGTCATATTATGATGTGGAGGAGGGGTTGGCATTGAGTTTGCTTATTAGTAGCTTTGAATATGCACTACACTTAGTGGCCGCAACCGATGTTGTGCTTTAATGTTATTGTTGTTTTAGTTTCTATATTAGTATATCTAGCTACAAATATACATATACTCAGGGGCGGATCCAGGATTTTTCCTGGATGGGGGGGGGGGGGGCAAAGGACGGAAGGTAAAATAATCAACAAAAATTTATAGAAATACAAGAAGTGACATACTTCAAATTCATTAGTGCAAGTTATAGTATATAGGAACGTTTAAGAAAATGTAAATACTAAAAATACTAAATGTTGAATAAAGACAGTTTTCTCTTATGTTGCCTACTGAAGATGTTCATTAGGGTCCATTTTTTCCGCCATATCGCCATGAATGTGCATTAAAGCAAATCCATTCAAACGATCTTCTGTCATCCTGTTACGAAGGTATGATTTCTATTGCCGTAATGCGGAGAAGGAGCGTTCGGCAGTGATGGTAATCAGTGGAAACGCGCACAGTAATTGGCAAAGTGTTCGTATATTTGGCAGCATTGCTGAATGTTTGAAAGCATCTACTGGAGATAGTGAAATATCTTTTCTCATCTGCTGCCAAACTTTTAATTCTCCCTTTAAAGCTATTGCGAATTGTAGTACATGAACTGCATCTTCGACGCTGAAGTTATGGCACAACAACTTTTGCAAATTTCTTATTCCTTGCAAAGGCGTACTAGGGAACCTGGATTTTATTTCACTTAGCATATAGTTTAGAAACGGGATGTATACTGAAAGTCGGTAATAATCTTCAACTAACTCAGCCTGAATGTTTGGCCGATTTCCTTGACGGCTTGTGATTCTTCGGACTGTGATTGCTGTACCAATTTCATTTGCGATGCCCTCAGCCTGATTGAACAGTTTTTTAAATGTGACTGTGCTAGTTTCACGTTGCTTCTGCAAACTCGCTGTGGTCATATTTACAACCTGAATTGCAGAAAGTATATCTATTTATTTCTGTTGTTATGATCGGTATAAAGGCAGCGTGATTCCCAATATATCAGAGAGGATTACCAAGCTTATCAGAAATTCCGATGAGGTTATAGACTGGAGCAAAGAAAATGGAGGTGTAGCAGTTTTTATGTTTCCTTCATCCGACATTTTTTGCAATATTGCGGAAAGATATGGCAATAGGTCCAAAAATGTCAAAACTGCTTCGTGTCTTTCAACATATTTAGTCTCTCACAATTTTTATACTCAGTTGAGCAGAGCTCACAGAGTATATTAAGTTTGATTGGATAACGGTTGGTTGTACATATATAAAGGAATCGAGATAGATATAGACTTCCATATATCAAAATAATCATTATCGAAAAAAAATTTGATTGAGCCATGTCCGTCCGTCCGTCCGTCCGTTAACACGATAACTTGAGTAACTTTTGAGGTATCTTGATGAATTGGTATGTAGGTTCCTGAGCACTCATCTCAGATCGCTGTTTAAATGAACGATATCGGACAATAACCACGCCCACTTTTTCGATATCGAAAATTTCGAAAAACCGAAAAAGTGCGATAATTCATTACAAAAGACCGATAAACCGACGAAACTTGGTAGATGAGTTGAACTTATGACGCAGAATAGAAAATTAGTAAAATTTTGGACAATGGGCGTGGCACCGCCCATTTTTAAAAGAAGGTAATTTAAAAATTTGCAAGCTGTAATTTGTCAGTTGTCAGTCGAAGATATCATGATGAAATTTGGCAGGGACGTTACTCCTATTACTATATGTACGCCTAATAAAACTTAGCAAAATCGGAGAAAGACCACGCCCACTTTTAAAATTTTTTTTTTAAGTAAAATTTTAACAAAAAATTTAATATCTTTACAGTATATAAGTAAATTATGCCAACATTCAACTCCAGTAATGATATGGTGCAACAAAATACAAAAATAAAAGAAAATTTCAAAATGGGCGTAGCTCCGCCCTTTTTCATTTAATTCGTCTAGAATACTTTTAAGGCCATAAGTCGAACACACATTTACCAATCCTTGTAAAATTTGGTAGGTGCATATATTCTACGACGATAACTGTTTTCTGTGAAAACGGGTGAAATCGGTTGATGCCGCGCCCAGTTTTTATACACAGTCGTTCGTATGTCCTTCCGCTCGGCCGTTAACACGATAACTTGAGCAAAAATCGACATAATATAACTTAGTTCACGTACTTACTTGAACTCACTTTATCTTTGTATGAAAAATGAACGAAATCCGACTATGACCACGCCCACTTTTTCGATATAGAAAATTACGAAAAATGAAAAAATCCCATAATTCTATACCAAATACGAAAAAAGGGATGAAACATGGTGAGGTAATTGGATTGGTTTATTAACGCGAAATATAACTTTAGAAAAAACTTTATAAAATGGTTGTGGCACCTACCATATTAAGTAGAAGAAAATGAAAAGTTCTGCAGGGCGAAATAAAAAACCCTTAAAATCTTGGCAAGTATTACATATATAAATAAATTAGCGGTATCCAACAGATGATGTTCTGGGTCACCCTGGTCCACATTTTGGTCGATATCTGGAAAACGCCTTCACATATACAACTACCACCAATCCCTTTTAAACCTCTCATTAATACCTTTTATTTGATACCCATATCGTACAAACACATTCTAGAGTCACCCCTGGTCCACCTTTATGGCGATATTTCGAAACGGCGTCCACCTTTAGAACTAAGGCCCACTCCCTTTTAAAATACTCATTAACACCTTTCTTTTGATACCCATATTGTACAAACGCATTCTAGAGTCACCCCTGGTCCACCTTTATGGCGATATTTCGAAACGGCGTCCACCTATAGAACTAAGGCCCAATCTCTTTTAAAATACTCATTAGCACCATTCGTTTAATGCCCATATTGTACAAACAAATTCTAGGGTCACCCCTGGTCCACCTTTGTGGCGATATCTCGAAACGGGGTCCACCTATGGAACTAAGCATTACTCCCTTTTATAATACTCATTAACACCTTTCTTTTGATGCCCATATTGTACAAACAAATTCTAGGGTCACCCCTGGTCCACCTTTATTGCAATATCTCGAAACAGCGTCCACCTATGGAACTAAGGATTACTCCCTTTTAAAATAATCATTAACACCTTTCATTTGATACCCATATCGTACAAACGCATTCTAGAGTCAACCCTGATCCATCTTTATGGCTATATCCCTAAATGGCGTCCACCTATAGAACTATGGCCAACTCCCTTATAAAATTCTCTTTAACACCTTTCATTTGATACCCATATTGTACAAACAAATTCTAGAGCCAACCTTGATCCTCTTTATGGCGATATCCCTAAATGGCGTCCACCTATAGACGCCTTCATAAAATACTCTTTAATGCCTTTCATTTGATACAAATGTCATACAAACACATTCCAGGGTTTCCCTCGGTTCATTTTCCTACATGGTTATTTTCCCTTATGTTGTCACCGTAGCTCTCAACTGAGTATGTAATGTTCGGTTACACCCGAACTTAACCTTCCTTACTTGTTTTAACATATTCTGTTTTTCATTCGGCAGATGAGATTTCATTTCTTCTCTGACGATATGTATTCGTTGAGCTGATTCTGGAAAAAAATTTGCTACACTAGAGAAAGCCCTTCCGGCATTTCTTATGCCCGGTACGGTGCAGGCTGTACTAATAGATAAATTGAGTCGGTGGCTTGCGCAGTGGGTAAAAAAGCTAAAAGTTGAATGTTGCATATATGTGTCTAGTCACCTTTTATTTTACCGCTCATGTTAGATCCTCCATCATATGCTTATCCGCGGCACAATGTTATGTCCAGGTTAAGTTTTTCCAAAGCCTTTAAAATATGGTGAGCAACATTTTCCCCAGTATTTTCAACAGCTTGGACAAACATTAGAAAGTCTTCTTGAACTTCGTTTGTATCTCCATCGAAATAGCGAATACAAATGGCTATTTGCTCGTGAATAAAAACATCTGTGCTCTCATCGGAAATAATGGCAAAATATTTTGCCTTTTTATTTTGGCCACTATTTTGTTCGTGATGACTTCCTCGCAGCATTCCATTAAGTCATTTTGAGTGGTCTTGCTGATAAAGGAGGCGTTTCGGGCACACTTGTTTACATGTTCTTGTATTATTTCATCAACAGCATGGATTCGAAATTTCAGCAACGCTCTGACGTTTCCATCTCCGTGCTCGTTAGAGCTTAGAGGACTATCATCTCTGTGACCTCTTAAAGGTACGTTTTTCCTTTCACAAAATATAACGGCTTTTATGATTGGTATCATTTTTTCCGATTACTTTCGACCGTTTCCATTTATTGGCATTTGATTTGTTCAACAACATCCATAGCTTTTCCCTCCATTACCATCAAAACATTTTTAGAAGCTACCACGTTCGCTATATGTTAGTTCGCGTTTTCATGTTTGGATTGCTTTCTTATATTTTTTCAGTGGTTCCAACACCAATTTCCCAATCTCACATCATTTGTACGCGCTTCGCGTCCTCCAAAGAGAATACATATTTTGCATAATCCGCCACCAGCACTTTTTATACTCAGTTGAGCAGAGCTCACAGAGTATATTAACTTTGTTTGGATAAGGGTTGGTTGTACAGGTTTAATGGAACGAGATAGATATAGACTTCCATATATCAAAATTATCAGTATCGAAAAAATATTTGATTGAGCCATGTCCGTCTGTCCGTCCGTCCGTCCGCCTGCCCGTTAACACGATAACTTGAGTAAATATTGAGATATCTTCACGAAATTTGGTGCACGAGCTTATCTGGACCCAGAGTAGACTGGTATTGAAAATGAGCGAAATTGGATGATAACCACGCCGAATTTTTATATATATAACATTTTGGAAAACACAAAAAATTATTTAGTAAATAATACACCTAGAATGTTGATATTTCACATGTGAACTTGTATTTAGACTCTTGATAAAAATTAAAAAAAAAATTTTAAATGGGCGTGGGACCGCCCACTTGTGATAAAAAAATTTTAAAAATATTATTAATCATAAATCAAATATCGCTAAACCTATCGTAACAAAATTCGGCAAAAAGCAACCTCGCCTTTACTATAAGAAATGCTTTGGAGAAAATTTAACGAAATCGGTTAAGGACCACGCCCATTTATATAAAAGATTTTTAAAAAGGCCGTGGACGAATAAAATTAAATATATCTTTGCAAAAAAGAGCTTTATATCAATGGTATTTCATTTCCCAAGTGGTTTTATAACAATAAATAGGAAAAACTTCAAATTTAAAAAAATGGGCGTGGCACCACCCCTTTTAAGACAAAGCAATTTTTTATGTCTCGGGAGCCATAACTCGAAGAAAAATTTACGTATCTTAATAAAATTGGGTACAAAAATTGTCCCTATAGCAGGAAATATTTCTACTGAAAATGGACGAGATCGGTTAAAGACCACGCCCACTTTTATATAAAAGATTTTTAAAAGGGTCGTAGACGAAAATAATAAGCTATATCTTAGAGAAAAAGAGCTTTGTATCAATAGAATTTTACTTTCTAAATTGAATTATATCATTAAATTGGAAAACACCAAAATTTTTGAAAATGGGTGTGGCACCGCCCCTTTTATGACTAAGCAATTTACTATTATTCTGGAGCCATAACTCGAAGAAAAAGTAACGGATCGTAATAAAATTGGGTACACATATTTTCCTTATAGCAGAAAATATTTCTAGTAAAAATGGACGGGATCGGTTAAAGACCACGGCAACTTAGATATAAAACAAGTTTAAAAGGGTCATAGACTAGAATAATAAGCTATAATTTAGCAAAAAATAGTTTTGAATCAATGATATTTCACTTATCAAGTTTTATTGTAAGAGGAAATGGGGAGACATTTTTTTTTTTAAAGGGCGGTGCCACGTGTTATGTGGAACAGTAATTTATCTGAAATGAAATGTAAAATTTAAGCTCACGCTGAGTATATAATGTTCAGTTACACCCGAACTTAGATACCTTTACTTGTTTTTTTTTGTTCAAATCAGCTTGAGCTTGTTTGTTCCACAGAACAAAATTGCAAAATAACGTTTTAGAATTTGAGGTTATTTCCCTCTGTAATAGATGAACGATGTGAAGAAGCCATTTCGTAAGCAAATTAATTTCGTTAGTTGCACACAATTAGAAAATCATATATATGATCAATATTTAGGTAACGTTTTAATGTGCTACAGAATTTCAACTTTGAACAAAATTCAACGTCAATGATAATATACTACAAAGGGGGTAAAGTTACACTTAAGTAGCGCATGATGACACGCATGGTAGGTGAGGCTAAGATAGAAATATTGGGAAGAGTCTTATTTATGGTTCAACTACACTCAAAAGAATAAAAATTCCTTAAAACAAGGAAAACCTCTATATGATATTACGGCTTAAAAGACTTACCTTAATCTGTACAAGTAATTTACAAAAATTTAAAAAATATTTTTCTTTGATTTTATGAATAATTTTGAGTTTAAGTGTAACTGTCACGGCCGCGGATATATAGCCGAGGTAGATATTACATAAACCTGTTTTGTTCTAAATGTTTGCATGAAAAACCGTAAAGAGCATAAGGCATTTTTCGAAGCCCCAATATAATTAAAGCATAAAGTCTAAGCTAAAAAAAAAAAAAAATTATTCGCCCTATAAAAAATTTCGACGCACGTGTGTGCATGTAATGCAAAGCAAATTCATTTGAGTAGCTGTGAGTGTACTAAGGTGACTAACTTAAGTTCAAGATATAGATAGACTAAGTATCATAAATATTTTCCACTTTGCATTTTTTTGCCCCATGACTGATACGCAATCAACTCCGATTTAAAAGTAAATGTGTCAAATATATTATCCTTAACTTTATCCGCAACAGCTCTTTCCTTCACAATTCAAATTTCTCGAGGAAGTATTTTAGTGGGAAACTCATTTGGACATGGGTCTGAATCCCACGTGCGTGGTATTGTGAAGGCGGATAGTATTTTGTCAGAAACTTTGAGACAAAAACGAGATAAAGCTTCCCTATTATTACAATGGAGAGCGGGATGCTTTTAAGTGCTTTATGTGTAAAGACAATCGCGTGGTTACCAGTTTCCAGTGACTCAGTCTAGCTTAATATCCAACATAACGGTTAGAGCAAAATGAATGGCGAAGACAAAAAAAGCCGGTACATTCCAACACCTGATTTTTTGCGACATTTGTCGCCCCTCCTCCTTTTTGCTGCAACGGACAGATCATGAAGAGAATACATTCTATGTCGTAGCATTTTTAATCGTATTATTCTATAGACAGCAGACCTGTAAAGAAAAAGTACCAGTACAAGTACAAGTATCAGTACCTCAGTACTTCGACAAATGAGTACAAGTATAAGTGCCGAAGTAGTTATACTTGAATTGGTGAAGTAGAAGTAAAGTACTTGTAATTACTTTCGAAGTACTTTGATAAGTATTGAACGGCTTTGAAGCGGATCAATAAGCACCATTTCGATCAAACTTTAACAAAATACTTGAAGAAGAATTTTACAGGCATTTTAATGATACACGAAAAGATTTCAATATGCTTAGTGTTATCCTCTTATGAAGGACCTATCACTCAAAATGAATACCCCTTAGCTTCCTCCGATCCAATATAGCGTTCATTTTCATTAGCAGGCATTGTTTTTAGTCCTAGAAGGCAATCAATGACGGAATTTTCGTTTCAAAAGCTAGTACTAATGAAGGAAAACACAAAACTACTTTAATATTGTTAGCTGTTGTACAATTTATACTTATTTAATATGTTGTTTTAGTTCTTGTTGCTTTGAAAAATTAATTTTACTCAAATTTTGATTTTTCATTTATGAATCAAACTGACATATTTTATAAGAAAAAGAACTTTGGTGTACTTCCAAGTATTTCGTATGTATATCTACTTGTACTTTCGGATTCGAAGTACAATTACTGCAGTACTTATACTTTGTACTTAGATTTGAAGTACTTGAGTACTTTTACTTATTTGATCTGATGGTACTTTACAGGTCTGATGGACAGCGTAGTATGTTTGTAAAAGTGTGTTCGAAAACTTTGTTCTGGCTAAGATGAGAGGTCTTCCATTTAGATCATCCTAGCAGCCCCTGGAGTCTAATTATTCAAGTAGTTTAATAACGATCACGACTCAGATCACGGAAGAAAAGCCGGCCCTACCCATCGGCATACCTATTCTAAGCCATATCTGGGCCACAAGAGACGACTCGACACCACAGTGATAAAGAGGCTAAGAGAAGCCACTTAAATCCAAAGAACCAACCAGCAAAAGAGTTACAAGGATTACAAGGTCGAAAACATTCAAAACTCGAATGATTTAACAGTGAACATAATCCAGACTACGAGGCAGAGAAAATTCAACTTCGAGGCACTCTTTCTGAAGGCTATCGACTTCACAGTCGCTTAGATGTTAAGAATATTCCTAGCTAGGAATATCTGTCTTAAAATGTGGACTAACATCTACGTAACAAAAGACAAAGGGTTCAAAAAACAAAATTTCAACGCAACTCGTCACCCTGTACTTTTTGGTAGGTCTATCTCTTCGCCTTTAAGAACTTACAATTTTGAATTCCGGACCAAATTAAATATACAATTTCATATTAATGAAAGGTAAAAATTTCAAATAAAATTATTTTAGAAAATGTTTTCTTCATTTTAAGTTAGTCCTTTTCTCTGAGTGTACTCTCAGATATTCAACGTTTGCTACAAAGGTGGAATATACAAGCCGAGACCCTCCGAAAGCCGTGTATGACTTCGAAGGGAACATCTTCATTATTTTATTTAAAGTGCGGAGATAGAGGAAATTTTTCAGCAAAGATATATGAACTATCATAAGACAAGCAACGATCAAACTGGGCGAAAGCGGAAGTGATAAAATGAAAAAAAAGTTGTTATCGATTTTTCTTATTTCCTAATCGTTGGATTTTGTTCTTATCGGCTTGTTTCGTCGGTTTACCAATGTGTCATCGACTTAATGTTGAGTCATCGGTATTTGTTTCAGAAAAACGTTTAGGCATCCATAAAAAGTCGATAACCCGCCCACAACACTTTGATTATAATCCAAGAAGGAATCGATAAATTTTTATATCAAATCGATAACCCTTTCATAACAAATTAATAATTTTTCGGTAACAAATCGATATGTTTTCGACAACGAATCCATAACATCGTAGTAGCACTGGCCCGACAGCATATTTATAACTATTCGATAGCAAATCAATATTTTTTCAATAACAAATTCCTATTTTTCGGTTAATATATCGATAATTTTCCGAGAAGTATTCAATAATAAACCGATACAATTTTTATAAAAAAGTTCATGGCACACCGATAGCATGTTCGCAACCCTCCGATTTCAAATCGATTACTTTCAACTAACAAATAACTTTCAACTAACAGATAACTTTTCGATAATAAATCAATATTTTTTCGATAGCAAAGTGATAAATCGTCGATAACGAAAAACGATTCGGATGTTACCCCCTTGTTGTAGCCTTAGAACTCAACGTTTGAAACAGGCTATTCCAAATGGCTGAATTTGTAGGAAATTCTTTTGCAGTGTGAACTATTTTGTGAAAGGAACACACAAGCTTATGAGAGAGAAAAAGAAAACGAAATAAGTACTGAATTCTTACAGTAGTCCAACTGGCAGATAAAATGGAAAGTACTAGTAATAGCCGGCAATTCCCTGCAAATTCGAAACGATACAAGAGTTTGGTAATTTTTTAGGTAAACCATCGTTACAAAAGAATTGAGTTTATAATATCAGTAGCAAGTTTCAAAGTTTTCGATATCGAATACTATCTTATCGAATTCTAATTTTAAAATATGAACCTGAACATCAGGATCAGACTAATATAAGAGGCTCATTCTCTTTCAAACTTAAATAAGATATCAGAATTCGTCCTACTACATAAAAAATTTGTATAACTGCATAATTTTAATGACTTATTGTGCTGTGATCAAAGCATCTCTACTTTGAAATTCTGTCGACCACTTTTATAAAAATCTAGAATATATGAAAAAAGAATATATCTGCAAGACCAATGAAGACATTATTATCACAATATATGTTTCTGTAACAGCCTTTTAATAATTTTAGTTTTGTTTTTGAAATATTGTAACGCTTTCTCCGCCCATGCAATTTTCAGTGCACTAAAGACATTCTTTTCCATGCCACTGTAGCTGCTGTTAACTTTGTAGTAGTTGAATTATGATAACGCAGTTTACAATGTGCCCATTGCAGCATAAATTTAATGTTATTTTTAGAATATGCGGTTTTGAATGTTCAAGATAAGCGACGTGAAATTAGTTTTTAACGAGTAAAAATTTACTGTTGTTATACTCAGTTGAGCAGAGCTCACAGAGTATATTAAGTTTGATTGGATAACGGTTGGTTGTACATATATAAAGGAATCGAGATAGATATAGACTTCCATATATCAAAATAATCAGGATCGAAAAAAAATTTGATTGAGCCATGTCCGTCCGTCCGTCCGTCCGTCCGTTAACACGATAACTTGAGTAAATTTTGAGGTATCTTGATCAAATTTGGTATGTAGGTTCCTGAGTACTCATCAAAGATCGCTATTTAAAATGAACGATATCGGACTATAACCACTCCCACTTTTTCGATATCGAAAATTTCAAAAAACCGAAAAAGTGCGATAATTCATTACAAAAGACCGATAAAGCGACGAAACTTGGTATATGAGTTGAACTTATGACGCAAAATAGAAAATTAGTAAAATTTTGGACAACGGGCGTGGCACCGCCCACTTTTAAAAGAAGGTAATTTAAAACTTTTGCAAGCTGTAATTTGGAAGTCGTTGAAGATATCAAGATGAAATTTGGCAGGAACGTTACACTTATTACTATATGTATGCTTTATAAAAATTAGCAAAATCGGAGAAGGACCACGCCCACTTTAAAAAATTTTTTTTTTTTAAAGTAAAATTTTAACAAAAAATTTAATATCTTTACAGTATATAAGTAAATTATGTCAAGATTCAACTCCAGTAATGATATGGTGCAACAAACTACAAAAATAAAAGAAAATTTAAAAATGGGCGTGGTTCCGCCCTTTTTCATTTAATTTGTCTAGCATACTTTTAACGCCATAAGTCGAACAAAAATTAACCAATCCTTTTGAAATTTGGTAGAGGCATAGATTTTATGGCGTTAACTGTTTTCTGTGAAAATGTGCGAAATCGGTTGATGCCACGCCCAGTTTTTATACACAGTAGTCCGTCTGTCCTTCCGCATGGCCGTTAACACGATAACTTGAGCAAAAATCGATATATCTTTACTAAACTCAGTTCACGTACTTATCTGAACTCACTTTATCTTGGTATGAAAAATGAACGAAATCCGACTATGAACACGCCCACTTTTTCGATATCGAAAATTACGAAAAATGAAAAAATGCCATAACTCTATACCAAATACGAAAAAAGGGATGAAACATGGTAAGGTAATTGGATTGTTTTATTGACGCGAAATATAACTTTAGAAAAAGCTTTATAAAATGGTTGTGACACCTACCATATTAAGTAGAAGAAAATGAAAAAGTTCTGCAGGGCGAAATAAAAAACACTTAAAATCTTGGCAAGTAATACATATATAAATAAATTAGCGGTATCCAACAGATGATGTTCTGGGTCACCCTGGTCCACATTTTGGGCGATATCTGGAAAACGCCTTCACATATACAACTACCATCACTCCCTTTTAAAACTATCATTAATACCATTAATTTGATACCCATATCGTACAAACTCATTCTAGAGTCACCCCT
Source organism: Eurosta solidaginis (assembly GCF_040869045.1). Classification (NCBI taxonomy): domain Eukaryota; kingdom Metazoa; phylum Arthropoda; class Insecta; order Diptera; family Tephritidae; genus Eurosta; species Eurosta solidaginis. Next base: position 254,224,032 of record NC_090320.1, on the reverse strand, counting down.
GGTCCACCTTTATGGCGATATTTCGAAAAGGCGTCCACCTATAGAACTAAGGCCCACTCCATCTTAAAATACTCATTAACTCCTTTCGTTTGATACCCATATTGCACAAACGAATTCTAGAGTCACCCATGGTCCACCTTTATGACGATATCTCGAAAAGGGGTCCACCTATAGAACTAAGCCCCACGCCCTTTTAAAATAATCATTAACACCTTTATTTTGATACCCATATCATACAACCAAATTCTAAAGTCACCCCTGGTCCACCTTTATGGCGATATCTCGAAAAGGTGTCCACCTATAGAACTAAGGCCCACTCCCTCTTAAAATACTCATTAACACCTTTCGTTTGATACCCATATTGCACAAACGAATTCTAGAGTCAACCCTGGCCCACCTTTATGGCGATATCTCGAAACGGCGTCCACCTATAGAACTAAGGCCCACTCCATTTTAAAATACTCATTAACACCTTTCGTTTGATGCCCATATTGTGCAAACAAATTCTAGGGTCACCCCTGGTGCACCTTTATGGCGATATCTCGAAACGGCGTCCACCTATGGAACTAAGGATTACTCCCTTTTAAAATGCTCATTGACACCTTTCATTTGATACCCATATCGTACAAACGCATTCTAGAGTCAACCCTGATCCACCTTTATGGCTAGGTATATCCCTAAATGGCGTCCACCTATAGAACTATGGCCCACTCCCTCATAAAATACTCTTTAATGCCTTTCATTTGATACGCATGTCATACAAACACATTCCAGGGTTTCCCTCGGTTCATTTTTCTACATGGTTATTTTCCCTTATGTTGTCACCATAGTTCTCAACTGAGTATGTAATGTTTGGTTACACCCGAACTTAACCTTCCTTACTTGTTTTCTATTTCCTTTTTTGTAATTTTGCAAGTAATTATCAAACATAATAAGTAGAAGCGTGTAGAAAATTGAATTGAGTTTATAAAAAGAGGACAAACAGGATTGAGTATAATAGACCAAAAGAAAACTTTTGGCGAACGTTTATTATACTTCAATGAAAGGTGAACATTTTGATAATTAGCATATTCAACTAAATTAAAATAATTAAAAAAAAAATTAAAAAACTTAAGTTAAACGGTTTTGTTGAAAACAATATTTACATAAAGCAATAATACTTATATTTAAGAATTCATGAGCTTAACACCGGCTTATAATAATTGAATTTCAATTATTATCTTTTTTTCTAAGAGAAACTGAAAAGAAAGAAACATTTACTGGCATATTGCGATGGACCATTTCGAAAACCGCCAACGTAATCATCATCAGGCAATTTTGTAATGTTATCAAAGGTTTCACCGGGATTCGAGCCGTGAATCACATGGTGAAACTGCAGTAGCTTTTAACCACTAGGCCATCCTGCTGGTATTTGTTTGCATGCTTAATTCAGGTTTTCTCATTTCTACACTAACAACACAATTGAGACATTTTGTCTCTATATTGATTTGTGTGCCATGTAGATTTGTTTTTGTAAAGTTCTTCTTCGTTGAGAATGAGAAGCTTTGTCAACTCGGGCTCAGTTGTACATATTTATGTATGTTTGTTTAACGGTGTGTTCAGTTTATACTTATATTTAAGAATTCATGAGCTTCATGAGCTTCTCATTGTCAACGAAGAAGAACTTTACAAAAACAAATATACATGGCACACAAATCAATATAGAGACAAAATGTCTCAATTGTGTTGTTAGTGTAGAAATGAGAAAACCTGAATTAAGCATGCAAACAAATACCAGCAGGATGGCCTAGTGGTTAAAGGCTACTGCAGTTTCACCATGTGATTCACGGCTCGAATCCCGGTGAAACCTTTGATAACATTACAAAATTACCTGATGATGATTACGTTGGCGGTTTTCGAAATGGTCCATCGCAATATGCCAGTAAATGTTTCTTTCTTTTCAGTTTCACTTAGAAAGAAAAAAAACATAATAATTGAAATTCAATTATTATAAGCCGGCGTTAATCTCATGAATTCTTAAATATAAGTATAAACTGAACACACCATTAAACAAACATACATAAATAAAGCAATAATAATACTAAAAGCTAGAAAATAATTAGGTAGGTCCTAGGTAATAGTCATAACGCTCCTCATAAATCTAGGGCGTTGATCAGATAATTAAATAAAAGCGTTGGGCGCGTGAAATTTCTAAAAATGTGAGGCGTGGCATAACCTTATGAAGGTACATTTGGTCTTACTTATGACTATCAATAGAAATATGACGCGTCCAACGCTTTTATTTAATTGTCTAATCAACGCCCTAGATTGATGAGGAGTGTTATGACTATTACTTAGGACCTACCTAATTATTTTCTAGCTTTTATTATTATTATTACTTCACGTAAATATTGTTTTCAATAAAACCGTTTAAATTAAGATTCTTTATTTTTTTTTTTAATAAAAATTTTTTTTTATAATTATTTTATTTTCAAGTTTTTAGTCTTTATTTAACTGCCTATTATTTGTCATTCTATTTAGTTCATTTAGCGACTCATTGTTACAAGGACTCTTTCCTGATAATTTGTTACAATATAGGTCACATAATCCTTCCAAAGACTCTACTCTACTCGGCGCCACGCATGCTTGTCCCTCCTCGAACTCCACCATGTCACTTCTACCGGACTGTATGGAATATCTGTTCCAAATATGAGCCAAATCGGACGACAAATACGATTTTTTTTAATACCTCGATCCTTGCACCACCTGGCGGCGATTTTTTCATGTGTCGCTTTCTATTCATGTATGTAATATTTATTTATTTATTTATTTATTTATTACGACTCTATTGAGTCTAGATCAAAACAAGTTTTTTACATAGTAGGCTTAAAACTAATTACAAGTAACTTAGGCCTATGGGACCTCAAGGGATAAAGCATGTGCTTTCGTTCATTCATAATAAATTTTAAATGTAAACGGAGACAAAAGTAAAACATAAAAAGGGGAAATAAATATTTATGAATGCAGAGAAAGAAAAAACAATATTTTTTAAACTGTTTGCTGCTATCTAAGAAGTGTTCCAAATACGAGACTAATCGTACCACAAATACGGATTTTTTGAATATATCGATCCTTGCGCCACCTGACGACGATTTTTTTCATTTGTTGCTTTCTATTCATGTGTGTATTATGTGTTCCAAATATGAACCAAATGGGATCAGAAATACGATTTTTTGAAATATTTCGATCCATACGCCACCTATCGGAGATTTTTATATTCCAGGTTTCAAGCTTGTAGCTTATCACGAAGTTACTTAAATTTTAATTACAACATTCTTTCACAACGGCCTTGCGGCCGGCCTGTCAAGTCAAGCTAAATAAAACCGTTTAAAAATATGTTTATTATGTAATCCATAACTATTGCATAAATTAAGGCGCTTTAGGGAACGTACATCTTGTATACTTTAAGGCGCTTAAGCGCAAATACACATTTAGGGTTATTCCGCCTGCAAAGACAACATGGTAAAAAGTTGAAACTAAGCGAATGTCTTTTAATGCATAAAAAACGTGAAGCTCCTACCGAATTTTTAGGAATACAATTTTATTAAGTTTCTCTGCGTTCATCGCAGAAACAATAGAATAACTAGGCAAAATATCACGTAGGCAGCATGGGCTCAGGCCTCGAAAATGCACTTTAGGTGCAATTGAAGATGTCCTTATAAGCGAAGAACTAGCACAGAGAGATAATGCTTAATAGAATCGAGTTATCCTCCCTGCAACCTTAGACGTACAACACGCTTTCAACAGCTCAAGATGGGCAGACACGCTAACCGCTTTAGAGCAGCGATCCCAATACCATACTACCTACAATTTGTTATCATAAGCAACCGCAGTGATTGTAACCTTATATTTCAAACCGTTAGAGTATACGCATACCACAAAAGTCACTTTCGGAGCAGCACAAGGATCAATTCTTGGCTCTGACTTGTGGACCACCAGTTACGGTGTAGTTTCACATCTTGAAAGGAATAAATCATCTTCTCACATAGATCGCAGACGACATTGCTACAGTTATTACGGCCCGAAAGAGTGGCTAGACTCCCATACACTTCAGCTGACAGCAGAAAAACAGATTTAATACTCGTAACAAAAAAAGAAACATCTACCACTGGAAGCTAGCTTTAAAACATTCTAAGAAAGCAAAAGGAAACTGGTGATCGACATCACTGTATCCATGTTACTGTACGGTGCGAAATTGTGAGCAAACACACTTCGCAAGAGCAATCCTTGTAAGCTTCTAGCAGCTCTCAAGGGAACAGCAGCTTTTATTACACTGTATGACGGCCACCGTGGTGTGATGATAGCGTGCTTCGACTAGCACTTCAAAGATCCTGGGTTCACGCCCCGGGCAAAGCAACTTCAAAATTTTAGAAAAAAGTTGTTTAAATCAGCAGGAAATTTTCCCAAGACGGGTCGCCTCTCGGCAGTGTTTGGCAAGCACTCCGAGTATATCGCTGCCATGGAAAACTTCCCAGTGTAAACTCATCTGCCTTGCCGTAGCCGTTCGGAGTCGGCATAAAACAAATAGGTCTCCTCCCGCCAATTTGTAGGAAAAATTAAAAAAAAGCACAACTCAAATTGGAAGAGACGCTCGGCCTATAATCTCTTCGGAGGTTATCGCGCCTTACATTTATTTATTTTTATTACACCGTATTAGGACCAGCCGTACATCGCCATTGACTCTTAATGCTGGAGAGAAGAAAGATATGGGTAACACAAAACCAGACGGATCAAGAGCGCATGATAGCTATTAGGAAAGAAAGCAGGGAAGAAACGTTTAGGTTGTGACAGGAACGATAGGAAAATGAAAAATGAGGCAGATGGATGGTGAAACTTATAAAATATGTTGAAGCATTAAGCACCAGAAGCTTTGGTTAGGTAAATTACTACATAACCTAAATGCTGTCAGGACACGGGTACTTCAAAAAATATTTGCACAGCTTAAAAAGGCCGAAGACCCTAGGGAGATACAGACGAGGACGATGCTGAATACACAATCAGCAAATGCTCGAGGTGGAGACAGAACTGACAAATACTCGAGGAATGAGTCGATAATGTTACAGCAAATAATAAATGCTGAGCCACATAGAAAAGTGGCACAAATCAGTTGCTACATAGAAACCACACTTAGCGCAACAAAATCAGGACCTTAACGCAGTAAGGCTCTCAAAAACGAGAAAAATGGAACGCCACCCTAAAGTTATGCGAAAGCGGTTCTGATGTGGGCGACGTTTCCAAATGGTGTGGGTTTTAGTAAACGGACACACGGTTGATATATTTGGGATTTTCCATCCCAACGCGCAAACAAAAAAAGTAGCCTGGTGGTTCCGTGGTCCCACACGCCACTCTTAGAAAAATGTTAATTTGTTTAGGTGAGTTGCAATCTAAATTTTATATTTCATTGGCTTTATATCAAATGAGTATTTGTTTTTGGTTGATGAAATTTCAAAAGTACTAGTATAACTGCTTATGAGGTAAAAGGTCCCAAATCTCACTGTGGAATACCCCTATAATCAAATGTCTCAAATATGATCCTACAATAATACCTAATATATTAACTCCAGGTAAATTTTTTTGTTATTATACTCAGCTGAACAGAGCTTACAGAGTATATTAACTTTGTTCACATAAATGTAATCCGCAACGGCATAAACTAATCGAGATAGATATAGACTTCTATATATCAAAGTGATCTGGACGAAAAAATAAATTTATTTAGCCATGTCCGTCCGTCCCTCCGTCCGCCCGCCGTCCGTGAACACGATAACTTGAGTAAATTTTGAGGTATCTTCATGAAATTTGGTATGTAGGTTCCTGGGCACTCATCTCAGGTCGCTATTTAAACTGACCGAAATGGGACTATAGCCACGCCCACTTTTTCGATATCGAAAATTTCGAAAAACCCAAAAAGTGTGATAATTCATTACCAAAGACATATAAAGCGATGAAACTTGGTAGTTAGGTTGATATTATGACGTAGAATGAAAAATTAGTCAAATTCTGGACAATGGGTGTGGCACCGCCCACTCTTGAAAGAAGGTAATTTGAAAGTTTTTCAAGCCGTAATTTTGCAGCCGTTGAAAATATCATGATGAAATTTGGCAAGTTATTCCTATGTGTGCTAAATAAAAATTAGCAAAATCGGAGGACGAACACGCCCACTTTAAAAAAAAAAAATATTTTTGAGTCTAATTATAACAAAAAATTGAATATCTTTACAGTATATAAATAAATTATGTCAACATTCAACTCCAGTAATGATATTGTGCAACAAAATACAAAAATAAAAGAAATTTTCAAAATGGGCTTGGCTCCGCCCTTTTTCATTTAATTTGTCTAGAATACTTTTAATGCCATATGTCGAACAAAAATTTACCAATCCATGTGAAATGATGACGATAACAGTTTTCTGTGAAAATGGGCGAAATAGATTGAAGCCGCGCCCTGTTTTTATACACAGTCTTCCGTCTGTCCTTCCACATGGCCGTTAACACTATAACTTGAGCAAAAATCGATATATCTTTACTAAACTCAGTTCACGTTCTTATCTGAACTCACTTTGTGTTAGTATAAAAAATGGCCGAAATACGACTATGACCACGCCCACGTTTTCGATATCGAAAATTACGAAAAATGAAAAAAAAATGCCGTAATTCTATACCAAATATGAAAAAAGGGATGAAGCATTGTAATTTGATTGGTTTATTGACGCAAAATATAACTTTAGAAACAACTTTGTAAAATGGGTGTGACAATCTCCATATTAATTAGAATAAAAAGAATAAGTTCTGCAGGGCGAAATCAAAAGCCCTTAGAATCTTGGCAGGAATACTGTTCGTTGTATTGCATATATAAATAAATTAGCGGTACCCGACAGATGATGTTCTGGGTCACCCTTGTCCACATTTTGGTCGATATCTCGAAAACGCCTCACATATACAACTACCACTCCATTTTAAAACCCTCATTTATAACTTTAATTTGATACACATATCGTACAAACACATTATAGAGTCACCCCTGGTCCACCTTTATGGCGATATCTCGAAAAGGCGTCCACCTATAGAACTAAGGCCCACTCCCTTTTAAAATACTCATTAACACCTTTTGTTTGATTTCCATATCGTACAAACACATTCTAAAGTCACCCCTGGTCCACCTTTATGGCGATATATCGAAAAAGCGACGACATGTAGAACTAAGGCCCACTACCTTTTAAAATACTCATTATCGCCTTTCATTTGATTCCCATATCCTACAAGCACATTCTATTGTCACCCTTGTCCACCTTTATGCCGATATCCCGAAATAGCGTCCACCTATAGAACTATGGCCACTCCCTTTTAAAATACTCTTTAATACCTTCCAGTTGCTACCCATGTCATACAAACACATTCCAGGGTTATCCTTGGTTCATTTTCCTACATAGTGATTTTCCTTTATTTTGTCTCCAAAGCTCTCAACGAAGTATGTGATATTCGGTTACACCCCAACTTAGCCTTACTTACTTGTTTTTTTTTTTTTAATTTTTGTCTAATGAGCTGCTAAACAAAGGGAAGGATTGATATGCAGACTTATAGCTCAACGGAATTTTGTGTACTTTACATAGTCGCAAAAATATTTGCTCATGCGCGTGCATGTCGTGGAGAGACTTGGGGCTTTGCATAGTTATAATCAGATTAAAAGCAATCCAATTAAAAATACCTAAAGCTTAATAAACAAGCAAATGACAGTCTTTGTTCTAAAATTCGCAATTTGTGTACATAGACATGACCAATAGAGCAAATATTAGACGAAAAGCTAACAAAATTCAAAAAATTTTAGGGAGGTAATAAATATCAGTTGTGTTACTAAGCAGCTGTATTTGTAAATATTAGAGTGTGTTATATTCAGAAAAATTTTTTTGCTTCGTGCTATCTCATGCATTAGTGGAGAGTCAAGGAACTCCGCTATGAAAATGTATACGAATGCAAACGGAGAAATAGAGTGGATATCGGCACGGAGCAGAGGGAATGAGAGAGCTCTCTCGCAATACCCTGCAGTACTAAGAATTGTCCAACGCTTGTTCAGTAGTGGTCAACCCAACGGAACTGGACAGTAAGCGCTTGTGTTGGGCCAACGAGGCGTCAGAAGTAGGTCGAAGACATTTGAGAAGGTTTGAGTGATAAAGCATCAAAACTGCAAACGACAGGAGGAAGAAGAAGCTTCGAGCTGCAGAATGAAAATGCGACGTTTTGCTGCAAACCACAATCCTGTTTTCAAGAGACAGAAAGGTTCGAGCCTTTGGGCTGCGACGCATGTTATTCGCATATACAGAGCAAGTAGGCCTAAAGCTGTAAAACAGATGGACTCCAATACTGAGGTAGCAAAAACCTCGAAAACAGTAACCTTGAAAGTTGCAAAGTCAGATAGAGGGCGTGAAAAATGGGAGTTTGCTAACAAGCGATGTTAAAAAAAGGCTGTTTCCAAGAGGATGAGTGATGTGGCAAATTAGTGACTGACTGTGGCGCTGGTTGGTGTGGCAATCCTTTCGGCAGACGACTACTGAAAGGTGAACATATAAGGAAAGGGCCCTTATGAGTTTAATGCTCATCAAGATGAGGGAAGCACGAAGTTAGCTTCAGCCAATATTTGTTGCGGCGTGATTGCATAATGGTGTAAGGTGATAGAGTGAGAGTGCAGATGCCCACGATACCGAAAGCCAAAATATTGATTCCACGCTTGACGAAGTGTGACACAGGATTGTAATGATTGGTATTCTGACGAGACTTTGTTTTCTGGTTGGCATGTTTTTAAGGAGGAGAAAACGATCTAGCACGTTCTTTGTTCGTGCCCTGTGCTCGCAATTCTAAGATATCAGTTATTGGAAATAACACAGCTATGATATCTAGAAGCAACAAGAAGCATAGCTCCTAGAAAAGCTTCTAGTATAACATAGGTCCTAGATTCTGAGAGAGGTTTTTAATTTGGTCTTTAAGCAAACTTCTGGTAACACTACGTGTGGACGTCACGGATAAGCCAGCTGAATTTAGCATAACATGATGCCTTATTATTCACAGAAAAATAAAAATTATGAAATTATGTAAAATCTAAGGGACCTACATGCTTTTGATCATTCGATAATTTTATTGAGAAATTTTTTTATATTTCAATAAAATATTTTGTTTTTTAATAAAAATCTGGTCGAGAAATTTATCTCTTCATTAAAAAAAACCCCTTACCTAAAATATGTATTGAAATTTCCGAAAAACTATTTTTCTATATTTAGACAAATTTCTTTCTTTCGACATTACGTGATAATATGCCAATGAAAATATGATAATACATACATGCAATAACAGCATAATAACTTTTCGTATTCATAAATGAGTTTTTCCGAACTATGCTAAATGATTCCAAAATAGTCCCGAAATGAACCCAAAATATCTGCTCATATAATCTCGATATTATCTTGAAATAGTTCCGAAATGATCCAATAACAATATTAAAATAGTCCCAACATAATTACGAAATTCCTCCGGAATGACCCCAAAGTGATACCATAAAGACCTCAAAATAGTCTCGAAATGATCCCGAAATATACCCAAACGGCTTTTCAAAATCATCTCGTAATGTTACCTAAAAAATTCCGAAAAAATCCAAAATAATAACGAAACAAGCACAAAATAGTACCGGAATGATCTCAACATTACTACAAAAATGTCTTAAAATGAACCAGGAGTTATCCCCAAGTAGTTTAGATATAATTTTGAAATATTTTAAATTTTGAGTAATAATAATAATTATTTACAGACCCTTATAACAACATAATGTTAAGTTTTCATGATCTTAATTCTTACAGAGCAGAAGTGAGATTTAGCGTTCTCGAAACCTATTTCGGTCGCAAGATAAGAGTTTTAAAAAACATTAGGCAATAAATTACATTCAGTGGAAAATAATCACTGAGTAAGACCGAAAAAATTCACAAATAAACATATCTCTCTGAAAAAGCCCTTGCTGGATCATGGATATCGGATTTTATACGATATAAACCGAATTTATTTTTTATTTATGTAAAGAGTTGAGTGCAACTTTAATTGTTCCATCAGACAAGATCCAACTAAAATGTTTGGATATATTTTAAGCCCCTTCGTCTCCAGGGCCTTGAAATCCAAAACATGGACTCGGGTATTTGTGAAATGTTTTTTACAATATGAATATGAAATGAAAGCTGCTAATAAGGGCTTTACCACATATTTCAACGTTTGGAGACTTCTTAACCCGTTTCCAATATTCATGCCAAAATGTAGTATAGGGGTATTATTTTAATAAAAACTATAAATGAGGTCGGTATATTAGAACCTCGGAAGCACTTACATGGCTTTCGTATCCACCAACAAAATCCTTCGGTTATACATTTATGGGATATATTTGAAGAACGAGGAGTGTCTTTTAATCACAAAAACGAACAAGAGAATATTTAAACGATCCTGTTAGATTAATAAAACCTAGGCTAAGAAGCTAGCGCGAACGTTTCTTTACAAAGATGCACAGTATCTATATATATATATATATATATATATATAAGTATATAAGTATATATATATATATGGGGTATTCCATCCCATTTCGACCAATTTTGAACCCGACTCCTTTAGAATTGGCAGAAGTTTTTCAAATTTTTTCATCCAACTCAAAAAAAGTTATGAATTTTTAAAAAAACACCGTTTTTGTTTTCAAAATGCTATAACTTTTTCAAAAATTGACCGTTTGGGATCTTTTTTTTTTTTAATTTGTTTTTAAATGTACTTTTCGGAAAAAACTCAAAAAAAATTTTAAAGTTTTTTTTTGTAATTTTCCAGTTTTTCGAGATTTTTCGAATTTCGCCCTTTTTTTCTCATAAAAAACTTCAATCAATTCTGTAATCATCTCCACTAATCCGGGAGTGGGCCGAGAATTTTTTTTTTTTTATTTAATTGAAAAAAAAACTTTAAAATTTTTTTTGTCTTTTTCCGAAAAGTACATTTAAAAACATATTTAAAAAAAAAAAAAAAATGATCCCAAACGGTCAATTTTTGAAAAAGTTATAGCATTTTGAAAACAAAAACGGTGTTTTTTTTTAAATTCATAACTTTTTGTGAGTTGGATGAAAAAATTTGAAAAACTTCTGAAAAACACCTTTCGTAAGCTAGAAAAAGAAGAAAAACTTTCAGCCAATTCTAAAGGGGTCGGGTTCAAAACTGGTCGAAATGGGATGGAATACCCCATATATACCATAAATAAGACACAATTTCTAGATGTTCAATGTCTGTGAGAAATTTAGGAAGCTCTGTCTTACATCGGTCGGGGTTTTAGATCTCAGGTAGAACTGGTTAGTAGCTTACCATATAATCAATGTGGTGTCTAGAAATATTTCGGAAAAAGTTAATGGGAGAGAGGAAGTTTACGTAATGGAATAAAGTGCCTAAAATATACATAGCTTCGAAATGCTGTATTAGAAGCAAAAGTTGTGGAGCCTTTATACAAGACATAACCATACTACCAAGTAAAGATCCTATTTGTGAGGAGTTTTTGGTGATCGTATGTTACTTGCGCATCAGTAACTAGATTCGAAAAAATCTTTGTAGTTTGCAGTGTACGATAAATATTACTTTTTTTTTTTTAAAGTAAAGGTTTTTTTTTATTTCAAAGTATTACGAATACAAAGTAGCGGATGAAAACTAGTGCTTGGTACCTATAAACCTTACGTTTACCTTGAAATTGAAAATAACTTTTATTGCAACTTCAGCAAACCTGCGTCGGATTTTTTTTTTTTATTACCAATCATTTATTTATTGACACTATGATTTATTTTAGCGAAAATTGTACAAAATTCCTTTGTACACGGTAATAAAATGTATATGTCAATTTACTAAAAAATACGCGTAAACATTTGTCTGCCTGCATTTACACTTTTCAATTTATCAATTTGACATCAACGACCTATGTAAGTTCTCTGCAAAAAAAAAGCATTAAGCACGTATTCAAAAAACAAAATTCTGTACCTTTTAAGAAGATGTCTACACAAAAAGAAAACGGAAATCGAAATCATTGCCTTTGTTTGGACTACTGAACATTTTATTAAGAAACTGTTGCCAGGTGTTGAAAGCTTTTAAAAAGATGTATGCATGTATTCATTCGTGTGTGACAAGGCGCTTGTGTGCTTTAGGAATAAGTGCTTATGTACACACTTCAAATACATACGTAGTAAAAATTCCATTACTTTTGATTTGACACTTTTTTTTTGTTGAAATTGATGTAGGCCGAAACGTGTTGTTATTTCAGTTAAAGTATTTGTCGTCAATTTTTTGACCGTAGTAGATTTGAAAACAGGCAGTTTGCTTTGATGATTCTTTTCTGCTTGGAAATACATAGCATAGTAATAGCAATCAACATAAAACTTATGTACCTTTAAATTTAGATTTGTTTAAGTTGCGCATGACTTGAATCGCGAAATGGAGGGCAGGCTACTTTGTTTACATTAAAACTGACACTTATTTTATAATTTTATTTTTTCAAATATTGATTGGCATGGTTTAATACTCTCCTGGTATCGTTGCGGAAAGTGAATAGAAACGTAAACCGTAATTTAATAAATTGCTTAAAAAATTCACAGACAAGTCGGCTGGTCAACGTATCATATAAAAAATAAAATTTAAGGCGCAATAATCGCCGGCGAGATTTTAGGGCGAGCTGCCCTTCCAATTTCTATGTCGTAAACACTTTTCTCTTTCATGGTTTCTCTCTTCAATTTTGAATAATAGCTTTCATCATAAGATAATTTTTCTCAGCATTATATTTTATAGTTTCGATACTGTAAAAGATGAACCACCAGTTCGGGGTGATTACATGAGGGCCGATTATGAGTCTATTAGTAATTTTTTGCACTTTTCTTATTGGGAGTTTTGGAAAAATTCCGGCTGTCCCAATGCTTTTTGATATTTATAGATTCCAGAGGGATAGCGCTATCTCTGAAAATACTGTCGACTCCTGCGACTGGTTTGCAAAATTTTTTTAGAAAGTTTATGTGAATCATATCATTCCTACACCGCCTATATTTCTTTCTACATATTTACCTTCTATAAAATTCTTTTCAATAGCAGAAGAGGATGTATCATCGCTAAAGTCCAATTCCAAACATTACTCCGAAGGAATTTTCGTATCTATTTTTCATGCGTTGTTGCTATATTTTTGCTAATCGCATATCCCAGCTTTTCTAGGACTATATCAATAAGGATACTTTTCTCGAATAGTCGAAGTTATGCCACATTGTTCCGGTCTTTAAGTCTAGTGATCGTAGTGAAATATGTAATTATAGGCCAATCGTTATATAGGGCACGCTGGCCAAATTGTTCGATTATATAATCTAATCAAAGTTATTTGACCATATTCGGGATTTCATCTCTAAACATTAACAAGGCTTCTTTTCCGGAAGATCAACTTGTTCGAACTTGACCCTATTAACGAATAGTATAGTTCGTGCGTTCGGAAAGCAGACAAAACTTGATGTGATTTACACAGACTTTTCCAAAGCTTTCGATAAGGTCTTTCACACCATATTTTTGCAAAAGTTACGAAATTACGGAGTGTTAGTGGTATTCTAATAAATTCCTGCGCTAGTTTTCTGTCAAACAGGAAATTATTAATTAAGTTCGGGAATACAACCTCAGGACTATTTATCGACACATGGTCAGGTATACCTCAGGATACTCACTGCGGACCACTGCTATTTCTTTTATTTATTAACGACCTTCTGAACTGCTTTAAATTCGCTAAGTGCCTAATGTTCGTGGATGACGTCAACATTTTTTGTACCGTTCGTGATGCAAGTGATAGTCATAAGTTAAAATTTGATCTCAATTCACTTAATCAGTGGTGCACTTTGAATATAGACAACTGTGCACTAACTAGAAATACGGAAATGAAAGATTTGGGTGTTATTTTCGACTCAAAGCTGACATTTTCTCAACACATTGATTTCATGGTATCAAAAGCTTTTTCTATGAGAGGACTCATAAGATGAAAATCAATGGAGTTTAGAGACCTTGTATTTTAACCCTTTCGCGGAAAAAACGGTAAATTCCGTCTAATTTGGTTAAAAATACAGGGACTAGCGGGGTTTGCCGTCATGAACTATTTTAGGATATGTGGCAAACTTGTAGCTCCCGCAGTCAGTTCGATGTTAATTTTGAACTTGAACTTTTTCATAGATGAACTTGCACTTTTTGATAGAATCAATGCGGTATATATATCACGTCGGTTTTTCATGCATTCAGTGAGTTGCGTCCTACCAAAACAGTTTAGTTCTTCGGTGGGAAAAAAAGAAAATTTGTAACGTAAGTAAAGTGAAAATTATATGAAGAAGTGCGAATATTTACAAATAAAAATAAAATTATAACCCACTAGCTGAGTTATAAAATTAGTCTGAGAACTGTGCGTTCTATTTTAATAGAAAAAAAATGGATGGATAAAATAAACAACGAGATCTAATTCTTAAGTTTTTTGAAGAAGTCGATTATGATGCTGAATTTAAAGTTGATCCCCTTAGCGAAGACAGAGTGTAAGGCAACGACCCGGACTATGCGCCAAATAAGGAACACGAAATATCTCGAGGTTCAGATGACGAGTCCGATGAGGGAAATGGACCACAAGGTGGCACACCGAGAGTTGCAAGTACTGAAGATTGTAAAAATGAAATCGGGCAGAACGATGTTGATTTGTATGTCCTCGATGACACAGATGTAAATTCCGATGAGAGTTCAGATGATACCTCAGAAGAGGAGCCGAATATTTGCGAGGCAATGCCTAGCGCAGAGTAAACCGTTGAGAAGCGATATACAGGTGTGCCCTTTGTTATAAAGTGTGTCCTATAAATAGAACATGACGGAAATATCCGCAAAATTTATATATATTTTTTATCAAAGAATTTAAATCGTTTAGTGATTTCAAATATTTTACAGAAATCCCGAAGCGTTTATCTCTATTAACTCAAAAACCATTGTCCGCGAAAGGGTTAAAAGCTCTTCTTTACATAGCTCTTGTTCGAAGTAACCTAGACTATTATTCTCTATTATGGTACCCATACTATGAAACCCACTCAAAAAAATGGGAAGAGTTCAACAAATTTTCACGAAATTTGCTCTAGGAAAATTACGGTGGCAAGATAAACTTCCTTATTACATTGGTAGACGGAAATGACTGGGCTTGCAATCCTTTCATTAGAGAAGAATATACTTCTCAAAACTCTAATAATTACGCCATAAAGGAGCCGATTGCTAAGAGCGTTAGATTGTGCAATGCCTATGCTAGCGTTATTAAGTTTAATAACAGTATAAGTCCATTTAAATTAAATTGTACACTAGTTTTAATTGATTAACTGCTTTCTACATCTGATCTGTACGAATTCAATTCCGAAGGTTGAACTTAAAAAAAAAAAAAAAAAATTATAAATAATTTGCGTTTTGTTCCTTTCAATTCTTTCCTACAAATTGGCGGGATGTGACCTACTTTTTTTTGCCGATACCGAACGGCTTTTGCAAGGCAAATGAGTACACACTGAGAAGTTTTCAATGTCAGGAATACCCTAGGTGTGCTTGCCAAATATTGCCGAGGGGCGCCCTTTTAGGAAAATTGTATTCTGATTGAAAAATCTTTTTCTAAAATTTTGATGTTGTGCTGAACCCAGGATCATCGATGTGTGGTAGGCGAATCTCGCTACTACTACACCACGGTGGCCGAAAGCGTACGCTTTCGTATCGCAGATATGTTGCAGCGTGACTAGCAAGGCTATAGGTCTTGCGTTGTGGCAGATTTCTTGACTACGTCTGTCATTGCAGCTGTGTCATCTTGTTTAGAGTGTCCTCTCCAGAAACCCTGCTGTCGATGAGTTAGTACGGGCGGTAAGAAGGTGAAGCGTTGGCATCTTCTTTCAATTTTGGAATGGGGTGTAACCGAACATTACATACTCAGCTGAGAGCTATGTAGACAAAATAAAGGAAAATCACCACATAGTAAAATGAACCTAGGGTTACCCTGGAATGTGTTTGTATGACATGTATATCAAATGGAAAGTACTAAAGAGTGTTTTAAGAGGGAGTGGGCCATAGTTCTATATCTTAACACCATTTAGGGATATCGCCATAAAGGTGGCCGAGGGCTGACTCTAGAATTTGTTTGTACGATAGGGGTACCAAATGAGAGGTTTTAATGAGTATTTTAAAAGGGCGTGGGCTTAGTTCTATAGGTGGACGCCTTTTCGAGACATCGCCATAAAGGTGGACCAGGGGTGAATCTAGAATTGGTTTGTACGATATGGGTATCAAATGAAAGGTGTTAATGAGTATTTTAAAAGGGAGAGGGCCTTAGTTCTATAGTGGACGCCTTTTCGAGATATCGTTATAAAGGTGGACCGGGGTTGACTCTAGAATGCGTTTGTACAATATGGGTATCAAAAAAATATAGCTAGTAGATCCTTGCGGATTACTGGCTATATGTGTGCAAATTTTATTCAAACCCGTCCAGCCGTTCTTGCGTGATTGAGTCACAAAGACAAACGTCTGGACATCCAAATATACAAGCATCCAAACTCTCCCATTTATAATTTTACTAGCCTCTACGCCCCGTTAGCAAGGAGAAAATAAAATATATGGGCTATTCACTTTAGCTTGCTTATCAAGTTATCTGATTAAAAATTATTTTAGTCTAATATATTTTATTTTTGTAATAGAGTAAAAAAAAAAATAAGTAAATGAGCTGATAACCTGAAAGGCGCGTGAATAGTACAATAAAGTTTTTTCGAATTAAAAAAACATTTTTTTTTAAGTTAAATTAGTTGATATGACAGGGGTGAAGGAATTACTATTCTTAGAACCCAGGAGTGAAACTACAATTAGCTAAAACCAAAGAGAATTTTTAGATGAAAATAGTGTTGTTTTTCGGGTATTTAGCTGCTTAAAATATTACAAAAAGGGTAATTATAGTTATAAAAGTTCGTTAAAGGATTCATTTAAAAAAATCAAAAATAGAACGAAATAGCTGTGTTAGATATTAAAGATAAAACATACCGAATTTTAGTTACGAAAAACTTGCAGCAAATCCATGGCCATAAAAGGTCATAAATTAAAAAGGCATGTGTGCTGAACTTCCGGTTTGGAAGAGTCCTTAATGATCGCCGAAGGGTCCCAAATTGTCCCGATATAACCACGACAGGATCGCGGATGGATCCCCAAAATTATCCAGAAATGATACCGAAAGGCTCCAGAAATGGCCCCAAATTATCCCTAAATTGTCCCGAAATGACCTTAACGGGATCCCGAAAACCATCCAGAAATGATCGAAAAAGTATCCCCAAATGATCCTGGAATACTCTCGAAAATGTTCCGAAATAACGCCGATGGGATCAATTACGAATTCAGATAACCATCCAGAAATCATGCCGTAATGGTCCCCAAATGAATCCCGGACGAATCCCGGAAACCATCCAGAAATGATCCCGAAATGACCTTGACGGTATCCCGAAAACCATCCAGAAATGCTCCCGTAAGGATCCCGAAATGATCCCGAAATATTCCCAATAAAGTTCCGAAATAACCGCGACGGGATGCGGGCGGATCCCGAAAACTATCCAGAAATGATGCCGGACGGGCTCCCAAATGATTCCGAAATAGTCCCAAATTACCCTGACGGGATCCAGGAATGACCATGATGGGATCCAGGAATGTTCCCGGAAGAATACCGAAAATGTGTCGAAATAACAACAACGGAATCCCAGATGGATCCCGAAAACTATCCAGAAATGAGCCCAAAAAATCCCGAAATGACCACGACGGGCTTCTGTAATCCGTCCAGAAAAGATCCATGAAGGGTCTCAAAATGATCCCCAAATAGTCCCGAAAAAGTTCCGAAATGACCCTGACGGTTACCCGGACGAATCCCGAAAATCATCCGAAAATGATACCGGAAGGGTCCCCAAATGATACCGGGATACTCCCGAAATAACCCTAACGGGATGCCGGACGGATCCTGAAAACTATCCAGAAATTATGCCGGAAGGGTCCCCAAATTATCTCGAAATAGTCCCGAAATTACCCTGATCCGGAAGGATACCGAAAATGTCCCGAAATAACCCCAACGGGAGCCCTGATTGATCCCAAAAAAATCCCGAAATGGCCCTAAAGGGATCCCGAAAACCATCCAAAAATGATCCCGGAAGGATCCCCAAATGATCCCGGAATAATACCGAAAAAGTCCCGATATAACCCTAACAGGATCCTGGACAGATCCCGAAAACACTACAGAAGTGCTCTCGGAAGGGTAGGCAAATGATTCCGAAATAATCCAGAAAAATTCCCAAAATTGCCCCATCGGGACGGCGGACGGATCACGAAAACTATCCAGAAATGATCTCGAAAAGATCCCAAAATGATCCCGAAAAAGTCTCGAAATGACCCTGACGGGTACCCGGGCGGATCCCGAAAATCATAGAAAATTTCACAGGAAGAATCCCCAAATGATGCCGAAATAACCCCGACGGTATCCCGAAAACTATCCAGAAACGATCGCGGAAGGATCCCCAAATGATACCGGAATACTCCGGAAGAAGTCCCGAAGTAACCACCACGGGATTCCGGACGGATCCCGAGAACTATCCACAAATGATGCCGGCAGGGTCCTCAAATTATCCCGGAATAGTCCCAAAATAACCGTGACGGGATCCAGAAATACTCCCGGGAGGATACCAAAAATGTCCCGAAAGATTTCCCCGACGGGATCCAAATGAAACTAGCCAGAAATGATAGCGAACAAGTCCGGAAATTGTTCTGACGGTATCCCGAAAGCCATCCAGATTTGATACCGGAAGGGCCCCCGAAATAACCCTGACGGGATCCCGAAATCCATCAAGAAATTATTCCGGAATCATCCCCAAATTATCCCGGAATAGTGCCGAAATAACTCCGACGTTATCCGGGACGTATCCCGAAAATCATTCAGAAATGATCCCGAAAGGGTCCCAAATTATCCCGAGATAGTTCCGAGGGTGTCACTGCTCACTTTGTAAGCCCTCGACTTATTTGACCTATTGAGTTTGTAATATTGGTGAAAGTCAGTATACGTAAAGTTATAATGTGTAAAAATTATTAAAAAGTAATTATTCGAAGGGTTCGTTGGACACCCCCTTACGCCCCCCCCCCCGTCCCTTTCCATTCTCGAAAAAAATTTCGCAAGTAGACTATTGTCTATCTGTTTCCCAAATATCTTCAAAATCCGTGTAGCCGTTCTGGCGTGATTCAGTCACAAAGACGAAAAAACACAATAATTAAATTATAACTGTTCCTAGGTGGCGGGGACCTCCCCCCTTTTCAAAAAGATATAGCTAGTAGATCATTCGAGACTACTGGCTATATGTGAGCAAAATTTCATGCGAATCCGTCCAGCCGTTCTTGCGGGATTGCGTCACAAAGACAAACGTCTGGACATCCAAACTTTCGCATTTGTAATATTAGGGGTAAAGTATATCAACCGTTCCACTTAATAAGCTTCATCGCTTCGATTTGAATGAAATTTGGTGAAATTGCTGTGCTATATAGTATTATTAATTTCACTTAAGTTTAAAAATTATTGTATTAAAGAAATTTTCGCCTGCCAAAACAAAATAGGTATCATTTTAAAGGAAAAATATCAAGATTTTATTTAAAAATAAAAACAAAAATTTGAAAATTTTTTTAATAAAACTTCTACTAAAAGTTTTCTAAAAAACCATCCAAAATTTAGGAACGAACTTAAGTGAAATTAATATTACTATATAGCACAGCAATTTCACCAAATTTCATTCAAATCGAAGCGACGAACCTTTTTAAGTGGAACGGTTGATATACTTTACCCCATTACTAGCCTTTACCCGCGGCCCCGTCCGCAAGAAGAAAATAAAATATATCTAGAATTTGTTTGTACGATATGGATAACAAACGAAAGATTTTAATTAGTATTTTAACAGGAAGTGGACCTTAGTTCTAGAGGTGGGCGCCTTTTCGAGATATCGCCATAAAGGTGGACCAGGGGTGACTCTAGAACTTGTTTGTACGATATGGGCATCAAATGGAAGGAGTTAGTGAGTATTTTAAAAGGGAGTGGGCCTTAGTTCTATGGGTGGACGCCTTTTTACGATATCGCCATAAAGGTGGACCAGGGGTGACTCTAGAATTTGTTTGTACGATATTGGTATCAAATTAAAGGTGTTAATGAGTATTTTAAAACGGAGTGGGCCTTCGCTCTATAGGTGGACGCCTTTTCGAGATATCGTAATAAAGGTGTACCAGGGGTGACTATAATGTGTTTGTACGATCTGGGTAACAAATGAAAGGTGTTAATTAAAATTTTAAAAGGAAGTGGACCCTAGTTCTATAGGTGGGCGCCTTTTCGAGATATCGCCATAAAGGTGGACCAGGGGTGACTCTACAATGCGTCTGTAAAATATGGATATCAAACCAAAGGTGTTAATGAGTATTTTAAAAGGGAGCGGGCCTTAGTTCTATGGGTGGACGCCTTTTCGAGATATCGTCATAACGGTGGACCAGGGGTGACTCTAGAATTTGCTTGTACGGTATGGGTATCAAATGAAAGGTGCTAATGGGTATTTTAAAAGGGAGTGGGCTTTAGTTCTATGGGTTGACGCCTTTTCGAGATATCGCCATAAAGGTGGACCAGGGGTGACTCTAGAATTTGTTTGTACGATATGGGTATCAAATTAAAGGTATTAAGGAGGCTTTTAAAAGGGAGTGGTGGTAGTTGTATATGTGAAGGTGTTTTCGAGATATCGACCAAAATGTGGACCAGGGTGGCCCAGAACATCATCTGTTGTATACCGCTAATTTATTTATATATGTAATACCACGAAGAGTATTCCTGCCAAGATTTCAAGGTTTTTTATTTCGCCCTGCAGAACTTTTTCACTTTCTTCTACTTAATATGGTAGGTGTCACAACCATTTTATAAAGTTTTTTTCTAAAGTTATATTCTGCGTCAATTAACCAATCCAATTACCATGTTTCATCCCTTTTTTCGTATTTGGTTATAGAATTATGGCAGTTTTTTCATTTTTCGTAATTTTCGATATCGAAAAAGTGGGCGTGGTCATAGTCGGATTTCGGCCATTTTTTATACGAATACAAAGTGAGTTTAGGTAAGTACGTGAACTGAGTTTAGTAAAGATATATTGATTTTTGCTCAAGTTATCGTGTTAATGGCCGAGCGGAAGGACAGGCGGCCGACTGTGTATAAAAATTGGGCGTGGCTTCAACCGATTTCTTCCTTTTTCACAGAAAACAGTTACCGTCCTAGAGTCTAAGCCCCTACCAACTTTCACAAGGATTGGTAAATTTTTGCTCGACTTATGACATTAAAAGTATCCTACACAAATTAAATGAAAAAGGGCGGAGCCACGCCCATTTTGAAAATTTATTCTATTTTTGTATTTTGTTGCACCGTATCATTACTGGAATTGCATGTTGGCATAATTTACCAGTATATAAGTAAAGATATTAAATTTTTTGTTAAAATTTGACTTAAAAAAAATTGTTTAAAAATGGCCGTGATCGTTCTCCTATTTTGCTAATTTTTATTAAGCATACATATAGTAATAGGAGTAATGTTCCTGCCAAATTTCTTCATGATATCTTCAACGACTGCCAAATTACAGCTCGAAAAACTTTTAAATTACCTTCTTTTAAAAGTGGGCGGTGCCACGCCCATTCTTAAAAATTTTGAAAATTGTCTATTTTGCGTCATAGGTTCAACTCACCTACCAAGTTTCATCGCTTTATCCAATTTTGTTGGCCTTGTGTTTACGTAGATATATGTTTTACCCACACGGTGAAATGAATGAAGCCATAGCAGGTTTACCATTGCTAAGCCCATTACATCTATGAAAGTGGCAATGGCCGAGGCATGAGCTACATTGGACTGGTTTAATTGACTTCAGCTGTGAGCATATTTCTTTCGTTTGTTTAATGGGTATAACAAGTGCTAAACATCATCTGTTCCGCTACAATAAAACTAACTACTCGCCTTTGAAACATTAAAGCGAGTTTCTGTAACTAAAAAAAAAAAACAATTGGCTGGCCGCTCATATCCTACACGTCGCCGATTTAGGCGCCTGTTTAAATAAACGCACAATGCACATAGAAGAATATTTTCTTATGACCGCTCAGTAGAACTTGCATACAAAGTGAGATTACAATATTAAAGAGCATAATAAAATGCAGAATAAACCGTTTTTCAATGTATAGTCACTTACCAGGACAACCCATAAAACAGTTTCTTGATCTAAGTACCACCGCTACCCAAAGGGACAAGAAGTCACCTACGTAAGCACTACAACAAAATCCGAGAAACCAGTGCCTCAAAATATCTAACTAACTATTAACTATTTTTGTTTTCTGGGAAGAATTCCAGGCTCAACCATCTTATGATGAAGTTTTGCTATCTTAAATGTTTGTAATAAAAAACTCCTATACGTTTAACTAGCTTTATACCATAACATTTCTACCGGGGTCAAATTTGCTCAGACGCTAATCCCGAAGAACTTATGAAGATTAAATCGCTTTTTCAAAAATCTTAACTTTGACCTTTTTTAACTGATTAATATGTTAGTTCTAAATATAAGGTGAATTGGTTTGCAAATGCAGATTTGCTAAATATTTTTTACTTTGAATAACATAGTGACGTCGCGAAATCCGTTCTCATTCTTAGTAAGTTAACATTTTAGATTTGTGTCAATTATTGGCTTAGTGGTTGGATTAGAATCAGAAAAATCCCACGAATGTATTTGTATACACACATAACAAACACATACGCTCATAAAAATAGCCTCACACACACACATACAAGATTTGCACAATTGCATAAATGATTTGACAAATATTCAATTTTGACCAGTTAACAGCTTCGTTAAGTTGAATTGATTGAATGTTTTTGGATTCAGGCGCGCTGGACTCACTTGTCATACACTCCATGCTGCCTCGATGCTTGAAAGCCTGATTACTAAACACTTTTGAGCACTCAATTGATTGTATTTGTGAATGCTTGATAAACAAAAACTGAGGAGAATAAATATAATCACTTTTCATTTGTCATTCAAGCACATTGATTGTGTGAGCGCCTTTATGTTTGCCACAGATTTTTGCTTCTCATTGCGAATGGGTGAGTTATTGATGGAAATTGTATACAAATCCACATTTCTATTAACCCATTAAAGCATTTGACATACATTCAATATATTTCCATATGGTTGGAAATCTAATGTGTGCTTTTGATAGATATATACATACATATGTACATATACAAATATGTTTGTATCTGTGTTACTGTTACTTTTCATTATTTCGATTATGGTCATGTTGTTAATAATGGCGTGCACAGTTCATTGAATGTACCACTAATAAATTTTCCTTACAAGTACATTCAATCTCGAAGCACGTTTAATATTTCGGGATCATGATGTTTGAAAAATGCCCCTCTCATGAATTCGTAAAATTGATAAAACTCTGATAACAAATCGATAGCTTCTTGTATCGATAACTTTTTGAAAACATAACAAAAATAGGCCAATAACAAATTGATAAAACTCCGATATCAAATCGATATTTTTTCGATACCATATCGATACACACCGATACCAAATTGGTAACAGTCCCATAAAAAATCGATAAATTTTTAAAACGACTATTCCGATAGCAAGTCGAAAACGTTTCGATAACAAACTTAAATAATCGACATATTTTCGATAATATAATCGATAACTCGTCTATAGTCTTTGTTGTTGATAGAATGTTATAGCATTTCGGTAGTAAATCGATAACTTCGCTTCTTTTTCTCTTTGCTTTCTTTTCCTTGCCTTTCCTTGTTTTGCAACAACTGGATTGCAGAAACTATAAATTGCGGTGGCAGCTCTATACCACTACATACCCTTGAATTATTTGGCTATCATGGCAGGCATACCTACCGCAGGTATATTCTAAGCCTCCTGACACGTATAAATATTAAGTCGGTGGCGATTTTAATTGTACAGCATTAAAAATATCTTAGTTTATATTTTTCATCCAATTTACTTCTTTGAACATGCATTACTTTGCCGTGAAAGAGTCGACTAAGATTTTTTCTCTAAATACTGATTTGAAGAATTTTCTACACGGTTGCCACCTTTTTTAAACATGTACTTTTTTTTATTAATTTTATTTAAATCGCACTATATATACACTTTTTGAAGTAACTGTAAGCACAGTTGTGTTATACATCTGCAGTTATTGTACATAACTCATTTAGATGCTAAATTTTCCCATTTCGTGAAATGGTGACAAATTGAGAGTGATTGTCACATTTACAATCGATAAGCAAGATTGACGCACTTAGGCATATAAATCAGTTCATTTATATTCACATATGCTTGGGCACATATATTTATGTACATTCGGGTGGTGCATACAAAACTTAAATTTCCGACTTTGTTTAGTGTCACCCTAACCCTTAGACTACTAGTGACTTAAGTTGTTGTTAACGATATGTTGTGGTCTGACAGACCAAAAGATAATGTATATGTGCCACTACCGAAAAAAGTAATTGAAGAAACCAATTGTGTTGCAATATTTATTTAATTCAGAAATATAGCTGTTCTCGAAATGCGACAGAGTTGCATTTATAACCAATATTTATAAGATAGACACAGTTTCTACGTTGAGTTCTGACAGACCACAACCTGGAAAAACGCACAAATAATACAAAACCATGTTTTTTACACTAAAAATGAAACAAACGACATTGTTATATACTGGAATAGAAACTCCTCATGGAATTTTATAAAGTCATAAGACAGTTTGTCGAAAAATGTTGGGGAACCCAAACATTCTTATTAAAAGTTTTGAAAATGGTCTCTCAGACCACAACCCTAGTCCTAGGGTTAAACCGATAAAAAAATTTTCTTTTCCTTATGCCTATAATCGATAACTCAGTAATTGCCGATATTACACATAAAGTGGTTCCGATTGGAAATGGTTAAGGCAAATTGGCCAGAGGGTTACAGCTCACATTACGCATTAGGACTGAATATATTGTGGCTTAGGTAAACAGTTTCGTTAACTCACTATGCCGCTTTTCATAAATGGTGTACAACAACGACAGCAACGTAGGCATGAAAAATAGAAAAGAGCCACACAAACATGTACACAGCAATAAAAAGCAGATATTACTCACACATGTACACGCATATACATGAAAATCAACAGTGAATATGAGACGCTTATAGAAGAAAGAAGTAAATAAACAAGTAATCGAGAAGGCTGTGTGCGAAAAGTCTAGACCCTGGGAGAAATAGGCGAACGAGGAAAATTACAGAACTAAAGAGGCGCAGTTCAAGCAATATGCAATCAGCTTGGTTTTGAAAAGCTATAAGTGAAGTACAGGAATACATTAAACTGTGTAGGCTGCTAATACAGACCATTTTATAGGCAGATCATTTACGTGTATTTATTCAACAGTTGAGTGAAAAACAGAATTAATGAGACTTAAAAAATCGTAAAAATTTATTTATAAGAAGCACCCTTATGTACATACAAAGATATATGAAAATAAGCAAATGTTTAACACTTACATAAGCAAGCAGATATAAAAATTCATGACTGTCAATTTAGTTTTGAATTTGCACAATTGCACATATATATGTATGCGCCATAAATCATTCACTATTTTGTTTACAATTTTACTTGATCGTTATTCGTAATGAAAATTGCCACATTGGTTGCCAATGTGTTGTGATTGTTTGAGATTTTGTATAGCACCAAAAATTGATTTGTTAAAAATCCAAATTTTTTGGATTAGTCATTTTACTCACTCAAATTTTTTCAACGAATTTGTTTTTTTCAATATTGTCAATGTTGTCAAAATGAGCGAAACGTGATTTTTATATAGAGACATGATAAAATATACATACTACGCTTAGCGATATAGAGTAGACTGGGTCGATTTATTAACCGATATCGCGCCATCCATTTTTCGATAGGATTTGGACTCAGGAAAAAAGTTCCACTACGCATACCCAAAAAAATAATTTTCGAGCCTGCGAGAAAAAAATGGCGAAAGGGTAAATTTTTCGACCAAAACACTCCCCTAAACCGAAAAAAATATTTTTTTTTTCAAAAAACTGTTATCGCCAACGTTTTTACAACAGTTTTTTTGAAAAAAAAAATATTTTTGGGTTTTGGGGAGTGTTTTGGTTGAAAAATTTACCCTTTCGCCATTTTTTTTGCAGGCTCGAAAATGATTTTTTTGGTATGCGTAGTGGAACGAAAAATCGTTGGCGCTATATCGGTTAACTTTCGCCCATAAAAATCGACCCAGGCTAATATACATACAGAGATTTCAAATTTATTAATGTTGTTGTTGTTGTAGCATTGCTTCGCCCCATCCAATAGGCGCAACCGATCACAAATTGTCATCAAAATCCTTTAACGGGAGTCCAAGGAAACTTGCAGTTTCAACAGGGGTGGACTATAATACGAAGTGTATTAGAGGCATTGGTTCCAAATTGCAATTGAAGAGATGTGAGGAGTTATGTGGGGATATATTGCAAGCAGGATACACATTTTGTATGCCGGGGTTGATTCTGGATATGTAAGAGTTTACCTGTTCCAGTACCCAGACCGAAGTTGAGCTAGAGTGACGCGCATTTCTCTAGGGAGCGTGCGTTCCTCTTCTGTGAGTTCTGGGTATCTTTCTTTAAGCACTGGATTCGCCGAGCAATTCCTGGCAAAAAGGTCCGACGCCTGTTTACGGATCTCAGTTGCATGCAAACCAAAATGTATATCGAGATCGCACGTGAAACCATAAAAGCTCATCCATGTGTGGGTCGGCCTATGGCCGTTGTTGTGCAATCATCGACGTAGAATACAATAGTGACTCCTTCTGGTGGTGAAGTTAGCTTCGATATGTAGAAGCTAAACAAAAGCGGGGATAGGACACCACCGTTTTTAATTGAATGAATTTCACCGATGCTTGCC
This sequence comes from Eurosta solidaginis, assembly GCF_040869045.1. Classification (NCBI taxonomy): domain Eukaryota; kingdom Metazoa; phylum Arthropoda; class Insecta; order Diptera; family Tephritidae; genus Eurosta; species Eurosta solidaginis. The sequence goes on along the minus strand of NC_090320.1, from coordinate 254,196,931 downwards.
GACCAGACATGTAATTTCCGGTCCACCTTTTGAGACTTGGAGGAAGGGAGGACCTTTCCAAGTCTTGGTGCAACGTATCGTGGTTGACCGCATCAAATGCTTTTGATAGCGCAACGAGTACTGTACTGTCCTATGGTGGGGTTTTCCATTTAATCCACAATTTATTTTCGTGTTAATGGCGTTTAGCGCGGTGGTAGTGCCATGTAGTTTTCGAAAGCCAATCTGATGATTGGCAATACGCAAATTTGCAGTAAAATAGGGACTCAGAATGGTTTCAAGTGTCTTGGCTATTGGCGATAGGAGAGATATCGGATGATAAAAATCTCCTCTGTTAGCTGACTTCCCAGCCTTTAATAGCGCAACCACTCTGACCATTTTTCGGGGATGACAAAAGTGGACAGGGACAGCTTGAAGACATGCGCTAGATAATTAAATCCATATTTCCTTAGTTTTTTAAGCATCGGTATGGCTGTGCGTCTGGGCCTACTGCTTTAGATGGTTTAGCATGAATGATGGCATCTTCAACCTCTTTGGCGGTGATGGTAATTGGGGACGCGCCGTGTTTATGCTTGTGTTATATATTTTCGGCAGAAAGCGCCCGCGCATTTTTTCGTACCCGACAGCACTTTATCCCCAAAGGCGAAATTTTGTCATTGAATCTTATTTTTTTGGTGGTTTGCAGAATTGATATAAAATTATTTTTTAAAATTATCGTTATTCCTGTGTGATTTTGTGTGTTGTAAAGGGAAATAGCCATATTTTTTACTAAACACTATTGAATTTCACCAGAGATATAAAATTTAAAAAATTACCAAGAAATCCTTGATTAACCCATATATGCCCTGCGCCCCATTTTTAAAACGTCGAGTATTTATAAGTTATTTAAAAAGCTAACAAAGCAATATCAGTAAATATTTCAGTTTTGTATTTTTGCAATTAGCGGCAATACCAGCACGTGCTTCGTTTTCAGAAAAGCCTTAGTTTATTTATAAAACTAGTGAAGAGTGATTGGTGTTTTGTACGATTTACGATGTTGCGAAATAATAAGTAAGTTTGCGTGGTTCTTTTTTTATAATCGTAATATTTTTGGTTTGTGATAATAGTTTAACTCTGTAAAATGCTAAACTAAAATAAACTAATGTGTTTATCGTTTATGTGAAGTTTTGTGAGCGATGTTTTGCGACGCCCAATTTTGGGACCATGAGCACAGCTGCTCACATGGTTTTGCGCAAACTTTTTAAGAAAATTTGTTCAAATTTAGTGGATATATCCATTCATTTGCGCTTTCTTTCGTTCGATTTTTTCAAAATTTTATAGGGACCCCGTAATCCATAATATAGACTTAGCTCTTGCTGATATAATCGACATACATTTAAGAAAATTAAGACGATATTTTTAATGCTGCTGTCATTTTCCCTCCCGAAAATTAGTTGTTAAGTGATGCAGATAGTGACCAAGGCGACGCTGATGAATGAGATTTGAATCATCTGTCAGGAAATAATTTAAGAGCTGAAGGACAGTTACATGTAATAAGAAAAAGTGGTAGTGAATTGAAAACAGAATCTTTTGGGCGGCAGGATGAATCAGATTTGGATGATAGTGATGACAACGTCCTCTGTCACAACTGAAGCTATACTATCAAGACCAATTAATAAAGTTATAGAAAAAACCACCTCTAGAGAGGGAACGGTAAAGCAAAGACCTTCCAACATATGAAAAGCAAGTTTGTAGTATGCCTGACTTTTTCAACGATTCTAGGAGCCCCGTGGAGTGGTTTGAACTTTTTTACAATGACGATCTAATAGATTTAATAATGCTGAACTCAGAAAAGTTTGCTGCTTACGAAGGAAACGGAAAGTATACTTGTTATGTTCTTGTTGAGTGGTTATTCTTCTTATTCAAGATATCAAATGTTTTGGGATACCGGAGCAAATTCTAAGATATATGCACGTAAGCGACAATACTTTATAAGTTCATAGTGATAAGTTTTCAAAGATTCGGCCATTGTAGGATAAGTTAAATACCAGTTGAATGACATACTTCCCAAATTACCAGACGGTTTCAAAGTTCAGGTTTATATCGATCACTTTTTTTACGTCTCTCCGCCTGCCAACGGCCTTGAAGGAATCTGGGCATCATATTTAACTTACTCCATTTTTTACTAAGTGAAATCAGTCCTGAATTTATAATTTTCCTTAATAAAATAAAAGTCTTAATTTTTTTTAATCTCAGCTACTTAGTACATTTGTATTGCTCCCTGGCATGACCAGCGCCCCAATTTTGGGGCGGCGTTTTTCTAAAAGCCGGCGAGAGATATAAATGAAATTCTTAAAGCATTCGGATATTGGGTTCTCTTAGCACGCTTCTGTTGTATAATTCACTACAAAATTTTAGTTTCAAAAGGTTGGGATTATATGGGTTAAATGCATCACCTTATAAAGCTATCAATGTAAAATCGTATTATCTATTGAAAATTCCTAAACTTTTCCTTGAGTAAAGTTCATTGCCATTTTTCTTGTAATTTCAAAATTTAAATAACTTCTAAACTACGGATTTTGATAAATACCTACATATGAAGCAAATGAACAACAAGCCCTGCCAACCGAAACTGCGTAAAAAACTGGATAATGCACGAGTAAAAAGTGGCTAAAAAAGTGGATAATTTTGTATAAACAGTGTGCGGTTTTTATCCATGGTTAAATGGCATATTTCGTGTACGTATGAGCTGTTAGTCGGCAACGATTGTATAATTTTCGGTGCCAATGACAACTATGAACGTCAATGCGTAGCGTTGCCAGACCGTCCTTTACAATATCCAAAAACCGTTTTCCTAGTACCAAAAAATTCCACATGCTTATGAAAAATGCTCCAAATTTTTTTTATTAACTTTTTTATGTACAAATGTACCATACCTTTATTAATTCTTTTTAATTTACAAATTTCATATTAAATTTATATAATTTACATTTTTAATAAACAAATTTTAATAAAATAACAATAGAATAAAATCAAATAAAATCTGAAAGGATGCAAAAAATAACATAAATTAACTGAATTTAATAAAGAAAAATGAAACAAAACAAAATAAAATAATAAAATAAAATTTAGTTTACGTAAACACAACTAAAAACAAGTAAGGAAGGTTAAGTTCGGGTGTAACCGAACATTACATACTCAGTTGAGAGCTATGGTGACAACATAAGGGAAAATAACCATGTAGGAAAATGAAACGAGGGAAACCCTGGAATGTGTTTGTATGCCATGTGTATCAAATGAAAGGCATTAAAGAGTATTTTATGAGGGAGTGGACCATAGTTCTACAGGTGTACGCCATTTAGGGATATCGCCATAAAGGTGGATCAGGGCTGACTCTAGAATTTGTTTGTACGATATGGGTATCAAACGAAAGGTGTTAATGAGTATTTTAAAAGGGAGTGGGCCTTAGTTCTATAGGTGGACGCCGTCTCGAAATATCGCCATAAAGGTGGACCAGGGGTGACTCTAGAAAGAGTTTGTAAGATATGGGTATCAAATTTAAGGTATTAATGAGGGGTTTAAAAGTGAATGGTGGTAGTTGTATAGGTGGTTGCCTTTTCGAGGTATTGCCATTAAGGTGGACCAGGGGTGACTCTAGAATACGTTTGTATAATATGGGTATCAAACGAAAGGTGTTAATTAGTATTTTAAAAGGGAGTGGGCTTTAGTTCTATAGGTGGACGCCTTTTCGAGGTGTCGCAATAAAGGTGGACCAGGGGTGACTCTAGACTTTGTTTGTACGATATGGGTATCAAATGAAAGGTGTTAATTAGTATTTTAAAAGGGAGTGGGCTTTAGTTCTATAGGTGGACGCCTTTTCGAGGTGTCGCAATAAAGGTGGACCAGGGGTGACTCTAGACTTTGTTTGTACGATATGGGTATCAAATGAAAGGTGTTAATGAGTATTTTTAAAATGGAGTGGGCCCTCGTTTTATAGGTGGTCGCCTTTTCGAGATATTGGTGGACCAGGGGTGACTCTAGAATATGTTTGTACGATATGGATATCAAATGAAAGGTGTTAATGAGTATTTTAAAAGGGCGTGGGGCTTAGCTCTATAGGTGGACGGACGCCTTTTCGAGATATCGCCATAAAGGTGGACCGGGGGTGACTCTAGAATGTGTTTGTACGATATTGGTATCAAATTAAAGGTATTAATGAGAGCTTTAAAAGGGAGTGGTGGTAGTTGTATATGTGAAGGCGTTTTCCAGATATCGACTAAAATGTGGACCAGGGTAACCCAGAACATCATCTGTTGGATACCGCTAATTTATTTATATATGTAATACCTGCCAAAATTTCAAGGGTTCTTTATTTCGCCCTGCAGAACTTTTTCATTTTCTTCTACTTAATATGGTAGCTGTCACAAACATTTTACAAAGATTTTTCTATAGTTATATTTCGGGTCAATAAACCAATCCAATTTCCATGTTTCATCCCTCTTTTCGTATTTGGTATAGAATTATGGCATTTTTTTCATTTTTCGTAATTTTCGATTTCGAAAAAGTGGGCGTGGTTACGGTCCGATTTCATTATTTTTAAATAGCGATCTGAGATGAGTGCCCAGGAACCTACGTACCAAATTTCATCAAGATACCTCAAAGTTTACTCAAGTTATCGTGTTAACGGCCATGCGGAAGGACAGACGGACGACTGTGTATAAAAACTGGGCGTGGCTTCAACCGATTTCGCCCATTTTCACGGAAAACAGTTAACGTCATAATATCTATGCCCCTACCAAATTCCAAAAGGATTGGTAAATTTTTGTTCGACTTATGGCATTAAAAGTATTCTAGACAAATTAAATGAAAAAGGGCGGAACCATGCCCATTTTGAAATTTTCTTTTATTTTTGTATTTTGTTGCACCATATCATTACTGGAGTTGAATGTTGACATAATTTACTTATATACTGTAAAGATATTAAATTTTTTGTTAAAATTTTACTATAAAAAAAATTTTTTTTTAAAAGTGGGCGTGGTCCTTCTCCGATTTTGCTAATTTTTATTAAGCGTACATATAGTAATAGGAGTAACGTTCCTGCCAAATTTCATCATGATATCTTCAACGACTGCCAAATTACAGCTTGCAAAAATTTTAAATTACCTTCTTTTAAAAGTGGGCGGTGCCACGCCCATTGTCCAAAATTTTACTAGTTTTCTATTCTGTGTCATAAGGTCAACTCATCTACCATGTTCATCGTTTTAGCTTTCTTTGGTAATGAGTTATCGCACTTTTTCGATTTTTCGAAATTTTCGATATCGAAAAAGTGGGCGTGGTTATTGTCCGATTCATTTTAAATAGCGACCTGAGATGAGTGCTCAGGAACCTACATACCAAATTTCATCAATTTACCTCAAAATTTACTCAAGTTATCGTGTTAAAGGGCGGACGGACGGACGGACGGACGGACATGGCTCAATCAAATTTTTTTTCGATCCTGATTATTTTGATATATGGAAGTCTATATCTATCTCGATTCCTTTATACCTGTACAACCAACCGTTATCCAATCAAACTTAATATACTCTGTGAGCTCTGCTCAACTGAGTATAATAAAATAAAATTTAATAAAATAATTAAAGGAAAAAAATAAGTTGGAATGAAACTAAAGAAAATGATATGGAATAAAATTAAATAAAATGAAATTACATAAAAAATGGAGTGGAACGAATTAGAAGAAAAATAAATAAATTCAATGAAATGAAATGGAATGGAGTTAGATGAAACAAAATACAATGAAACGGAAAGAAGTGGAATGAAACAGAAAAGAGTTAACCGAAACGAAAAAATATGAAACTATATGAAACTAAACGGAATGAAACATTTTTCTTTTCATTATATGGAAAAGAAACAAAAATGAAACTACACGAAATGAAACAGAATGATATAAAATGAAATAAAAAACATATAAATCATATGGAAATGAAAAGAAATAAAACGAAATGATATGAAACTATATAAAATGGAACTAAATAAAATATAAGTGAAAGGAAATGAAATGAAAAAAATATTGAAATTAAATAAGATAAAATGAAATGACATGGAATTAAATGAAATGAAACGAAATGAAATGGAATGAAATGAAATTAAACTAAATGAACAAAAAATGTTACGAAATGAGATGCACCAAAATTAAATTAAATGAAGTAATATAAGTGGTAATGGAAGGAAACGAAACAAGATTCAATGAGATTAAAAGTACAGAAATCAAATGAAATGAAATGGAATAATATGAGACGAAATAGAGTAAAAGAGAATAAAATAATATAAAATTAAACAAAATAAAATAAAACGTAACACACTAAAACAAGATAAAATAAAATAAAATAAAATGAAATAAAATAAAATAAATTAAACAAAATAAAATAAAATATAATAAAATAAAATAAAACTAAAATAAAACTATAATAAAATAAAACAAAATAAAATAAAATAAAACTAAAATAAGTTAAAATAAAATAAATAAAATAAAATAAAATAAAAATAGAGTAAAAAAAAATAAGATTTAAAAAAATAAAACAAAAAAAAAAAAATATTATAAAATAAAATGAAATGGAGTGGTATGAAATTAGAACCAAACGAAAAAAAAGTGAAAAAACGAAATTAAACAAAATTGAATGGAATGAAATATGAAATACAATGAAATGAATTGAAATAAAATGGAATGAAATTAAATAAAATGAAAAAAAAAAAAAACGAAATCAAGTGGAATGAAATTAAATGAAATAAAAATGAAGTAATATGAAATAAAATAAAATAAAGTATAATAAAACATAATAAAACCAAATGAAATAAAACTAAAAAGAAAGGTAAAATAAAATAAAACGAAATCTAAACTAAACACAATTAAATAAAATGGAACGAAAAGAAAAGATATTGAGTGAAAAGAAATGAAATAAAACGAAATATATTGAAACGAATTAAAACTTAATGAAATATAATAAAATAAGGCGAGCTGAAAGGGAAAGAAATGGAGTGAAATGAAAAAGAATAGAATGAAATGATATGGAAAAGAAAAAAAAAATATGAAACTATATGGAATGAAACGGAATGATATAAAAATAAATGGAAACAGTATAAATCGTATGGAAATAAAAAGAAATAAATGGATTTGACAAAAAATTAAATGATATGGAAATGAAGATAAAAGAGATTAAATCAAGCGAAATGAAATGAAGTTAAACAAACTAAAATTAAATGGAATGAAATGAAATTAAACGAATTTAGCTTAAATTAACGAAATGAAATGAAATGATATTAGGTTGAACAATATGAAATAAAATGAAATGAAATGAATGCAAAAAAGTTAAATTAAATGAAGTAATATAAAGTGAAAGGAAATGAACCGAGATTCAAAGAAATTAAAAGTATAGAAGTTAAATGAAACGAAATGTAATAAAATGAAACGAAATAGAATAAAATAAAAAGAAGAAAATCTACAACAATTTAATTAAGCCCAAATAAATAACAATAAAATGAGACCTATCTGCTGGACCATAGACGGGTTCACACAATGATTGCCCCCAATCCTCTCGTGCACCGATTCGGCCAATAACCTATTACAAATAAATAATCAAATTAAACATCCAATTACCATAACATGTGCCAATAGAAACATGGTTGCACATTCGCATGTATGTGCATACACTACATATTATGGTGGGAGCTTAAAATCTTTCTGCATTTAACCACTCAAATAGCAACATTTTGGTGACACCAAGATTGTAACTCCCTCACATAGTGTACATAACATTTCTCTTTGTATACCACTAATAAGCATAAGTAAATACATGGGGCCACCATTTTGTGTTAAGTCAACAAACTGCAACCATTTCACTCATGACCATGAACCTGGAACATTCACTATATGCAGCATTCACATGTGCCCTGAATGCATTTCCAATGAAAACCCTGAAAAATAGAAAATTTATTATTAGAACGCTATTAACAATTGTTGAGTCAGGACTTACCTTCATTTGTAACCGTTTTCCACCGTTTTTTCTGGAAAAATGCAGAACAATTTTTATTTCTGCACAATTGCTAGAAAAATTAATTAATTAATGACAGCTGATTTATTTCCCAGTTTTAACATTTATTTTTTTCAATTGTTCTCTTCATATTTTTAGGCACATATGAATTTTGGAAAATAACCCATGATTATATGATGGTGTTAATATTTTTTTTAGAAAAATGTGAGATGGTGTTGGAATTCGAGGTGAAAATATCAAAAAGTGGTTAGCGTTGGTTGGCATGGAAGTAATTATGTCACACATACACGTCTCAGTGCGTGTATAAGGCTGCCTAAAAACTTGTTTGGGAATTTCTCATAACACATCAGAAAAAGTTAACATCAACTTTTATATTTCGGCTTATACAAGAAAATGTCGGTTTGTACAAAATTCTTTAACCTATATAAGATGAATGAAGTAGAATAGCTCAGCGTCGCAAGGAAGCAGTCAAAAGAAGACTTATATGGACGATGGCATAGCAATGAATGAAATCGGAAGTAAATACAGGAATTTTAAACTTTTAATTCAAGGAATGGAAGTGACTTTTAAAGTATTATACATACATTCATTTGATCCAAATTAAAAAAAAAAAAAATTTAGCAAAGTCGGAAAGGCATTATCTCGACAATTTTTTGTTTACATTAAATTTCAATGTTTGATAATTGAAGCAATTGTTTAATGATTAAGTTGCAGTAGGTATGTCATTTTAATGATTAATATTAACTAATTTCACAATATCTATTAAGTTTTTTTTTTAGTTAATATCAATTATTTGCGATTATTTGATTTGTATGAAAAATTAAAAGGAGCACGACGCAAATTGGAAGAGAAGATCGACCTAAATTCACTTCAAAGGTTATCGTGCCTTGTATTTAATTATTTAATAATTTATTTTTCTATTTGAATTTTATAATAAATACATTTAAACTTTTTTTGTAACCAATAAATATACCGAAATGATCAGGATGAAGAGCTGAGTTGATTTAGCTATGTCCGTCTGCCCGCATGTCTGTGTGTATTCAAAATAAAATTTGGTGTGCGGTTATATTTAGGTGTCCGATTAAACATTTGTCGGAACCGTCCGGATCCAAACCCTCAAGCAACCGATTTTTCAGTAAAGGGTAATTTTTTCATATCTTCCTCAATTTAACAGATTGAAGCTTCAAACTTCACCATATGTTTCCGTATATTAAACATATTGTTGTCTGCAACAATGGAAAAGATCGGTCATATATATAGCATATATCCACCACAACCGATTTTTCAGATAAGAAGCTTTTCGTATTTACTGCCCCATTTTAACAGTTATAGGCTTAAAATTTCACCGAATGCTTACGCATGGAATATTCATTGTTGTCTGAAAAAATTTTATAGATCGCTGGTATATATAGTATATATCCCATACAACACTTTGTTCAGATAAGAAACTTTTATTAATATCTGCAACATTTTAACAGCTAGAACCTTCAAATTTCACCATATGTTTTCGTATATATCAGAAAATGTTGTCTCAGAAATTCGAAGAAATCGGTCACATATATAATATTTGTCCCCTACAACCAATTGTTCAGATAAGAAACTCTTCGCACTTCCTGCTCCGTTTTAACAGCTAGAAGCTTCAAATTTCACCAAATTCACATATTGTTGTCTGGAAAAATCATAGAGTTGGGTGGTGAATATAGTACACACCCCATATAAACTGTCATTTCTGCCCCCTTTTTTACGACTTGAAGCTTCGTCATATATTGTTGAGATACGCGATTCGTAGTCATAGTTTTAATATACAGAACACAAAAAATGTGAAATTTTGCATCCTCATACAAAGTACCTACCTATTTTTTATACCCAGCTGTATTTGTACACAGGCTATTATAAAATTGAATGGATAACAGTTGGTTGTACATGTATAAAGGAATCGAGATAGATATAGACTTCCATATCAGCAGTATCGAAAAAAATTTGAGCCATTTCAGTCCGTCTGTCCGTTATCAAGATAACTTGAGTAAATATTATAGAATATATTGGTATTTAAAATGAGCGAAATTGGATGATAACCACGACCACTTTTTATATATATAACATTTTGGGTAACACAAAAACCCTGAATATTTAGTAAATAATTCACCTAGAATGTTGAAATTTGACGTGTGGGCTGATATTGAGACTCTTGATAAAAATGGAAAAAAAAATTTAAAATGGACGTGGCACCGCCCACTTGTGATAAAATCAATTTTACAAATATTATTAATCATAGATCAAAATACGTCAAACTTATCGTTAAAAAATTCGGCAGAGAGGTTGCCTTTACTATAAGGTATGCTTTGAAGAAAAATTAGCGAAATCGGTTAAGGACTACGCCCATTTTTATGTAAGAGATTTGTAAGAGGGTCGTGGACGAATAAAATAAGCTATATATTTGCAAAAAAGGGCTTTTTATCAATGGTATTTCATTTCCCAAGTGATTTATAACAATATTAAAAAATAACATATTTTAAAAAATAATTAAAAATTTTAATAAATAACAAATTTAAAAAAATGGACGTGGTACCGCTCCTTTTATGATTAAGCAATTTTCTATGCTTCGGAAGCCATAAATCGAAGAAAATTTGTTCAAAATAGAACCATATGTATATGTATTATTGCGCAGCCTTGTAACACTATTAAACACACAAAACAAACAACAAGAGAATTTCAGGTGTACAGCTGGGTATGTAATGTGCGCTTTCACCCGAACCTAGACTTTCCTACTTGTTTATTTTATATTTATCGTAAAACTCTCTGTTCACTATACATTTCTTATCTACACAGGCGATTATTTGGATATTACGAATGGGATAACATTATAGTTCAGCCTTATTCATGAAAGGTATGAAGTCACAGCCGAAGACAGAACCGTCTTTACTTGTTCTTATTATTTCACTTCCTTTAGTTTTATTTGTTAATTCCTTTCGTTTTATGTTTTCCCATCATTTTCAGTACAAAATTGGGTAACCAGGCAATCCATTTTTGAGTAACTTCGCGTAAAGATAGAATCTTGAGATTTGGAACACATATTAAAACCCGATGACTAGTAAAGAAATCATGAAAATTATAAAAAGCGTATGAGCTTGGAAGTTTTTCGTTCAGGCCTTAGAAAGTTGTAATTGTATGTTAAAAAAGGATTCTAACATTTTTAACATGTAGACCCTTGTGACCGCTTTTTAAGATTTTCCTGAGTTTACGGTCCAGCCACAGCAACACCAATATTTCAGGAAAAAAAGGCTTTTGAATTAGCAGAACAGAATTAGAAGCGGGGTCACCCCTCGGCAGTGATTTGGCAAGCACTCCGAGTGTATTTCTGCAATTAACAGCCTCTCAGTGAAAACGTAACTATCTTGCAGATGCCGTTCGGAGTCTTCGTAATACATGTAGGTCCCGTCCAGTCAATTTGTAGGAAACCTTTAAAGGATCACGACGCAAAATTTCTCTAGGTGGTCTTGGGATCGTGAGAATTTAAAAAATCGTACGAACTTGAAAATGTTGTTTCTAGTTTGAAGGAGCCCTTGATTACACAGGGTCCTGATACTTTGAACAAAACTTGGGCTTTATTGGGTTATATATTTAGGTCAAAAGAGCTTGCTAGATGGTTCAGGGATCGGGATCTTTAGAGATATTTTGAAATCCCGTTAAGTACGTATGGAATCTCTGATTAACCTACCGTAGAGCTTCATACTAATTAAGAAGATACCTTAGAAACTTTTGGGGAAATTGGAAGCTTTGCTTTCGCGTTTAAGAAACTTACCGATAACCCTAATACCTGAAATTTTCACCAAAGCTTCGGGCTCTTGAAGTATTAAGAGTTTTCCATATTAGATAGGCATCGACATACTTAGAAAACTCATTTGAAACATGTGGAATTTTGCGAGCGCCATTTGAATAATTTTCCGTGGAACTGTAATCTTGAAATTGAGAAATCACTAAAGAAATCGATGGCATAGCAACGTGAAAAAACTTAGGTGTTTCAGGGAGCGCAAACTCAAAAAATAGTTCTTACGATTTTTCTTTCTTGTTTTAAAGAACTTCCCTATAAGAGACCAAAAATCTTAAACGAAACTTTGGCATATATTAAGTTGTAATATTTAAGATTAATAAGTTTTCTATATGAGGCGGGGATCGATTTAAAGATATTAAGAAAATGAGGAAGCTTGCGATGGATTTTTGAGTAGCTTCTCATTGAAGTAGTAAATTTAAACCCTGCACTTAGTTCAGTACACCATGACAATACATTAAAAGGAGAAAGAGTTTCGCTTGGTGGCGCACTTGTGGACAAAAAAAAAAAAACGTCCTAGAACTCTGCACGCTTGAAATTTTGATCGTTTTTCTGAGGCCTAAATAAGAAGAATAAGATTTCCCCTAGGGGGCTCAAGAATAGAGGTACAGAAGCACTGAAACAATGCTACAAAGGACAAAATAAAAAGAAGATAACACATTTTTAACACTTCCTTTATATAAATGGTTTTAAATGCAGAGTAAAATACGTCCTTAAACAAGGACATAATGCTGATGAATTTTAGTTTTGAAATTTTAAAAGTAGGTATTGTAAACGACTTACCAAAAACAAAACTATAACGTTAGTGTGCAATTTCACTACCACTCCTTCTTCTACGCCCACTTCCGATTCCACTTCCGATTAAATTCGTTATTCCACTCTTCTTCACACTCTTATTCCAAAATGTATTTCAAATATGGTATGAGTATAATTATCACATAAAGAGAAGCAACTTTTAATGTTTAAAATATTTTTTTATACTAGTCCGGTCACCGAGCTACTAGAACATTTTGCTAAACAAGATTGTCCCTTCCAGTATATTTATTGGATAATTTGATATTATTTTTTTATTTTTATTTTTTATATTAAAGGAGGATCACTCCTCCAAGTTATAACGTTTTGCACTAGTATAAAGAAAATAGAAATAGATATAATAGTGAATTGCGGAAGTGCTGTGAGCAAAGAGGATAAATACAATAAGAGCCGTCACTCGTTATTTTTTAGGCATTTACTCGATGTATACTGAGAGGAAGTCGCTACTTTTTTTTTGAGCGAGATGTTTATAAATGTCTTCTATACATTTTCGTGGGGCTTTTGTGATTATTTTTCCGACTGTATTTAACTAACTTATTTAATTCTCTTTCCAAACATCGCAGTTGCACAAGGGGCCTACATGGCATGGATAAATGCGAGACAATTAAAAATGTCCCTCTCAGAAAACATTCGGCATCAATTTTTTCAATTTCCTGCGAAATACTCGCCACAAAATAACGAGTGACGGCTCTTATTGTATTTATCCTCTTTGCTGTGAGTAAAATCAATACTGTAAAAATCCATTGTTACTAAGCTTTTAAGCGTGCCTAAAACATTCCGCGAAATTATGATTAAATAGCATATGGAATTATAGCGTTTTCTTTTCTGGCTATAGTGTTACGCTTTTTGTACGCCGCGCAAGGGTTGTTGTTCTATTCTAAAAAACAGGCAACGCCTTTATGGGGTAATTCGTTCTTTTGAGAAAATTGTTGCCTGCTCGCAAAGCAAAATCGTTACACTTTAAAAAAAAAATAAAAAAAAATAAATAAATAAATGTAAGGCGCTATAACCTCCGAAGAGATCTAAGGCCGAGCTTCTCTTCCAATTTGCGTCGTGCTCCTCTTGATTTTCCCTACAAATTGGCCGGACGGGACCTACATGTTTTATGCCGACTCCGAACGGCATCTGCAAGGAAGATGAGTTTTCACTGAGAGCTTTTCATGGCAGAAATATATCCGGAGCGCTTGCCAAACACTGCCGAGGGGCGCTTAGAAATATTTTCTTCTAATTTAAAAACCTTATTTGTAAAATTTTTGATGTTGCTTTGTCCGGGGTGCGAACCCAGGGCATACGGTGTGATAGGCGGAGCACGCTACCATCACACCACGGTGGCCGCCAACGCGTTAGACTTTTACCCTGTATAAAATGGTGGTGTAGCAGTGCAACTCTGTGAAACTCTCAATTCGCTCTTGAGTTCCACATATACTCTGTTTAGATGAGTGCACAGATCACCTACAAGATTGTGCATTCACGAGTTCAAAATTGCTTCCTTCTGCGCATCTACGTCACAATTGACTGTTTGAGCGAATGAAAGAAAGAGAGAAAAAAACAAGAGCTAAAGGAAAATGACGTAAGAATTTCCCACAAAAAAGAGATGATCCAATGTTAACATGTACAATGCGCAATCTTCTTCTGTGATTTGTGATATGAGTTAGTATATGTGAGATGAAATGTTCTTTGTATCTATGCACTATAAATTTTGACAATTTTCCGGTGTAGGATTAACACTATTAAGGCTTTACCATTTACTTAGGTAACAATTTATTTCAGAACAGAAAACGCTATTAGTGTGTTTCTAAATGGTGAATAAAAGGAATATCAACAAAAAGGCAATACCTAGAGACCAAAGCGAGCAGTGGGGCATTCATATGGATGAGTGGTTAAAGCCATCTACCTTTAGACTGCTATGAATTTTGGATATTCGAATTCAATACTCGGCTCCCGAGAAGCTAGATGATAAAGAAGTGAAATTAAAAAAAAAAAAAAAAAATCCGGCGATGGTTACGCCGTTTGTAAAATTTGCAATTTTTCTCTAATATCAGTAAATAGTAGACGATTTTGATCAAAATTAACTTGAATCGAATGTAAGAAGGGCACTTTTTTTATATTGTTGGCTGATCTTAAAAGGAAGGGCCTTTCCTATAAAATGGTTTGAAAAGCTTCCTATATTGGAAGACGTTTTTAATTATTTAACGACCATATCTGTAGTCTAAGAAAAAAAGCAGGGATGAACTTTGGTTTCGCTATTCCCAATGCATCCTTCCTTATTATATTTATTTATTTTATTTATTTATTTATTTATTTATTTATTTATTTATTTATTTATTTATTACGACTCTTAGCTAGGCTCTAATTAATTAGCAATATGCACTATGTATGAAATTGAGCTTAAATTAGTATTTGAATTTGAAACACGAATTTGAGTTTGAAACATGTATTTGAATTTGAAATATGTAATACAAATATTTATTTTATATTCATTGATTTCGCGTGAGCATATAATCTTTTCTTAAATAAGTTATTATCACAATTCTTAATATGTGCAGGTAATTCGTTGAAGCCTTTGTAAAAAAGAAAATTTTTTCAGACTTCGTTTTGTAATTAGGTAATTTAAAATTATTTATCTGCCTCGTATTTCTGTCATGAACGTCGTAGTTAAATTAATACTTTTTTTTTAGATAATCAGGCAAATTTCCGGTTTTTATGGTTGTAGGGTTTGTTTATAATTTTAAATTTACAATATTTACTTTGTAATTTTGTTATTATTTTTAAATGTATTCATGTATTTTTGGTTTCAAATTTTGAATTTGGTTACTTCAAAAATTTTCATTCTTGTGAAAATTCAATTCTTGTACTAACGATTCAATTAAAAATATATTAATTATTACATAAAAATAGTTCATTTTTTATTTCAGTATTGGAACAACAATTGGCGATCCCGCCTTTTGTCGAGTGCAGTAATTGTTTTTTGAATGTGGGATAATCGTATCCATATAATTTCGTATCGTATATAATATCTTGGCATTATAACGGTTTAACATAGAAGAACTAATATTAACATAGAAGAACTAATATTACAGCAAAATTCTAGATGCAGTTGCAGATACATAGAAGAACTAATATTACAGCAAAATTCTAGATGCAGTTGCAGATACATAGAAGAACTAATATTACAGCAAAATTTTAGATGCAGTTGCAGATACATTGAGGAGCTTATATTACAACAAATTTTATGGTGATATACAAACATTTTATTCACAATTAGTCACTACGATTATTGTTCTCAACGCTATTAGCTGTGTGCATCTTCGTACATACCGTGTATGTTGCTGCGCCTAGAAATAAAATATAGCTGGTTTCATAGCAATAACGACCTTTGATTATATCAATCTTAACAACCTCTGATGTTATCAATGACACTTCCGTCACTTTCGCTATCGTTATTGTTAATAAAGTAAGAATTACACAACGTAAATGATACTTCTGATATACTACTAGCAACAATTTCATCTTCCTGCATCTCAAAAAAACAATTCCATATTGTTACTAAATCTCGAGTAATTAAGCAAATTTATTTACATTCAATTGGTAACTTATTTAGGACTATTTACATTCCATAAGGTAGTAGCAAAATTAAAAAATTTTAAATTGTGAACTCTTCCTTCAATTCAGTATAGTATTTATTTAATATAAATTATATAACTGTTTTACTGATTTAGATTATTTTGTTTTATTGATTTGCTAACAGGGAACGACTTTTTGTCATCCCTTGTCAAATTTGCTATTTTATTCTCTAACTTTCTTTTTCAAAACGGTTAATATGTTTCACTCCCCACACAACAATCCACACAACATACTAACTACATTCACAAGCAATTTAAATGACTCACTAATTGATTTACCGAATGAGAATTTTTCTGATCATATTTCGAATCCTTACGAAAATATAAGATCAAATGAAATTTCCGCAACATCAATTAAACTTCCACAATTTTGGACTAGTTGTCCATAAGCTTGGTTTATCCATGCAGAAACACAATTTAGTACTAAAAATATAACGAAAGAGAACATAAAATATGAACATATTATTACCGCGCTTCCACAGGAAGTAATTTTGACGGTTTTAGATTTTATTCATACTTCAGAAAATCTTAATAGAAAGGCATTCATTAAGTGAAAGTTCAAAACTAGATAAAATTTTTAGTGAATCTGAGATGGGAGATCGTAAATCCTCAGAATTTTATCGATCATTGATTTTACTTGCCCGTTCAAATTTCAGTGAAAATATTCTTAAAAAGATTTGGATAAGAAAACTTCCCAAAAATTTAAGTGCGATTTTAGCTAGTTCCAATTCAACTAATATAAACGAATTGACAAAACTCGCTGATAATATTTGGGAAGTCATAAATAAAAATGAATTATATTCGGTTAACGCGGTTTCGAATTTAGTAGCGCAAAATTCTGTTGTTGAAAGTTTGGTTAAAACTACTTCTTTGATGTTTGAAAATTTTCAAAAACTTTCTTTAGAATTATCTGAAATAAAAACTCAAGTTTATCAAAATCAATCTAGATCACGGTCGAATTCCAGAAATTATTTTAGAAATTCATTTAGACGTCGTTCCAATTCGCGTAATAATCCAAATTGGCTGTGTAGATTTCACTACAAGTTTGGAAGTAATGCCCGAAATTGTGAACAACCGTGTTCTTATAATAAAAATAAAGATTCAACAAACTAAATTCAACCGTTGTTGCAGCGACGAACAACGGTAATTTGGAATTTTCAACTCGGCGCTTGTTCATTTTTGATAAAGATAATAAACTACATTTTTTGATCGATAGTGGAGCAGAAATTTCAGTGTTACCATTGTGTAAATTTCCATATACGAAACATACAGATATAATTCTTACAGCAGCTAATGGTTCAACAATTTCCACATATGGGAAAAGGCTTTTAAACGTAAATTTAGGTTTAAGACGTGAATTTCCTTTTACATTTTTGATAGCGGATATAGCTAAGCCAATAATTGGAGCAGACTTTCTTTGTAAATATGGTCTCCTTATTGATATGAAACATAAGCGATTAGTGGATCCCTTAATAAATCTTTCGGTCAATACCATTTCTTCTTTTTGTGACATTCCTTTACCAAAGTTATTTGCGGTTAATAATAAATTTACGAAATTATTAAGAGAGTTTCCGTCACTTTTTGCAGAACCAGATTATACGAAACCTGTTAAACTACAACGGTACATCGACTTGTAACGGAAGGTAGTCTTCCATTTTCTAGACCCAGGCGCTTAGATCCGATAAAATACAAAGTCGCCAAAACGGAATTTGATTTTTTAGTTAAAACAGGCATTTGTCGGCCTTCAAATTCTTCAGTAGCATCTCCACTTCACTTAGTACCTAAAAAAGAGTTGAATGACTGGCGTCCTTGCCGTGATTTTAGGAGATTAAATATTGTAACTGTGCCGGATCGTTATCCTTTACCACACATACAAGATTTTAATATGAATCTTCGTAATAAAAATATATTTTCGAAATTAGACTTAGTTAGAGCATATCACCAAATTCCTATGGCTGAGGAAGACATTTATAAAACTGCGATTACAACCCTTTCGGTATGTTTGAATTCATGCGAATGCCCTTCGGACTTAGAAATTCTGCACAAACTTTCCAAAGATTCATTAACGAAATAGTCAGTGACTTAGATTTTGTATATTCTTATATCGGCGACTTACTTATTGCAAGTAAAGACGAAGAACAACATTCAAAACATTTGCGTATACTTTTTCAACGCCTTTCAGAGTACGGTTTAAACATTAAACCAAGTAAATGTACTTTTGGCGTATCAAATATAGACTTTTCAGGACATAATATTTCTGACGAAAAGGTAGCAGCTATTTGCAATTTCGAACGTCCGAAATCAGTTAAGCAAGCCCAAAAATTTATAGGCATGGTAAACTATTACCATAGATATATTCCAAAATTTGCAGAATTTACGAACAAAATTTATGATCTAATTAACAGAACAAGTAAGAAACGTGACAAAACTTTAATATGGGACGATTTATCGAGTGAAGCTTTTGAATGCATTAAGGATAAATTTGTATCTACGATATTGTTAAATCATTTTAACAAAGATGCCAAATTATCTTTAACAGTAGATGCATCTAATACGGCTGTTGGTGGTGTTATACAACAAACATATAATAACAAAATTGAACTTCTTGCATTTTTTTCTAAAAAACTTTCTCCAACCGAAATTAAGTACAGCGCGTTTGATAGGAAATTATTGGCAATTTATTTAAATATAAAACATTTTCGATATCTTTTGGAAGGACGACAATTTACAGTTTTTACAGACCACAAACCTTTAACTACAGCTTTAAATTCAAAAACAGAACGGAGACCCAGACAAACGAGACATGCATGAGACAAGCGACTCATAATTAAAAAATATTTTTGGCCTAACATGACTAAAGATATTAATAGTTTGTCAAAAGAGTGTCTCCTGTTGTCAAAATTCCCATTCCTAAGAATAGATTTGAGCATATGCATCTAGATATAGTTGGACCGTTACCTATTTCGAAAGGACATTGTTTTATTTTAACAATAATTGATAGATTTACTCGTTGACCAGAGGCATATGCTCTAAAAGATATTTCAGCGTCAACAATTGCGAACAAATTTTTCAAAGAATATATATCTCGTTTTGGAGTTCCATTGAAAATAACCACCGACCAAGGTAGCCAATTCACATCAAAATTATTTTTAGAGTTAACCAAATTACTCGGTAGTCATCATATTACTACTTCGGCTTATCACCCTCAAGGAAATGGTATGGTTGAAAGGTTTCATAGGCAGCTAAAAGTTACTATAATGGCTAGATATGGATCAAACAATTGGTATGATGAGTTACCTGTCATACTACTTGGGTTGCGATCTATTTACAAAGAGGATATTTCAGTTACACCAGCGGAAATGGTTTTTGTTCAAAATGTACGTTTACCGGGGGAACTTGTTGTTCCATCCGCTGAGAATAATTCATCAACTGAAATTTTAAGTAGTTTCCGTGAACATTTTCGGAATATTAAATCAAATTTAAGTCATCATAGAAATTGTGATACAGGAATTTATGTTCCAAAAGATCTTCAAACTTGTAAATTTGCATTTGTTCGAGTTATAGATAAACGCTCATTACAGCAACCATATGAGGGACCTTACAAAATTGTGGAAAAAGAACGAAAATATTTTAAATTGGAAATCAATGATACTATTAAAACTATTCCAATTGACAGATTAAAACAAGCAATAATTGAAACAACAGATACAAACAAAACTAACAATACACTTAAAAAGAGAGTTACTTTTAATTTGTTTGATGTTGAATCTTCTTGAAGGGGGAGTAGTGTAGGGTTTGTTTATAATTTTAAATTTACAATATTTTACTTTGTAATTTTGTTATTATTTTTAAATGTATTCATGTATTTTTGGTTTTCAATTTTGAATTTGGTTACTTCACAAATTTTCATTCTTGTGAAAATTTAATTTTTGTACTAACGATTCAATTAAAAATATATTAATTATTACATAAAAATAGTTCATTTTTTATTTCAATATTGGAACTAAAATGGTGTACATAAACTTCATACTGTGGAAAAATATTTGCTTTTTACGCTCATGCAATTCAAACTTTTTAGCATATCTTTAATGGGGGTATCAAAACGTTTACTTAATATAAAGCGCATAGCTTTATTCTGCATTTTTTGTAGTTTATCGATTTGCGAATGTTTCAAGATAAAGAAAATAGTAGAACAATATATGAAGTATGGCTGAATTATGGACCTATATACTTTTGCTTTATAATAACTACTCAAGTTTTTACAGGTTCTTTGAATGAAATATATTTTGTTTTAGCTATTTTACCTGTTATATAATCAACATGGCCATCAAATTTTAGTTTGCAATCTATTTGAATGACGAGATATTTAATCGTCTGCACCTTTTCGATTTCAGTATTATTTATTTTAATAGTTTCAAAATGAGCAATATTCTTCCTTGTTATTACCATATATTTAGCTTCTTCAATATTAATTTTTAGTCTGTTATCACACATCCAAATATAGAGAGCATCTAAATCACTTTGCAGCTTTTCTCTTATTTGGTGTTCATTCCTACCATTTATGGAAATTAGTGCATTATCCGCAAATACTTTTATGTTACCGAATATCAATATAGTCTTAATATCATTAAAATAAATATTAAATAAAATTGGAGCTAGCGCAGAGCCTTGGGGTAAACCAATCTTAACGTTAACTTCGTCCGATAATGCTAAACCAATTATTGTTATTTGCTTACGATTTTTTAAGAAATTATCAAACCAATCTAATTCAATATCTTTAATACCAATGCTTGATAATTCTTCTAATAATATTTTCTGATGAATAGTTTCAAAGGCTCTTTTGAGATCAATTAAAACTGCAATAATCGACTTTTTGTTATTAAGTTCTTCTTTCCATTCAGCTATAAACATGTTTAAAGCTGTTTCGCAAGTATGATTCTGTCGAAATCCTGACTGTTTTGGTATAAGTATCTTGTTATTTTCTAGATATTGAACTAATTGCTTTTAACCACCAGCTCTAAAATTTTCTCATCACTGGCCAAAGTATTTATTGGTCTCAGCTCCTCTGCTTTAATAGTATTTGCGACATTTTCTATTGGGACTATAGTCGAAGTTTTCAAAATGCTGGGAAATATGCCATTGCTTAAACTTTCATTAATAATTTGAGCATAGAAAAAACCTAAATATGGTATTACATCTTCCACAACACCATCCGATAACAATTTTTTTCCACCTCTTTTGGCTTTAAACTTACTGAAAATTTTTAGGACGTCATCCGTGCTAACTTGGTCAAATTTAAAACACAATTAGTTAGAATAGGTATATTAACATCACTATCAATACTTCTATATCGTTTGAGTATTAGTTTTTCAAAAAACAGATAAAAATTTAAAATTAAAGAAAATACTTTTTTCAATACGCAAATTCCTTCGTGAGAAAATGATTAAGTTTCCCTATTCCTTTATTTCTACATATTACAATTATTTCAATTTCTTGTATTTCAATTTCTTTTATACAAATTTCATTAAAACCAAAACAATTTTCGTTTTATATTATTCGAGTATTCCAGTATCCTTCCCTGCAGAAAATCGAGCGATTAGTTCCTAAAAGGAGTGGTGTCCAATTGATCTCTTTTGTCTACTTTGAGGCATAATTGATCCCTTCTAGTCCGTTTTGGGTATAGATGGGATCAATCATAAAAAATGGCAACGAAATGAGTAGAATAATATAAAATTACAGGAGTTTGAATTGAATTATTTGAGAAAAATGCGAAGCCTTATACCGAGCCTAAATTACTTGGACCAAATTTTGCACTATCTTCGACTCATATCTTTTGGAATGTCTTGGCAACTAAATAATATTTTTACTAAGATATATTTAACAATCTTTTGCAAGTTTAAGTCTTTCGCTTAAAATTTTCATAACGACGTATCTTCCGAAAGATAACACTGCGACAAGAGGCTCGTCTTCATTCATTTCCAAACGGGATTTTACAAAGGGAACTGGTTCTATTGTTCCCATTCGGGTGTAAATGGGTACAATTAGTGGTCTCTTCATAGGACATGGTCAAACAAAAGGCAACAGTTCAACTCATGCAAATATATCAAAGCTGGCATAAGTAGCATACTCCTTTGCGACTCATTCCGGATTCATCCTAGACTAATCGCATTTATTGCAGGGTTGCTATATAACTCGCTCCGCCCGATAACACATTTTGTTGCAATCTTTTTGTACAGCATTTGGAAGAAACTTTGCAATGATCTTAGTAGGCGTAAAGAGGAAAAAAAATGTTAAACCAAAGAAATTAAAGTCAAAACGAAAGAAAAATCTGATTTTCAACTAACTGCTTTTGCAACTCATTCAACTGGAGCATAAAGACTGGAAGCAACAAATTGCTAGCTAATGAGAATTGGCTGTGTCCAATGATTTCTCAGAAACAAGTAGAGAAAATGAAGGAGCAAGAAAAAAGGAAATTTTCTGTAGGAAAAAATAATTACGAAGAAAAAAAATATTTTTAAATTAACAAATTGATTATGTATTTGATTTCGTTTTTTAAGCAGTTTTTTCTTATATTGTTTGAGTTAGATAATGATATTTAAATAAACCTTTGCAGAAGCTTTGATTGGTAAAAGTAGGACGCTTCTTGCTGTTGAAGGTAGAGAGAAAAATCGTATAAGAGGTAAAATATAAAAAATGACTTTTGTTTAATTAAAACATTCAATTGGTTTAAGTAACAAATTTACATAAAAATGTAAACGCTTTGAGGGAAATATTTTAAAATTTAGGTAAAAGATCTTTCTCAAACCGGATTCATACTTAGCAACATTGACTTCATACGGCACGACGGACTATTTTGTGTCAACAACAGCTATCTGTGGTGCCATACACAGTCCCTAACTGGACCAAATAGTTCCTAATTGAACCTGAAAATTATTCCGAACAGTCCAAAAATAATCTGAAAACTATCCAGAAATTGTCCAAAAGAAGCTTCAGAACAGTTGTAGCCTCGACAAAATGAGGTAAAAAATGGATGGGTAGTTTCAAAGTTTGCTATAAGAAACACGATGTACGCCGCAAGTTTGCATTTGACCTAATTACTATTGCGTTTTCCAAGCCGAAGTTGACGGTATTAAAGATGGGGTGAAATGAGTTCTTTCCAGTGCTACTATAGTTAGAAAATTCAAGTTATACCCCGATATCCGAGCGGCAAATAAAGCCATAACGTCAACTGTGGCGCGATCTAGGTCGATATAGGAATGCCTGAGCTCCGTTAAGATGGCCTGGAAATAAAAAAAGATTAAGATCGTCTATGTATGTACGGGTCATGTCAATATCACTGACAATTGATACGCGGGTCTCCTAGAGCGCTTGATTACAACTGAACTCAATTCATAGGGCTGTAGGATACACGGGCTTTGAGTCAGCCAAGTAATCGCTGATTAGTCGCGACCCACTTATGCAGGAAACGATCGAACACGTTTTGTGCGCGTACTTTGCGCTTGCGAAGCTAACATTGCAGCTGTTAGTAGTGATACAGCTGTCAGATCAAGAAGTTGCTAATTACATAGTTTTTTTTCCTAAACATTTTGTAATATTTGACAAGATGAGGGAGTTATTTTATAATAAAAGTCCTCATTTTGACTGAAACCCCCAGCTGGTCGTGAAACAAACTTCTGACAATCCAACCTAACCAACAACTTATTATAGACAAGCAATACACTTTTATTCTGAGCTGGATAGCAGGCGGTCTTCGGGCTCACCACGGCTCATTTATCAATGGTGGTAAGAGTTTCAACAGGTCATGCCCAAAAGGAGGCCACACGGTACGTCTCAGCATACCGGAAACTCCCACTTGCTCAAGTTGCATGGACGACGATAAAGCGGAATCATCGAAACACTTCATGCTTCACTCCCAAACTTTTGTAGAATTACGCGAAGGAATTTCGGTGTCGGAAGACTTATCGAAGATCGGTCTACTTCGAGGGTGCATCGTTATAACAAACGACTTTCTAAGTAGCCACGGCTCTCATGTAGTGTCACAATGGACCTTCGTGTTTTCCAAGTGAGCTTCCCTTCCCGTGGTGGCTCCCACTCAGCCTAACCTAACTGTTTAAAATAATAGTTAAACATAAACAAATAAACATAAACATAAACGTAAACATAAACAAATAAACATAAACGTGAACATAAATAAACATAAACATAAATATAAGCATAAACATAAACATAAACATAAACAAATAAACATAAATGTAAACATAAACAAATAAACATAAACATAAATATAAACATAAACATAAACATAAACATAAAAATAAACATAAACATAAACATAAAATTAAACATAAACATAAACGTAAACATTTTCCGAAGAATAGTTTTTGGCATACAAAAATTGTTAAGCTAAGTCGACTTAGGCACTTTACACTTTATACGTGAGTTTTAATGCGTTATTTAGTTAAAGCTTTCATATCTTATTGTAAAAAACATTTTTTCTGTTGAGGTTTAACACAAATAAATTCTGCTTGTGTTGTGTTGGTATTTGTAGCTTCATATATTTAACAGTAAGCCCACATCATCCCACAAAAATAATGTTCGAGTATAACAGGCTGCTTATAGATTCGGTAATTGTACAGCCTTTTAGGGTATGCAAGATGTTGTTGTCAGTCCATTTGCCTAGCTTTGCTAGTATCTTCCAATGTTAAGTCTTGGGTAAAGTACGCTGCTGTCGGAGATCTCGTTGAGAGGGCGCGAGGTGTGCATTTACTTCGATGGCCAAGCAGCGGTCATAGTGTTTTACTTCACCATCACTTCAAATAAGGCGGTCAACAGCTGCAAAAGCCTATTCAAGCCGCAGCTAACTTCACAGGAATAACCCTTGTATCGGTACCTGCTCGCAGAGAGATTGAGGAGAGAAAGTAGACAAAGAATAAAAGGCAGGAGCCATGCCGAATCCTATGGAGGCGACTGAGGTGCATCATTCTCTTATATCAACCAAATGAAACATATATCTATGACATGTTCGAGGAGCCAAAAGAATCCAACTGATGCTCGTCAAACACCTTCCAAAAGACCAAGTAAACCTGGCCGAATTACGACAGTAGCAGAATAGAGCATCTGCTAAATAGGCCAAGGTAATCACGGGACAACAACCGCTCGGCGTGAATGCTGAGGGAACGAGGATCCCTTTCAAAACATATGCAGGAGCTGTGGTGAAGAAGGCAGCAAAGAAACAGTCGTTTAACATCTGCGTGGTTGACCCGCCTTAGCTTAAACATAAAACAAGTTGGTCCAGTACCGCCAATTTGTAAAAAAATTAAAAGGACGCGGCGCAAATTGGAAGAAAAGCTCGGCCTAAAATCTTTTCGGAGGTTATCGCGCCTTAAATTTCTATTGTGTGCACCAGTTTTTTAAACGGATCACTGACATGTCATATTAATAACAAAAGCAATTGTTTCCAGGCAATGTGCATCAAAATGGTTCCTTATGCGTTTCTTGTGCGCGGGCTGTGGTATCCGGACGCCACAGCAACAGCCAGGTGGTCTCTCGAATACTTGCAATAACTACAACTACTACCAAATTAAATGGAACAACAACAACAACAACAACAACAGCGCCTTTTACAATGTTTTTAAATTTAAAAATAACATGCTTTCTTTTATTTTATGTAAGGGTGGGAGAACATTACCCAAAATTTTTCGAATAATGGGTTGATTAAATTTAGGATCCTAAATTTATTTTAGTAAGAGAATTATGTATTTTGATTTTAAATGATAACTCTTAAAACATTTTTTTATAGAAGAAAGATTTTAGATAAAATTTTTGTTAAAAAAGTACGGCAGCATAACCTCCCAAGAGATTTTATGCCGAGCTTCTCTTCCAATTCTCATCCTGCTTCTTTTTAATTTTTCCTATATTGGCGGGACGGAACCTTCACCCACGGTCTCCGGTGTGGTAGACGCAGCATGCTACCACCACACAATGGCATCCGCCATTTTCACATTTTTGTTATGAACTCGAAATTAGTATGAAATGTTGGAAGTGTAATGCTTTTGCGATTTTGGACGTCAAGTAAATATCTCCATTTACTATCTTTTTGTCAGTTTTGATAAATTTTCTACGTTAGTTGGGTAGCTATATAGAGGGTTTCCGGTTTTCGAAGCAACGTAAACCAACATGTAAGTACATACAAATTTTTAACATTTGTGTTGCAAAATTGTTAATACAAATTTTCAAACAATAAGAAATATTTTGGTTGACGTTAGGCACCAAAACATGTATTTTATTTAGAAAACATAATCCTAATAAGAGTTTTTCTTTCTATGTCAATATTTGTTTTGTTATTAATTTTTTAGCTTATGTATGTTTTAGCAGACGTTTAGTGCGATTAATATATAAAAAAATCAGCAAAAACAAACGACAAAACAATAAACGAAAGCAGTTGATTTACAACTCACAAAATTTCACTTCTTGCCCCTGCAGCGACTGAATTGGCTTTCGGTCATAGTAACGCGGTACGTTAGAATATTTTTTCAAAGGAAGTTGCAACTCAACAGGATTGGTAGTACTCAAAATTACCTGCTTCCAAAATTTAAGACTTTGAATTATAGTTTGTATAGATATAGATTTTGCTATATTACATTTTGTTCAGTGATGTAAGCTCACCTGCAAAGGAAAGAGAAAATAAGTGTATTAAGCACACGACTAAAGTCATTATTGTAATAGGCATATGTATATACTTTTCAGAAAGATAGAACGATTTAAATTTGGTTTCGGGATAGTTTTCACGAACTGCCATTTTCAGTGCCAGTTTTATTGCAGAGATATCCAAAATCTCCCAATATAGATATAATTTTCATCTTTTTGGAAAATAAAGGAGTAAAAAAAAAAAAAAAACAAATAATATTCTAAAAGATACTAAAAGGTAGCAATTTTAGACTTTTGTTAATATTTTTCTTTGCGTGCAACTGTTTGTATGTCAAGCACTTGGATATGTAATTTTCCTGCATGAAAAAAAAAATGGTTTGCTGACTAGTTAGGTGCTTTTGACTGCAGGAAATTTCGAAATGCGTTTACGGCTATGTGTACTGGTATGCAAATTCCACAATTAAATTTAGCAATCTTGCAACATTTGCAAGCTGAACAAACAACAACGCTGACAAATAGAAGCAATTGCGACAACTGTACAACTTGCATGGTTTAAAAACATTTCACCATGTACATACTAGAGGTTTACGCCTATCACTTTATCGGCGGAGGCAGCGTAGGCTTTATTATATACCGGCGGCGCTGGCATACGCCGGTGTTATTACTTTAAAAAACTTGATTTTTCTATTTAAAAATATAATATTTAGGAAAGGTTTTGTTTGTATGTATTTAAGAAAAACAACATGTTGGCCATTTCGGAAAGATCTGGGGATTTGCCTCCAAATCTCGCAGATCGTTCAAACATTTTCAGGAGTAGCTCCTTGCGGAGGCATTGTCCCTCGTCCACTTAATCCAGAGAGGCTTCGAACCTAACCCTGGTCTTTGGAATTGCTGCGTCTGCTGAAAAGAAATAGAGATACATAAAATGGTCACACTTTTGTCTGTATATCTCGAGCAAAGCGTAGTTTGTGGCTCCTTGGCGGTCACGCACAAAGGCGACTTACAGTTGCTATTAATGGTCTTTTAATACTCATGACTCTAGTGGCACAGGTAGCCTCCAGTTTTTTCGGCTGTTTTTAGGAGCTACAATTCCCGATGTGCGTACAGTAGCAATCCCGACTACCAGTCGCTACCACGCCTTCTGGCCCTCACACCATATGACATCACAGAAGCTATACGACTGCGAATTCGAACTCATTCCTTCGTCGGCGTCACTGCCTAGAAGCTCTAGGTGTAGCTCCGAAGACTTTCCCACGGATGTTTTTGTCGCGCTATGCTGCCGAGCTACACCAGAGAAACACCTTGAAACGTGGTAGTGCCTATTCGGCCAAGGATGCTGCCCTCGAAATCATAAGCATCTAAGTGGATATCATTGCGTAACTCACGGGTGAAAATCGTATAATCCTCGGCGCATCTACATAATTAAAATTTGACAAGGACCCTGGATACAATTTTTTAAATGTAGACGAAAGTTTGGAGACGCTTGTATTCACAACATTGATTTCAATAGCGTTCGTTAAATCGAAACGATATTTTAGAATGAAAGTCGACCGATTTTAAGTTGAAAGATATTAACTGCGGTTTTCCGGCCTTATGATATAAAAGCTCATTGTGGATGACTAGATCGACTGTCCACTACGTTAGGGTAGTGCCAACCACGGTCATTAGTTCGACTATCTTGGGAAAGCTTTTGCTTCACCACTTTGATTGTTCTATCGAAGGACAAAGCCTCACCTACGTATTCACATTTTTAAAAGGAGCCGTAACGTGTGGTGATATTTAAACGTGGTGATATTTAAACGTGGTTGACAGGCTATAATGTGATTCACTCCAAGAGCCTAGTTTTGGACAGGTCAGCCAACTTTAGGAAATGCCAAACCGGGAGGCTTTAATGTTGAAGGGTGAAGTGTGAAAATCAAAATTAACATTTCAGGCGTTTCGCAAATAAACAACAGATGTTTGAATGTAGGCCCAAGTGATTTTTCAAACCCGTCTCATACCTACATATATCCTCAACTTAAGTATGAGGCAAGAATAATTTCAAAGGAGTGTTTATGCCCCACTTATTTCGCTTATTCTTTCAGCCATTCGCAATATAAAATTTTTAACAAAATCGGAACCTTTTTTGGGTAATTTGCTTTTTTTTACAACTTGAGGACATTTTGAAATCATATTCGCCTTGGGTCATTCTATTTGAATTCATTGTTCATTATTAATTTTTTTTTTAATTATGCAAAGTGAGTATTTATATTTTTTATATAATTTTTCTTTTAGTGTTTTGTTTTAATAACTTGATGAATTGGGTGATGCAAATTCCGTGTTAATCTGGCATTGAAAGCGCCAGTTTTTTTAAATTATTTTTGAACGGGTAGAAAGTTACATTTCGCAACTGGATTCTTATATCTGGCAGTGATGCGCATCCGTCGATACCCCTTTCGACTATATCCGTTTTCGGCATGAACAATAAATGGCCCAGATAGTCTTAAATGAGTAGAAAATATAGTACCGCGTCGAACGCCGCCGCCGCCGCGGCGCCGATATTTTTGAAATTCGGCGGCGGCGTGCAAAAAACGACTAAAATCGGCGGCGGCGGCAGCGTTTATCGGCGGCGTATATTTCTAATACATACATTCATACTCACACAACCAGATAAAAAATTCGGTAGGGAATGGCTTATAACAAAGCAAAAACCTGGCGATTCGTTAATAATAGATAATATTAGTTCATATATCGGTAAACTTCCTCTGAGCTCTATACTGAATCAGCCAGTTCAGCCTAACGGAATGTTCTACAATAGGATTATCGCAGTGCCAACAAAAAGAATTAAATGGTTTTCAGCTCTCGTTCAGCTCCTGATTGCAAATTGAAGAAGCGAAAGGAGTAGTACTTTGAAAAGTCCTCGCATTTATATTAGGAAGCCTCCTGAAGCACAGAGAACGAGATACTTAGCGTAGGTAAAAATTAATGTTGAAGTGTTTTACGGTGGTAAGGCCATGACGGGAATACAAAGCATGTATTTTCGAATTTTAATGCAAAAAGGAATGAAAAAATTGACCAACTCCTCATAACCGCCACACAACCCATCATTAGTTATTTGTAAATTATAAAAATAAATTGAGTCGGATCGGAATCTCGGTCTTAGCCGAAAACAAAGCTATATTAAGCCAATATCAAACCAATCACAAACTGATTACCTGTGTGTTGTTGATATTATTGTCAATATCACGCCAATAATAATTCGATAAAATTTATATTACGTTTTTATCGATAAAAAAAATGATGGACGCCATGCCAAGCCAACACATTGCTCATGGTTCATGTTTCCTGAGCACCTAACGCCCGTAGAAAACCGCTTTTAAAAATGTTTGCATTGTCCAGCTATTTATGAGCCGATAATGAAACCATTATCTGTTTCATAACAAAACGATAAGAATTTGAGTTATCGATAGCAAACTGAGAATAAAAGCATCCGAATAAACGATAATTTACCAATAACTCTTATGTAAAGTTGTTAGCGAAAATATACCTATAAAACTTCGATAACACTCTTATAATCATTCGATAATAGCCCAATACTATCCGATTACATGGTTATCGATAAAAAACGATGGCCGCCCAACAAAATCATCACATTGGTTAATGGTTAATGTCCTTTTTATGGTATAGAAAACTGGAGCTATTACGAATGGCACCACAATAGGCCGAAAAGCGCTTGTCTGCTTTGTGCAGGAGAAGCTTTACTAAAGCAAAGGCGTGTTTATCTTCAATTTTTGTAGGAATATCAATTCAGAGTCTTCTACCTTAACTTTTGTCCTAACTTCACAGAGCTTATGTTACATCCACATCCACAGTGACGAAAAGTTCTGGTTATATTAGCTCAAGTGGAATGGCTTATGCCAGCAAGATTATAAGAAAGTTATCGATTTGTTACCAGAAATTTATCGAAAATTTAACGATTATTTATCGAAAAGTTATCACAAAGTTACAGATTTGTTATTAAAATTTATATACTTCGTATAATTAAGCGGGGATTGCTCTCATTGATTTTTATGTACGAAAACATTTTTTTTAAATTTATTTTTTCCTTTATATTAAGCCGGTTGAATGCTTGCCCGCATTTGAAGATCTTGCAATCGATTTTTAAGTAACTTGTCATCGAGCTACAAACGTGAAACTTCACATATAGGTTAAGACCCCGCGAAAAAGGAACAAAATTAGAAACAAAATATCGTTAGGTGGCGCACGTAAAACAGCACAGAGAGGTCAAGACACCAAGACAATGCAACAAAAGGGAAATAATTAACGTTAGTTGGCGCAGGGATCGAAATAATTAGGCAAAAATTTGGAATTTTGGAATTTTGAGATCGATTTTTAAGTAACATCTCACTGATCCACAAACATGAAACCTCACATATAAGTTAAGACACCGAGACAATGCAACAAAAGTAGAAAAAATTCTGTTAGGTGGCGCACGATTAAATAATTAGATGAGAATTTAAAGCGCAATTAATTGAATATATATATTGATAAGTTGACTCCTTTTCTATCCAAATTTTCAATCCAAGTAATGCGCGCTCCACTTCTATATTTTTATATCTCTCTAAATATTTTTACAATTTCTATGACAAGATTTTAAAATCAAAGTTTAGAAAAAATATTACTTTATATAAGGACACATTTTTCGCTTATTTTTATCCATTTGTTTAAAGGAAATGCTTAAAATTGTTTTTTCTTTTTATTGTAATATTGACTTCACCTGTGTGGTTTATTGCATCATGACCAAACCTAAACGAAATTTTCGCTGTCACTTATTCCTTCAGTATTTAGCTCTGCATTGATTTGAAATAAAGATGACAGCACATCTTCCTCCTAATACCAGTCAAATAGTATGCCACATTTTGCCACTTTCGCTCTTAAACTTTTTTTTATAATTTTCGCTTACAACTTTTAATTATTAGAAATGAAAAACTGGGTTAGCAACTACCAATATTTTGGCAAAACTTTTAACTATTTTTCATACTTTTGTATAACACGAAGGAAGAGTGATCATGTCCTACAAATAATCGATAAATCTGACGGCATCGTTTTCCAAATAGTTCTCTAATGGATTCTATCCCAGTTCTCTAATCTAGTTTTCTAGAGAATTAACCATAGACATAGCTTCGCCAAGCTCATTGAAGGTCTTGGGTTAAAGTCCCTCGCAAAGTAACATTAACAACGTAGAAAAACGATGTTTCGATTGGAAAACACGGTCTTCTTAGCGGGATTGCCCCTAAGCAATGGTTTTGCAAATACCCCGAGTGTACATTTGTCGGCATTATACATGTAGGTGCCGTCCTTCCAATTTGTAGGAGAAACTAAAAAGAAGCACAACGCAAATTGGAAGCGAAGTTTAGGCGTTAAATTCCCATGAGGTAAAAGCCGCCAAATATTTTTTTTTGTAAATAGTGGCACTGCTTTCCGAGCGTTTTCTAAAAGCTCGATAAGTGCGACATCCAGCGACATCTATTGCCAAAGTAAAATTCTATTTTGGTTAAATATCGCCTCTTTAAAGGCCCTGGAAAACTTGCCATATTGATAACGCTCAATAGGTAACCATATTTTCAATGAATCATAGATAAATATATATTTGCATCGCTTATTGGTGCCTTAATCTAGAACATTTCATAACTTCATAAAATAGAAAATACCAGAAATTTCAAAACGAAAAATACAATACCCAAAATATGAATAAATTCGCCAACGCAAAAATTGATAGATTATGGATATGGTGGAAAACCAACAACTAATTGGTTGGATATGGTATCAATATGACTAAGGCGTTATTGAATTGCTTCAATATCCGATTAAATGGACATCTATAGAATTCGTTGGATCAGCTGTTTTAAACAGAGTTCACCAGGACCTTAAAGTAGTCATTCTTTCATTTTGTTTTCATCTCGTGATCTATTCATACACGAGGGATCTTTAAAGTTTTGATCAAAGTTTGGTCTCACAACTTAATTCATTTACATGCACCACACTTCCATTGCATACAATAAAAAATATTTATATACTCAGAATTAAAACAATTTATCTGTACATTGTAAATGAAAAAAATAATATCATTACGACTACTGAGCGGAATATCACCATATTTCGAAAACGCCCTATTTCAAAATGTTTCGAAATTCGGCGCTCAGTCGAGTTAGGGTGATATTCCAATCAACAGTCAGTTTATAATAACACCTTTCAGTTACATCCACCTTCTTATAAAGTTTAGAACTTCTGTACTTGTTACATTTGCAAATATAATAGGAAAAACGAAATTTCGATCGCTTAGTACCACCCCACAAAGTTTTCCATTACAAACTCCTCCTGATCCAGCATCTACCAAATAAAAATCTGTCCTACTCATTTCAGCTGAAAAGACTATATCTGTCATCATAAGCTCATTTTGGCTAATCCTTTGTTGAAACGCACAATCCATTACTTGCACTCGCATAGTTTGGAGAATAGGATAATCATTCACATGGTTTGGATCTGTCCAGCCCCATCCACTAACTCTCAACCATGTGTCCGGTAATAAATTTCCTTCGTACAATGGTATTGTTTTTACTGCATCAGTATCAGTATTAAAGGGTGTTACCAGTTTAATGACAGCTATATCATAATAATATTTTCCTGGATACCCAGGATGAATATGATGGCTCTCCACAAAGCTTCCTTGCCCTTGTTCTTCGTATATACGGGTTGCACCACCTTTAACTTTGAGATAAATCGGAAGTCTATCTGCTACGCAACGTGCCACTGTAACCACCGATGTTTCACTGATTAGGGAACCACCACATTTATAGAGACCACAAAAATAAATTGCTACTGAATGGGCGCTGCTCCTTATATTTATAGTCCTCGAATTCGTTTCGCTTAAGAGGCAGCTAAGCAGGAGAAAGAACAGTGCGAAATTCATTTTCGTTTAAAACTTCTTCTACCTTTAAGAATAAAGTACACCGAAATAAATTTTGTGGGCGCTATTTATACCTAAATGAGTTGTGTAAATAAAAAATAAGATTTCAAGAATTTGAAATAACAAAAATACATATAAATTTAAGTTAAAGCTAACTTGTTATACTCAGCGTGCTTTGCACACAGAATGTATTAACTTTGGTAACATAACGAGCATAAACGAATCGAGATAAATATAGACTTCCATATATCAAAATGCTGAGGATGAAAAAGGAATTGATTTAGCCATGAAAAAGGAAAAATATTAATTTTTGAAAATGGGCATAGCACCGCCCTTTTATGACTAAATAATTTTATATCTCAATCAATTTTCTATTCTCAAAGAAAAATTAAATGATCGTAATAAGATTGGGTATACATATTTTCTTTATAGTATGAAATATTTCTAAGAAAAATGGACGGGATCTGTTAAAAACCACGCCAGCTAGTCGTAGACTAGAATATTTAGCTATATCTTAGCGAAAAAAAGTTTGGTATCAATGATATTTCACTTATTAAGATTTATTGTAAGAGGAAATTAGGAGAAATTTTTTTAATGGGCGGTGCCACGCCCCTATTCCGATCAAGCATTACAAATATATCTAGAACCTCAAAAAAAAACAAAATACTCTCGTAACGAAATTCGAAAAAGTAATTCATCTGAAAAGAACCGTGCAATTCAAACTCACGCTGAGTATATACTATTCGGTTACACCCAAACTTAGGCATCCTTACTTGCTTTTTGTTTGATTTAATTAGCTGAATAAACAAGTTGTGCTCTATCAAAAAAACAAATCAAATGTGTTTATTTATTTTATTAATTTATTCTAGCGAAATGAATTGACGCATTTTGATATACTTTATCAAAACAAAATTTCTTTGCAATTGTTTGTTTATTTATATGTGGGCGAATCCCAAGTAAGGTCCATCACGAACCGAAAATAAAAAGTGGTTAGACTTTTTTTGCTTTTAATAAAATTTTGTCTAGACTTTTATTTAGCATTAAAAAAACTTTATAAAACGGAGGTTTATAAATTGATCCTGCCCTTATCTTTATTATTTTTCGAGTAAGCAAACGTCGACTTGAAATTAAAAAAGCTTTCAGGTGTTACATTGGCCTGTTTACTACAATTTTTCTGGAAAGTTCGGGTATGATTTTTTATTGTTGTCTAAAATGTGTCGAGTCCATTACCTCTATTCCACTAGTTGATCCATATATATATGTATCTATATATATAAAAGAAAGTGGTGATGTTTACACTATTTATAACTCAAGAACGAATGAACCGGTTTGGGTGAAAGTTGGTCAAGAGGTAGCTTAGCACCAGGAGACGGTAATAGGACATTTTTATCTCGTTCTGGCCAGTGTCTTGAGATCAAAATGTGGATCTGGGATCCTGGGTTGTGTTTGTACAATATGGCTATCAAGTGGAAGCTGTTAATGAGTACTTTGATACGGGGTAATTTTCGTACCCCTGTGTGACTAGGGTCTGGAGATATAGACCAAAACGTGGACCCGGGTACTACTACGTTTATAGCATATGGATAACAAATGAAAGCTGTCGATGAGTTCTTTAGTAGAGGGTAATTTTCATACCTATTTGTGACTGGCGTCTCGAGATATAGGCCAAAACGTGGATAAGGGTAACACTAGGATATGTTTTTACATTATCGGCATCAAATTGAAGCTGTTGAAGTATGCTTTAGTACAGAGTAAATGTTTCACTGCTGGGTGACTAGGGTCTCAAGATATGGGACAAAACGTGAGCTCGGATACCCCTAGAATGTCTCTGTAATATAAATGAAAGCTGTTGATGAGAGATTTAAAGCAATTTTCATTGTGATATTTGATTTAGACGCATTAATAAAAATTAATAAAAATGCATGCGAAGCCGCATTTACATACGTCCTATTCGATTTGGTATATAAATATGCTTTTACTAGAATTGCGATCCGTTTTTAAGGAAAGTAAACCAGAGACGGACTGGGGCACGGAATGGGACTGGAACAAAATACATACCACCCTC
This sequence comes from Eurosta solidaginis, assembly GCF_040869045.1. Lineage (NCBI taxonomy): Eukaryota > Metazoa > Arthropoda > Insecta > Diptera > Tephritidae > Eurosta > Eurosta solidaginis. The sequence goes on along the minus strand of NC_090320.1, from coordinate 254,160,984 downwards.
TGGGACTGGCAATAAGGGAAGAAAAAAATGAGTTCAACTTGAAAGAAGAGAAAAGAGGACAGGAGAATGAGACTGAGAAAGAGATAGAGTGAGATGAAGACAGAGATAAATGAAGCGAAAAAGAGACGGAGTGATGAGGGAGGAGTGAATAAAAGGATTAAGAAAAAGTGAAGAGGAGGAGAGGGCAAAGTTGGATGGTAAAATCTTATTAAAATGTATGCAGGTCGACCAAATTCAGGGCAGAAAAACGTATGCGGGGTCTACTAGTATATATATATATATATATATTATATGTGTCAGAAAGAGGTAATTTTGCGCTATCAGCAGTGTATAAACTGTTAATTGATGAATGGAGATGTTAGAGAAATTTTACAAAAAATTACGAAAATGTAAATTGCTGTATCTCTTTTTTAATTTATATATACCTGAGAAAAATCTAAAATCAATCCTGATTTCAACAAGATATGAATTTTAAAAGTTGATATAGGTTTGTTGGTGTATTCAACAGTTTCATATAAATACACGAATGAAAGCAGTATAAACCAGCTTGAGTTTTTCTTGTGAATCGTTTACGCACGTTGAAATGCGTGCGAATTTCGCGTCCGTTACCAAGGAATTGCCCATATGTGGTTGCAAAGTTGAACTGTGTTATAAAGTAGACACGTGCACAATGAACCAATATTTTTAATGAAAAGTATAATGGGGAAACTTAATCAGTTTTGTCTGTTTTGAGACGTGTAAACAAAAAATAAGATTTCAAGAATTTGATATAAGAAAAATACATCTAAATTCAAGTTAAAGCTACACGAGCTAAATCTTGTTATACTCAGCGTGCTATGCACACAGAATTTGGAAATATAACGGGCATAGACGGATCGATATAAATTTAGACTTCCATATATCAAAATGCTGAGGATGAAAAAATAATTGATTTAGCCATGTCTATCCATCTGTCCGTCCATCCGTCGGTGTACACGATATTTGAGTAAATATTGGGAATAAAATATTGAAATTTCGTATATGGGTTCATTTGCGCTCATCTCCCATTACTATTAAAATTGAGGGAAATCGGATGATAACCACACCCACTTTATACATATATAACATTTTGGAAAACACACAAAACCTGATTATTGAATATTAAGACTATAGATTTTTTTGAAAATGGGCGAGGCGCCGCCCACTTGTGATAAAATCAATTTTACAAATATTATTAATCATAAATAAAAACCCGTTAAACCTATCACAACAAAAGTGGACAGAGAGGTTTCCTTTGCTATAGAGAATGCTTCGAAGAAAAGTTAACGAAATTTTTTATATTTTTATATAAAAGATTTTTACAAGGGTCGCGGACGAATAAAATAAGCTATATCTTTGCAAACAAGAGCTTTATATCAATAGTGTTTCATTTTCCAAGTTAAAATATAACAACAAAATGAAAAAAATTTTATACGAATTAATCGGGGATTGCCCGTATTATTTTAAATGTATGAACATTTATTTCAAGCAATTTTTAATTCTTATAATTTATTTAATAATTTGAGAAAATTTTAAACAACGTGACATCAGGACGGACAAGGCGACAGCTGTTTCGATTATACCTTGTAAATCTCTTCAAAGCCTTTCTCCCGGTAGTGGTAGTCGAACCCACACTCTTACGATAGTTGAAATGGTTACAGACGTATTCAGCTACGTCGTGCCTTAGTTGTTGAAAAGTTTTCCCAATTGCCTTCTTTCGCATATATTATCTTCTACACATCACATAATTCGTGTGTTGAAGTTATGCAAGTTTGTAGGGCGGTTTCATAGAAACTTGGTATTTTTATTGCTGTTTTTTGTTCTATTTATAGAACTACAACAATTTCAACTATCGTAGGAGTGCGGGTTCGACTCCCACTCCCGGGAGAAAAGGCTTTGAAGAGATTTACAAGGTATATTGAAACACCTGTCGCATTGTCCGTCCTGATGTCACGTTGTTTAAATTTTCCCAAATTATTAAATAAATTATAAAAATTAATAATTGCTTGAAATAAATGTTCATACATTTAATGCAATACGGGCAATCCCCGATTAATTCATATAAAGAGACAACATTTGGTTAATTCGTTGTAGTTCTATAAATAGAACAAAAAACAGCAATAAAAATACAAAGTTTCTATGGAACCGCCTTACAAACATGCATAATTTCAACACATAACTACATACGAATTATGTGATGTGTAGAAGATAATATATGCAAAAGAAGGCAATTGGGAAAAACTTTACAACAACTGAGGCATGACGTAACTGAATGCGTTTGTTTATAATTGTACTTGGGAGTCACGATAGATACCAAACTTAGTTTCAACTTTCATAATAATGGTACTGTCAATAAGGCTAGAGATATTCTTTCATTCGTGAAACGGTGGTCCAAAGAATTTAGTTACCCTTATGTAACTAAAGCACTTTTTACCAAAGCTGCAAACCGCTTCGAAACGAACCAGTTCATGAACCGAACCACCCACTATTTTAGGGCTTGGAACCGAACCACGAACCAAACCGTTTTTTTTCTTAACTCCAAAAACCGAACCGAAAACCACCCAAAAAAACGGTTCGGATCGGTTCAAAATAGAGTTTCAACAAAAATCACTTAACTTATTTAATTCACCACTTTGCTTGAAAATACAATGCTAAGATAAAATTGCATACATTTTTTCTCGATGGAAACGCCGTGAGTTGTCACTTTTGATAGTAATAAAAATAAACAAATTTACAAAATGAGTTCGAACCCGTTGCATAACAACTTTGTATATGAAAGAGCTTTTTCATTTTTCATTTATAACATTTTTTATACCATTTATGAAAATGAAATGGTATATTAATTTCGTCACGAATCCCAAAATTGTAAGTCCTTAAAGGAAAATAAATAGACCCACCATTAAGTGTACCGAAATAATCAGGTTGAAGAGCTGAGTTGATTTAGCCATGTCCGTCTGTCCGCCTGTCTGTTTGTATGCAAACTAGTCCCTCAATTTTTAAGATATCGTGATAAAATTTGGTTGGCGGGTGTATTTAGGTGTCCGATTAGACATTTGTCGGAACCGGCCGGATCGGACCACTATAGCATATATCCTCCATACAACAGATTTATCTGAAAAAGAGGATTTTGGTCAATTTATCAGATTGAAGCTTCAAACATCACCATATGCTTTCGTATATTGCACTAATTGTTGTCTAAAAAATGGATGGGATCGGTCGTATATATAGCATATATCCCCCACAACAGATTGTTAATATAAGGAACTTTTCGCAATTTCTGCCCCATTTTAACAGCTATAAGCTTCAAATTTCACCAATTGCTTACGTATATAGCATAAATTGTTGTGTGAAAAAATCATAGAGATCGGTGTTATATATAGTATATATCTCATACAACCGATTGTTCAGATAAGAAACTTTTCGCAATTTCTGCCCCATTTTAACAGCTAGAAGCTTCAAATTTCACCAAATGCTTACGCATATAGCATATATTGTTGTCTGAAAAAATCATAGAGATCGGTGGTATATATAGTATATATCTCATACAACCGATTGTTCAGATAAGAAACTTTGCGCAATTTCTGCCCTATTTTAAGAGCTAAAAGCTTCAAATTTCAGCGAGTGCTTACGTATATAGCATATATTGTTGTCTGAAATAATCATAGGGATCGGTGGTACATATATTATATACCCCATATAAACTCTCATTTTTGCCCCTTTTTTACGGCTAGAAGCTTAAAATTTCATCAAATAATTACGTTTACGTCATATATTGTTGAGAGACGTGATTCGTAGTCACAGTTTTTACATGCAGACAACAAAAAACGTGAAACTTTGCATCCTCATACAAAGTACCTACCTTTTTTTTTATTTTATATTTATCTTAAAAATTGCTTAGGTATGTACATCCTTTCACTATATATTTCTTATCTTATAGAGCCGATTATTTGGATATTACGAATGGGATAAAATTAGCCCCATTTATGAAAGGTATGAAGTATTCGGCTTCAGACGAAGACAGTCCCGTTCTTTCTTGTTCATTTATTACATAGTCCGAACTATAACACAAGCCACATACATTTATGTATAATTATAAAGTTAATAAAATTTGTATCAATTTTCGAAACTTCTTATTAACAGTTTTTAGAAAATGTCTGAATGTGCAGTCTTGAAGCTTATTCAATTGTAGTGCAATAGTGTGCAAGTTTAAAATAGATGAGAATTACCATTAATTTTGTAAAAAAAAATTCCCCGAGGGTGTTGCCCATATCTTCCATATAAATACAAATTTCGTTCATGCGGTGTATGGAAAAAATGCGAACACCCTCTTGAAACTTGCACATTATTAAACTGCAGTTAGATGAGCTACAAAACTGCACACTCAGAAAATTTTTCAAAGTTTTTAAGTCTGGAAAACTGATGAAAATTTGGTTAGTTTTTGGAGCTTCGTGTAAGTTTTGAAATGTATATATATATAGTTTGTGTTATACTTAGAAGGATATTTTAAATTGGAATTATTAAAAACTAATAAATAAACATAATTTGGGTTCAATATCGTTTTAACAGGAGACCATATTATCTTTCACATAACCGTATATCAACATTTATAAGCTCAATGCCTAACAAAAGCTAGGAAGACATTTACATTTTCATGAATATCTTTTAGTTTGTGTAGTAATCTCGCATCTAAAATTTAGTATGTATATTTTGTATGTATATCGAAAGCTGCAAATTTAATAGACTTTCTTCTCTTAAAAATACGACTACTTTCTTATGTGCAGAATATATGCGTTTTAAATACTCCCTATAGGTATAGTCATGCATTCTACTATTTTCGTTCCTTACATTTTATAATAATCAGCAAATCGTTTTGATAAGTTTTATAAATAAATATATACATGGATTTGATCTCAATAACTGTATTTTGCTTAGTAGGTACATATCGATGGTTGGTTTCACCCAGATCCCAAGTGACGAATTTCAAATTTTGTATACTACTGAAACTAGTATTAAACATTTGAACCACTTGAACCGAAGCAGTTCGGCGGTTCAGAGGTAGCCGAGAGCCGGTTTACGAACCAGTTCAAATTTTGCATGAGTGGTTCGAACCACTGAACCGAGCCGCTTCGATTTTCGAGGCGGTTTGCAGCCCTGCTTTCTAGCACTTTAGTTAGACCGATACTAGAATACGGATCAATAATCTGGAATCCAAAATATCAAGTTCATGCAGATAGACTTAAATCAGTACAAAAGCAATATCTACTTTTCTTTTTAAGTTATTTTCCGTGGGACTCTGCGTATAATCTTCCACGTTATACTAGTCGATTGAAGCTTATCAATCTCCGAACTCTTGCAAGTCGTAGAGAAATGCTAAGCGTATTATTTATGGCTAACTACTGAATGGAATGATTTGTAGCCCAATTCTCTTGAACGAAGTAAATTTTAACGTCCCACCACGAGTGTCGAGCCATTACAAACCTCATCTTTTTAAGCAGTGTAGAACTAATTTCGAAATAAGGGAACCTTTTCGGTGTTCGCACGTCTACCCTCTGTCTAAGTCTGCATTGCAGCCAGTCGATACAGATCTTGCCCTTGGCTAGTAAAAGGACGCCAACAGCTTGGTCCACTTCAATGGCTGCCATCTTCTGTTCACGCTGGTTTGCCGAGAAAATAGACACACGGACCTGTCCCGTCATTTCCCCGCCAGCAGCTTTCCTAACAGCCTCGGCAACTTCTTCGGCGGTTGCCAGACAGTCCATGTCCATCACCTCTATCCGCATTCGCCGTGTAAGCTACTTGGTTTCACCCGCTTCTCCAGCAGCGTTTCCTATCGCTTGGACGAATGCTCATTCATCGCCGTAACGTGCAGTTTCGATAAGTACACTCCCGGATTTGGTTTTTCGGACGGGGCGTATGACGGTATATGTATCTTCAGGCCCAAGCTCGCCCCGGATGGCTCCTACGACTTCGGCGTAGTTCTTTCCCTTGGCTGGTCTAACTACGAAAGTTGCGGCCTGTCTGTTTATGGGCTTGCCTTTTCTTTTTGCCTTCTTGGCTTGCCCAGGTGATGTCCTTTGTTCTTTCTCAGGGCGTGGTTTGGCTTTCCGGTTCCTTACGGTCGTCCATGTCTCACCCGAGATTGTCTTCGCAGAACCCTCATCGCACTTTCTCTTGGCCTCCGAGGCCCCCGGTTGCGAGCCAGAGTTCGTTCGTGCTCTTTTGTTCACACGAGCCGCTTGCGGTTCGGTGTACTCTTCGCTTTTACCCTCTAATAAAGAGCGCGTGCGACTCAGTGTCTCTTCAAGTTGTGCCATGCCGTTCGTTATATCCATCGACACATTTTTCTGTTTGGCCGCAGCAGCCTGCATGCTGTGCAGAACAAATCCTGCATACTCGAGGACGTCAACTTGATTTGTCCTCCCCGGTGTTGCACCGCATACAGAGGTTTCCCGCCCGTCATTGCCGTCACCTTGCTGTCCAGGGGTAGATGGGGTGGCATCAAATTTCCTACTGCTTTCTCTAGCTTTTGTCCCCCCTTGCGTTCGCCGTGGGGTGTCCCTGGCCATTGCTGACCCGCCACCTTGTTTCTCTGCTGGTGCTATTGTCGCATTGCTAGTGGATTTTAACACCGGCGATCGGAGCACCTTGCTACTCCTTTGAAAAGCGGTTACGCCGCTATCATTAACCTCGTTACTTTTACGCGTTTCAACTGTTTGGCTCATTTCTTTTCAGTTGGGTCTCCGCTCCAAGCCGCTGTCTCCACCCGATGTGCAGTCGCCGTTTTAGATTCCCGTGGTTATCTTTGCATGTGCAGGGAGGCCACGCGAGGGTTGACACAGGTCCTTATGAAAGTCTGTGTTCAGAGCCAGAATCCGGCATAAGACAGGAGTCATCTCAACTGAGCCTGCACCGCCAAATTAATGGTGACGTGGCTTCGAACGTACTTGGAGACCTGCCAAGGTTTTAACGGGACGGAGACGAAGACGATATTAGCCTACCTTCCGTTTAGACGAGGTGTACCCTCCGCTACTAAGATGGTAGAATACTGTCCATGCCAGCCCAAAGCAATCTTTTCCGTAACATTTTCCAGTTTTCGCCGTCAGGATCTTACTGGGCTCGATCCTGAGGATGCTTATTGAAGTTTTAGGGCGGCACCTACTCGCCCTGCCACCAAGATTTATTGGGTATGTTTGGCCTTTTGCGCCACGCCCCTCTCTATGGTCGCTCTTGGTCGGGGACTGCTTATTGGTTATTCGCAGCTTACCTACTAGAGGCCGTTCACGATCCGCCACCTTGTGACCCCGGTGGAGCCCTGAGCTCAGCCTTCACCCTATTTTTATTATTATTTTTTTTTTATTATTATTATTGTTATTAATATTATTATTATGATTATTATTTTTATAATTATTAATATCATTATTATTATTATAATTATTATTATTATTATTATTTTTTTTTTTTTTTGTTACGTGGAAGGAGGAAATGCTTTATGCACTAACCGGTTTGTTAAGCCTCGGTGCTACTCTCTGTAGCAGCGAGCCTCTCCGAGTGTAGGACTTCCTTTCTTTTTCTTTTCATGGGCTACCCACTAAAACCTAACCTCCCACGGCCCGGGAATTTTCCGCACCTGGGACCGCGGTTAGCATAACTTCGGGACGGAAGCGCGCTACGTGAGCTCTTTGGCTACTCTCACGTTATTGGGCTAAGCAACCATCTTTCCGTTTAGCGAGGAGAATATTCCTTGCATATCTGCTGACCATGTCCCATCTGTCATTTCCTCAGGTCATTTTATGGATGACACTGCCCGGGGATAGGTCGCCTAGTGTTACTTCCACTCTTCTTCGTTGCTGTGCGAAGTGTTCGCATTCGAAAAAGGTGTGTCGTACGTCGCCTATGAGCCCACATTATAAGCAATTCGGATTTTCAACCTTGCCCATCCTGTGGAGTTATTCGCGGAAGTAGCCGTGGCCACTTAAAAACTGTGTCAGGTAGAAGTCGACCTCTCCATGTGGCCGTTCTAACCATGGCTCCAGCTCGGGAATCAGGTCCCTGGTCCACTTTCCTGCAGTGCTGCAGCCATTGCTGTTGCCAGCGTCGGATAGAATCTTTTCGCGCTTGCGCGGCAGCAACATCTCTACGTACTTCTCCTCGGAGGTGGTAAATTGATTTCCTCTCCTCAGCGAGAAGATGTATCGGTATGGCTCCCGCAATAACAAGGACTTCGTCTGCGGATTCCGTGCGGTAAGCTGAGGAAATTCGTAGCGCCCCTCTGCTTTGGATAGAAGTAATAGCTGCTCGATACTTTCGGAATTTCATTGCATCCGCCCAAATTTCTGCACCGTACAAGAGTATAGAATCCGAAGCGGAAGCAAGCACCTTTCTTATACATGGCCTTGGCCCGCCTGTGTTTGCCATTAATCGGCTTAAGTATCCTATGGTCCGTGCAGTTTTCTCACAGGCTTCTTGAAAGTGTTCCGAGAAGGTTAGTTTGCTATCTAGCCTCACCCCAAGGTATTTCGTGGAGCTGCGTGTTTGTACTTGTTGTTCTCCAACCATCATATTCGTAATGGTGGGAATTCGTCTCTTCGTGAGGATTACGATCTCAGTTTTCGCTGTCGCGAGCTGAAGTCCATGGTCACTCATCCATCTATTTACACTGCGCATTACTTGGTTTAACTTAAGCTGCGCCAGCTCGAAGTTCCGTGCTGTATTTACGGCAGCCACGTCGTCTGCAAAAGCGACAAGAAAAGCACACTCTGGCATGTGCATCCGAAGGAGGCTGTCATACGAAGCATTCCAGAGGTCGGGACCTAACACCGATCCCTCGGCTGCTCCGCCTGTTATCCTCACCTTTCTCTGACCTTGGTTTGTTTCGTATGTGAGCCAGCGATCTTTTAGGTAGTCCCCTAATATGGCTAGTAGATAAGGAGGTACCTTGAAAGAGTGTTTCAGCGCATCGAGCATATCGTCTCACCTGACGGAATTGAAGGCATCTTTCACGTCCAGCGTGACCAGTAAGACAACCGGCCTAGCTTGGTGGCACGCGATTTCGGCTTTCCTTACCGCATTTATAACCTCGGCTATGGCATCTATTGTGGAGTGACCTTTCCGGAACCCATGCTGCCGATGGGACAGACCACCTCCATCGTCAATGGCTGCTATCAGCCGTTGTTTAAGGAGGCTTTCCATAATTTTCCCGGCTGTGTCGAGCATGCATAATGGTCGAAAAGACGATGGGGAGTTCGGGTCTCCTTTCCCTTTCGGGATTAGCACGAGGTGCGCTGTCTTCCACCTTGTAGGAAAGATCCTGGCTTCCAGGCATTTGTTATACATGTGGAACAGCAACTCAGGACTGCTCTTAGCAGCCAGTCTTATTGCTTCAGCTGGTATCCCGTCCGATCCTGACGCTTTGCCGGGCTTCATTCTGTGTAGGGTAGCTTTTAGCTCACCTTCGCTGAACGGCTGCACGTCGTGGCCTTCTTGGGTGACGTGGTCACCCTCTCTGCTTGTGCGAGTGAGAAGCAGAGCATCTACTATACTTCGCATCATTCCCTCATTCATCGTTTGGTTCGGTGGGCGGAATTTTCCCTTTACTATTTTATACCCTTCCCAAGGATCACGATCAACTTCTTTGCAAAGCTTTTTCCAGCTATCAAGTTTGCTTTGCTTTATGGCGGCACAGAGAACCTTTTTTGCTCTTTTGTATGCCTCCGCATGCTCTAGCGCGTCAGGCCTGCTGCGTGCGCGGGTTGCCAGCTTTCGCTTACTGTGGCATACCCTGCGTAGTTCGGCGATTTCGCTACTCCACCAGTGCACTTGTTTTTTACCTCTCCTAAGCCCTTTTCGTGGCATTGAGGTCTTGCATGCGTTGTTCAGGCAACGCATGGTGGCTTCTACCGTAGCGTTCGCCGCTTCGGCACTGTCGACTATCTGTCGTGTGCTCGCTTGTACAACAGCGGAGAACTTTGCAGCGTCAACCTTAGAGGCGTCCCATTTTGTGTTCATACGCGGCGGTCTCTCTGTCCGACTTTGCCCTGAGTCATAAAGATGGAAGGTGATGTAGTTATGGTCACTACCCGCGATATCCTCCATCACCCTCCATCCAGCCGCCTTTGACAGCAGATTTTCCGATACTAATGTAATATCAGGGATAGAGTTTCCAAAGCCTGGTCGCCGATATGTCGGAGTCGTGGCGGTATTCAGAATGACTAATCCAAGTCGGGCAGCTATTTCTAGCACTAGCCTTCCTCTGGAGTTTGTCTGGGGCATTCCCCACTCAACAGCCCTAGCATTGAAATCTCCAGCGACGACCACGTTACCGGTTTCATCACACAAATCGTCTTCGAGTAGTTCTAGCTTATCTTTAAACCCTTGAATTGGATCGTTTGGGGACAGGTAGCAGCTCACTAGTGTGGTGTGCGCCACTGTTACGCGTACGTAGCCGATTCCGACAACACGGCTTCGTACGTGGGTGCCAGCGTCTAGGATCCAGATCGCAGCAGCACCTGTTAAGTCTACGTTCCAGTCACTCCTGACTCTATAAGGTTCGCTGGTGATGGCACAGCTGGCTCTGTTTTCAAGAACCAGTTGGTCTAGCAGATATTGGCTAACCTGCTTCGGTTCAGGTTGCCTTGGATGAACCTGGTCACTTGCGCGCCTGTTTGGCCTTTGCGGCAGCGAGTGCCACCCTGAAGGTGCTGCATGCTCCAGACCCAGGAAGGTGGTCGACCTTCTCTGACTGGCATAAAAAGCACTTTGGAGTTTCCGTGCAGGCCGAGGCCCGGTGGCCACTCTCTCCGCACTTCCAGCAAGCACTGCATCTATTAGGGCCTTTGCAGTCTGCTTTTTGGTGTCCGCAGCCTAGACACCTGAAGCATCGCTGCACGTGTACCCTCTGTCTAAGCCTGAATTGCAGCCAGCCGATACAGATCTTGACCTTGGCTAGTAAAAGGACGCCAACAGCTTCGTCCACTTCAATGGCTGCCATCTTCTGTTCACTCTGGTTTTCCGAGAAAAGAGACACACGGACCTGCCCCGTCATTTCCCCGCCAGCAGCTTTCCTAACAGCCTGGGCAACTTCTTCGGCGGTTGACAGACAGTCCATGCCCAGCACCTCTATCCGCATTCGCCGTGTAAGCTGCTTGGTTTCGCCCGCTTTTCCAACAGCGCTTCTTATCGCTTGGATGAACGCTGATTTATCGCCGCAACGTGCAGTTTCGATAAGTACACTCCCGGATTTGGTTTTTCGGATGGAGCGTATGACGTTCCCTGTATCTTCAGGCCGAAGCTCGCCCCGGATGGCTCCTACGACTTCGGCGTAGTTCTTTCCCTGGGCTGGTCTAACTACGAAAGTTGCGGCCCGTCTGTTTCTGGGCTTGCCTTTTCTTTTTGCCTTCTTGGCTTCTCCAGGTGGTGTCCTTTGTTCTTTCTCAGGGCGTGGTTTGGCTATCCGCTTCCTTACGGTCGTCCAGGCCTCGACCGAGATTGTCTTCGCAGAACCCTCATCGCACTTTTTTTTCGCCTCCGAGGCCCCCGGTTACGAGCCAGAGTTCGTTCGTGCTCTTTTGTTCACACGAGCCGCTTTCGGTTCGGTGTACTCTTCGCTTTTACCCTCTAATAAAGAGCGCGTGCGACTCAGTGTCTCTTCAAGTTGTGCCATGCCGTTCGTTATGTCCATCGACACATTTTTCTGTTTGGCCGCAGCAGCCTGCATGCTGCGCAGCACAACTCTTGCATACTCGAGGAGGTCAACTTGACTTGTCCTCCTCGGTGTTGCACCGCATACGGGGGTTTCCCTCCCGTCATTGCCGTCACCTTGCTGTCCAGGGGTAGATGAGGTAGCATCTATTTTCCTACTATTTTCCCTAGCATTTGTCCCCCCTTGCGTTCGTCGTGGGGTGTCCCTGGCCATTGCTGACCCGCCACCTTGTTTCTCTGCTGGTGCTATTGTCGCATTGCTAGTGGATTTTAACACCGGCGATCGGAGCACCTTGCTACTCCTTTGAAAAGCGGTTACGCCGCTATCATTAACCTCGTTACTTTTACGCGTTTCAATTGCTTGGCTCATTTCTTTTCAGTTGGGTCTCCGCTCCAAGCCGCTATCTCCGCCCGATGTGCATTCGCCGTTTTAGATTCCCGTGGTTATCTTTGCATGTGCAGGGACGCCACGCGAGGGTTGACATAGGTCCTTATGAGAGTCTGTGTTCAGCGCCAGAATTCGGTGTGAATCAGGAATCATCTCAACTGAGCCTGCACCACCAACTTAATGGTGACGTGGCTTAGAACGTACTTGGAGACCTGCCAAGGTTTTAACGAGACGGAGACGAAGACGATACTAGCACACCAGCCGTTTCGACGAAGGTAATTTAAAATTTTGCAAGCTGTAATTTGGCAGTCGTTGAAGATATCATGATGAAATTTGGCAGGAACGTTACTCCTATTACTGTATGTATGCTTAATAAAACACTTAAAAAAAAAAAATTTTTTTAAGTCAAATTTAAACTTAAAATTTAATATCTTTACAGTATACAAGTAAATTATGTCAACATTCAAATCCAGTTATGATATGGTGCAACAAAATGCAAAAATAAAATAAAATTTCAAAATGGGCGTGGCTCCACCCTTTTTTGTTTAATTTTTCTAGGATACTTTTAATGCCATAAGTCGAACAAAAATTTACCAATCCTTGTGAAATTTGGTAAGGGTTTAGACTCTAGGGTGGTAACTGTTTTCTGTGAAAAAGTGCGAAATCGGTTGAAGCCACGCCCACTTTTTATATACAGTCGACCGTCTGTCCTTCCGCTCGGCCGCTAACACGATAACTTGAGCAAAAATCGATATATCTTTACTAAACTCAGTTCACGTACTTATCTGAACTCACTTTGTATTGGTGTAAAAAATGGCCGAAATCCGATTATGCCCACGCTTACTTTTTCGATATCGAAAATCACCAAAAACGAAAAAAAATGCCATAATTCTATACCAAATACGAAAAAGGGATGAAACATGGTAATTGTATTGGTTTATTGACGCAAAATATAACTCTAGAAAAAACTTTGTAAAATGGGTGTGACACCTACCATATTAAGTAGAAGGAAATGAAAAAGCTCTGTAGGGCGAAACCAAGAGCCCTTGGAATCTTGGCAGGAATACTGTTCGTGGTATGACATATATAAATAAATTAGCGGTATAAAACAGATGATGTTCTGGGTCACCCTGGTCCACATTTTGGTCGATATCTGGAAAACGCCTTCACATATACAACTACCACCACTCCCTTTTAAAAGCCTCATTAATACCTTTAATTTGATACCCATATAGTACAAACACATTCTAGAGTCACCCCTGGTCCACCTTTATGGCGATATATCGAAAAGGCGTCCACCTATAGAACTAAGCCCCACGCCCTTTTAAAATGTTCATTAACCCCTTTCATTTGATACCCATATCGTACAAACAAATTCTAGAGTCAACCCTGATCCGCCTTTATGGCTATATCCCTAAATGGCATCCACCTATAGAGCCCACTCCCTCTTAAAATGCTTTTTAATACCTTTCATTTGATACACATGTCATACAAGCACATTTCACGGTTACCCTCGGTACATTTTCCTACATTGTTATTTTCCCTTATGTTGTCACCATAGCTCTCCACTTAATCTTCCTTGCTTGTTTTATATTAATCCGCTCACCGAGATACTAAAGCATTTTCCTAAGCAAGTTTGTCCCTTCCAGTATATTTGTAGGATTATTTGATTTTATTTTTTTATTTTATTTTTTATATTAAAGGAGGATCACTCCTCCAAGTTATAACGTGTTACATTAGTATAAAGTAAAGTAAAGTAGAAATAGATATAATAGTGAATTGCGGAAGTAATGCTAATAAAAGCAATACTGTAAAAATCCATTGTTACTAAGCTTTTAAGTGCGCCTAAAACATTCCGCGAAATTAGGATTAAATAACATATAGAATTAGTGTGTTCCTAAATGGTGAATAAAAGGAATATCAAAGGCAATACTTAGAGACCAAAGGGAGCAGTGGGGCATTCATATGGCTGAGTGGTTAAAAACATCTACCCTTTTGACTGCTATGAATTTTGGAGATTCGAGATCAATATTCAGCTCCCGAGAAACTAGTTGATAAAGAAGTGAAATTCAAAAAAAATATCCTAGTAACCATCGTCGTTTGTAAACTTTGCAATTTTTCTCTAATATCAGTAAATAGCAAACGATTTTGATCAAAAGTAACTTGAATCGAATATTAGAAGGGCACTTTTTTTATATTGTTGGCTGATCTTAAAAGGAAGGGCCTCTCCTATAAAATGGTTTGAAACGCCTCCTATACTGGAAGATGTTTTTAATTATTTAACGACCATATCTGCAGTCTAAGAAAAAAAGCAGGGATGAGCTTTTGTTTCACTATTCCCAATGCATCCTTCCTTATCAAATTTTGAGTATTAATTTTAGAAACAATAGATATAAATTTAAAACTAGTAAGAACGGCACTGTCTTCGGCTGTGCCGAAGACTTCATACCTTTCATGAATGGGGCTGAACAATAATCTTATCCCGTTCGTAATCTCCGAATAATCGGTTGTAACAGATAAGAAATATATAGTGAACAGATCTACATACCAAACGGTTTTTAAGATAAATATAAAATAAAAAATAGGTAGGTACTTTGTATGAAGATGCAAAGCTTCACGTTTTTTGTGGTCTGCCTGTAAAAACTATGACTACGAGTCACGTATTTCAAAATTATATGACCTAAACGTAACTATTTGATGAAATTTAATGGATTTTGAAGCTTCTAGCCGTAAAAAAGGGGCAAAAATGGCAGTTTATATGAAGTATATAATATATATACCCTCGATCTCAATGATTTTTTCATACATCAATATATGCTATAGACGTAAGCATTTGGTGAAATTTTAAGCTTCTAGCTGTTAAAATGGGGCCGAAATCGCAAAAAAAAAAATATATATACCATATATACCATCATATATATATTATATATATCACCGATCTCAATGATTTTTTCATACATCAATATATGCTATATACGTAAGCAATCGGTGAAATTTGAAGCTTGTAGCTGTTAGAATGGGGTAGAAATTGTGAAAAGTTTCTTATCCGCACAATCGGTTGTATGAGATATATACTATATATACAACCGATCGCTATGATTTTTTAGACATATACGTAAGCATTCGGTGAAATTTGAAGCTTCTAGCTGTTAAAATGGGGCTAAAATTGCGAAAATATATATATATACTATATATACCACCGATCTTCATGATTTTTTCAAACAACAATATATGCTATATGCGTAAGCATTCGTTGAAATTTGAAGCCTCTAGCTCTTAAAATAGGGCAGTAATTACGAAAAGTTTCTTATCTGAACAATCGATTGTGGGGGATATATACTATATATACGACCGATCTCATAAATTTTTTCAGGCAACAATATGTGCAATATACGAAATTATATGGTGAAGTTTGAAGCTTCAATCTGTTAAATTGAGTAAGATATGACAAAAATCCTCTTTTTCTGAAAAATCGGTTGTATGGAGGATATATGCTATAGTAGTCCGATCCGGCCGGTTCCGACAAATGTCTAATCGGACACCCAAATACACCCGCTCACCAAATTTTATCAAGATATCTCAAAAATTGAGGGACTAGTTTGCATACAAACAGACAGACGGACAGACGGACATGGCTAAATCAATTCAGCTCTTCATTCTGATTATTTCGGTATACTTAATGGTGGGTCTATCTATTTTCCTTTAAGGACTTACAATTTTGGGTTTCGTGACGAAATTAATATACCATTTCATTTTCATGAAAGTTATAATTAAGGACAATACTTTTTTCAATAGGCAAGTTCCTTCGTGAGAAAATGATAAAGTTTCCCTATTTCTTTATTTGTACATATTTCAATTATTTCAATTTCTTGTATTTCTTTTTATATAAATTTCATTAAAACCAAAACAATTTTCGTTTTATATTATTCGAGTATTCCAGTATCCTTCCCTGCAGAAAATCGTGCGATTAGTTCCTAAAAGGAATGGTGTCCAGTTGATCTCTTTTGTCTACATTGAGGCATAATTGATTCCCTCTAGTCCGTTTTGGGTATAGATGGGATCAATCATAAAAAATGGCAACGAAATGAGTAGAATAATATAAAATTACAGGAGTTTTAATTGAATTATTTGAGAAAAATGCGAAGCCTTATACCGAACCTAAAATACTTGGATCAAATTTTGCATTATCGTCGACCCATATCTATTGCAATGTGTTGGCAACTAAATAATATTTTTACTAAGATATATTTAACAATCTTTTGCAAGTTTAAGCCTTTCGCTTAAAATTTTCATATCGACGTATCATCCGAAATATAACACTATGAAAAGGAGTTCGTCTTCATTCGTTTCCAAAGGGGATTTTACAAAGGGGCTGGTCCCCATTCGGGTGTAAATGGGTACAATTAGTGGTCTCTTCACAGGATATGGTCAAACAAAAGGCAAAAGCTCAACGCATGCAAATATATCTAAGCTGGCATAAGTAGCATACTCCTTTGCGACTCATTCCGGATACATCCTAGACTAAACGCATTTATTGCAGGGTAGCTATGTAACTCGCTCCGCCCGATAACACTTTTTGTTGCAATCTTTTTGTACAGCATTTGGAACAAACTTAGCAATGATCTTGGTAGGCGTAAAGAGGAAGAAAAAATGTTTAACCAAAGAAATTAAAGTTAAAACGAAAGAAAAATCAGATTTTCAACTAATTGCTTTTGCAACTCTTTCAACTGGAGCATAAAGACTGGAAGCAGCAAATTGCTAGCTAATGAGAATTGGCTGTGTTCAATGATTTTTCAAAAACAAGTAGAGAAAATAAAAGAGCAAGAAAAAGGAAATTTTCTGTAGCAAAAAATAATTACGAAAAAAAAAAATTTTTTAATTAACAGGATTGATTATGTACTTGATTTCGTTTTTTAAGCAGTTTTTTCTTATATTGTTTGAGTTAGATAATGATATTTAAATAAATCTTTGCCGAAGCTTTGATTGGTAAAAGTAGGACGCTTTTTGCTGTTGAAGGTAAGAGAGGAAAATCGTAAAAAAATAAAAATGACTTTTGTTTAGTTAAAACAGTCAATTGGTTTAAGTAACAAATTTACGTAAAAATGTAAACGCTTTGAGGGAAATATTTTAAATTTTAGTAAAGAAGCTTTCTCACACCGGGTTCAATTTACCAACATTGACTTCATACGACACGATGGACTATTGTGTGTCAACAACTGCTATCTAAGTATGGTGCCATACAGAGTCCATAACTGGACCATATAGTTCCGAATTTAACCTGAAAATTATCCCGAGCAATCCAAAAATAATCTGAAAACTATAAAGAAATTCCCCAAAAGAAGCTTCAGAACAGTTCTAGCATCGACAAAATGAGGTAAGGAAGTATACTGGGCAATAAACTGGAAAGATGGTTCACGGTTGGGACGAAGTGGGACGGAAAAATGCACGTGGAATTTGAGAGTTTGCCATTAGAAAGACGACGTATGCCGCAAGTTTACAGTTGGCCTGATTACTATTGCGTTTTCCAAGCCGAAGTTGCCAGTATTAAAGATGCGGTGAACTGAGTAATTTCCAGTGCTATTATAGTTAGAAAATTCAAGTTATACCCCGTTATCCGAGCGGCAAATAAAGCCATAACTTCAACTTGGGGGGATCTAGGTCGATATAGGAATACCTGAGCTCCCTTAAGGTGGCCTGGAAATAAAAAAGATTAAGGCCATCTGTGTATGGCCGCGTCATGTCAATATCACTGACAATTGATACGCGGGTCTCCTAGATTACAACTGAACTCAATGCATAAGGCTGTAAGATACACGGGCTTTGAGTCAGCCAAGTAATCGCTGATCAGTTGCGACCCACTTATGCAGGAAACGATCGAACACGTTTTGTGCTGCTCGTACTTTGCGCTTGCCAAGCTAAGATTGCAGCTGTTAGTAGTGGTACAGCTGTCAGATCGAGAAGTTTCTAATTACATAGTTTTTTTTTCCTAGAAATTTTCTAATATTTGCAAAGAGGAGGGAGTTATTTTATAATATAAGTCCACATTTTGACTGAAACCCCCAGCTGGTCGTGAAACAAACTTCTGACAATCCAACCTAACTAACAACCTATTGTAGACTAGCGATACACCTTTATTCTGAGCTGGATAGCAGGCGGTCTGCTGAAATTTTCGGGCTCATCATGGCTCATTTATTAATGGTGGTAAGAGTTCTAGCAGGTCAGTGCCCAAAATGAGTCCACACCGTACGTCTCAGCATACCGGAAACTCCCACTTGCCCAAGTTGCATGGACGACGACAAAGCGGAATCATCGAAACACTTCATGCTTCACTCGCAAACTTTTGTAGAATTAGGCGAAGGAATTTCGGTGTCGGAAGACTTATCGAAGATCGGTCTACTTCGAGGGTGCATCGTTACAACAAACGACTTTCTAAGCAGCTCTCATGTAGTGTCACAATGGACCTTCATGTTGTCCAAGTTAGCTTCCCTTCCCGGGGTGGCTCCCACTCAACCTAACCTAACTGTTTAAAATAATAGTTAAACATAAACAAATAAACATAAACGTAAACATAAATAAACATCAACATAAATATAAACATAAACATAAACATAAACTTAAACATAAACATAAATATAAACATAAACATAAACATAAACATAAACATAAGCATAAACATAAACATAAACATAAACATAAACATAAACATAAACATAAACGTAAACATAAAGAAACATCAACATAAATATAAACATAAACATAAACCTAAACATAAACATAAACATAAATATAAACATAAACATAAACATAAACATAAACATAAACATAAACATAAACATAAACATAAGCATAAACATAAACATAAACATAAACATAACCTTAAACATGAACATAAACATGAACATAAACATAAACATAAACTTAAAAATAAACATTAACATAAACATAAACATAAATATAACCATAAACATAAACATAAACCTAAACATAAACATAAACATAAACATAAACATAAACATAAACAGAAACATGAACATAAACATAATCATAAACAAATAAACATAAATGTAAACATAAACAAATAAACATAAACGTAAACATAAACAAATAAACATAGACAAATAAACATAAATATAAACATAAACATAAACATTTTCAGAAGAATAGTTTTTGGCATACAAATATTGTTAACCTATGTCGACTTAGGCACTTTACACTTTATACGTGAGTTTTAATGCGTTATTTAGTTAAAGCTTTCATATCTTATTGTAAAAAACATTTTTCTGCTGAGTTTTAACACAAAAAAATTCTGCTTGTGTTGTATTACTATTTATAGCTTCATATATTTACCAGTAAGCCCACATCATCCCACAAAAATATTGTTCGAGTATAACAGGCTACGGATAGATTCGGTAATTGTACAGCCTTTTAGGGTATGCGAGAGTCTAAGATGTTGTTGTCAGTCCGTTTGCCTAGCTTTGCTAGTATCTTCCAATGTTAAGTCTTGATTAAGTACGCTGCTGTCGGAGGTCTCGTTGAGAGGGCACGAGATGTGCATTTACTTCGTTGTCCAAGCAACGGTCAT
The DNA here is from genome assembly GCF_040869045.1 of Eurosta solidaginis. Lineage (NCBI taxonomy): Eukaryota > Metazoa > Arthropoda > Insecta > Diptera > Tephritidae > Eurosta > Eurosta solidaginis. The sequence continues at coordinate 254,141,299 of NC_090320.1, read as the reverse complement.
AGTGTTCTACTTCACCATCACTTCAAATAAGGCGGCTTACAGCTGCAAAAGGCCTATTCAAGCCGCAGCTAACTTCAAAAGAATAACCCTTGTATCGGTACCTGATCGCAGAGAGATTGAGGAGAGAAAGTAGACAAAGTATAAAAGGCAGGAGCCATGCCGAATCCTATAGAGGCGACTGAGGTGCATCATTATATCAACCAAAAGAAACATATATCTATGACATGTTCGAGGAGCCAACAGAATCCAACTGATGCTCGTCAAACGCCTGCCAAAAGACCAAGTAAACCTGGCCGAATTACGACAGTAGCAGAAAAGAGGATCTGCTAAATAGGCCAAGGTAATCACGGGACAACAACCGCTCGGCCTGAATGCTGAGAGAATGAGGATCCCTTTCAAAGCATATGCAGGAGCTGGGGCGAAGAAGGCAAGCAAAGAAACAGTTGTTTAACATCTGCGTGTTTGACCTGCCTTAGCTTACACATAAAACAAGTTGGTCCAGTACCGCCAATTTGTAAAAAAATTAAAAGGACACGGCGCAAATTGGAAGAAAAGCTCGGTCTAAAATCTTTTCGGAGGTTATCGCGCCTTAAATTTCTATTGTGTGTGCCAGTTTTTTAAAGGGATCACTGATATGTCATACTAATAACAAAAGCAATTGTTTCCAGGGAATGTGCATCAAAATGGTTCCCTATGCGTTCCTTGTGCGCGGGCTGTGGTATCCGGGCGCCAACAACAAACGGCCTGTCCTTGTACAGCAGGTGGTCTCTCGAATACCTGCAATAACTACGACTACTACCAAATTAGATGGGACCACAACAACAACAACAACAGTGCCTTTTACAATGTGTTTAAATTTAAAAATAACATGTTTTCTTTTATTTTATGTAAGGGTGGGAGAACATTACCCAAAATTTTTCGAATAATGGGTTGATTAAATTTAGGTTCCTAATTTACTTAGTTTAGTAAGCAAATAAGTATTTTGATTTTAAATGATAATTCTTAAAACATTTTTTTATAGAAGAAAAATTTTAGATTAAATTTTTGTTAAAATAAAGTGCGGCAGCATAACCTCCCAAGATATTTTATGCCGAGCTTCTCTTCCAGTTCTCATCCTGCTCCTTTTTTTTAATTTTTCCCATATTGGTGGGACGGAACCTTCACCCACGGTCTCCGGTGTGGCAGACGCAGCACGCTATCACCACACAATAGCAGACGCCATTGTCATATTTTTGTTATGAACTCGAAATTAGTATGAAATGTTGGAAGTGTAATGCTTTTGCGATTTCGGACCTCAAGTAAATATCTCCATTTACTATCTTTTTGTAAGTTTTGATAAATTTTCTACGTTAGTTGGGTAGCTATATAGAGGGTTTCCGGTTTTCGAAGCAACGTAAACCAACATGTAAGTACACACAAATTTTTAACATTTTAACATTTTTTAAATTGTTAGTACAAATTTTCATACAATAAGGAATTTTTGGGTTGACGTTAGGCACCAAAACTTGTATTTTATTTAGAGAACCTAATTCTAATAAGAGTTTTTCTTTCTATATCAATAATTGTTTTATCATTAATTTTTTAGCTTATATCTGTATAAGCAAACGTTTAATGCGATTAATATATAAAACAGTCACCAAAACCAAACTACAAAACAATAAACGAAGGCAGTTGATTTACAACTCACAAAATTTCACTTCTTGCCCCTGCAGCGACTGAATTGGCTTTCGGTCATAGCAACGCGGTACGTTAGAATATTTTTTCAAAGGAAGTTGCAACTCAACAGGATTGGTAGTACTCAAAATTACCTGCTTCCAAAATTTAAGACTTTGAATTATAGTTTGTATAGATATAGATTTTGCTATATTACATTTTGTTCAATTATGTAAGCTCACCTGCAAAGGAAAGAAAAAATAAGTGTATTAAGCACACGACTAAAGTCATTATTGTAATAGGCATATGTATATACTTTTCAGAAAGATAGAACGATTTAAATTTGGTTTCGGGATAGTTTTCACGAACTGCCATTTTCAGTGCCAGTTTTATTGCAGAGATATCCAAAATCTCCCAATATAGATATAATTTTCATCTTTTTGGAAAATAAAGGAGTAAAAAAAAAAAAAACAAATAATATTCTAAAAGATACTAAAAGGTAGCAATTTTAAACTTTTGTTAATATGTTTCTTTGCGTGCAACTGTTTGTATGTCAAGCACTTGGATATGTAATTTTCCTGCATGAAAAAAAAAAAATGGTTTGCTGACTAGTTAGGTGCTTTTGACTGCAGGAAATTTCGAAATGCGTTTACGGCTATGTGTACTGGTATGCAAATTCCACAATTAAATTTAGCAATCTTGCAACATTTGTAAGCTGAACAAACAACAACGCTGACAAAAGAAGCAATTGCGACAACTGTACAACGTGCACGATTTAAAAACATTTCATCATGTACATACTAAAGGTTTACGCCGATCACTTTATCGGTGGCGGCGGCGTAGGCTCTATTATATAATGGTGGCGGGGGCGTGGGCGGCGCGCCGGCATAACCGGTGTTCGTACTTTAAAAAGCTTGATTTTTCTATTTAAAAATATAATATTTAGGAAAGGTTTTGTTTGTATGTATTTAAGAAAACCAACATGTTGGCCATTTCGGAAAGATCTGGGGATTTGCCTCCAAATCTCGCAGATCGTTCAAACATTTTCAGGAGTAGCTCCTTGCGGAGGCATTGTCCCTCGTCCACTTAATCCAGAGAGGCTTCGAACCTAACCCCGGTCTTTGGAATTGCTGCGTCTGCTGAATAGAAATAGAGATACATAAAATGGTCACACTTTTGTCTGTATATCTCGAGCAAAGCGTAGTTTGTGGCTCCTTGGCGGTCACGCACAAAGGCGACTTACAGTTGCTATTAATGGTCTTTTAATACTCATGACTCTAGTGGCACAGGTAGCCTCCAGTTTCTTCGGCTGTTGTTAGGAGCTACAATTCCCGGTGTGCGAACAGTAGCAATCCCGACCACCAATTGCTACCACGCCTTCTGGCCCTCACACCATATGACATCACAGAAGCTATACGACTGCAACTTCGAACTCATTCGTACATAACTAAAAATTTAAAATTTGACAAGGGCCCTGGATACAATTTTTTAAATGTAGACGAAACTTTGGAGACGCTTGTATTCACAACAATGATTTCGATAGCGTTCGTTTAATAGAAACCATATTTTAGAATGAAAGTCGACCGATTTTCAGTTGAAAGATATTAACTGCGGTTTTCCGGCCTTATGATATAAAAGCTCATTATGGATGACTAGATCGACTGTCCACTACGTTAGGGTAGTGCCAACCACGGTCATTAGTTCGACTATCTTGGGAAAGCTTTTGCTTCACCACTTTGATTGTTCTATCGAAGGACAAAGCCTCACCTACGTATTCACATTTGTAAAAGGAGCCGTAACGTGTGATGATATTTAAACGTGGTTGACAGGCTATAATGTGATTCACTCCAAGAGTCTAGTTTTGGATAGGGCCGCTAACTTTAGGAAATGCCAAACCGGGAGGCTTTAATGTTGAAGGGTAAAGTGTGAAAATCAAAATTAACATTTCAGACGTTTCGCAAATAAACAACAGATGTTTGAATGTAGACTCAAGTAATTTTTCAAACCCGTCTCATACCTACATATATCCTCAACTTAAGTATGAGGCAAGACAAATTTCAAAGGAGTGTTTATGCCCCACTTATTTCGCTTATTCTTTCAGCCATTCGCAATATAAAATTTTTAACAAAATCGGCACCTTTTTGGGTAATTTGCTTTTTTTACAACTTGAGGACAATTTGAAAACATATTCGCCTTGGGTCATTCTATTTGAATTCATCGTTCATTACTAATATTTTTTTTTAATTATGCAAAGTGAGTATTTATATTTTTTATATAATTTTTCTTTTAGTGTTTTTTTTTAATAACTTGGTGAATTGGGAGATGCAAAATCCGTGGTAATCTGGCATTGAAAGCGCCAGTTTTTTTTAAATTATTTTTGAACGGGTAGAGAGTTACATTTCGCAATTGGATTGTTATATCTGACAGAGATGCGCATCCGTCGATACCCCTTTCGACTATATCCGTTTTCGACATGAACAATAAATGGCCTAGACAGTCTTAAATGAGTAGAAAATATAGTACCGCGCCGGACGCCGCTGCCGCCGCCGCTGCGCCGATATTTTTGAAATTCGGCGCGGCATGTAAAAAACGACGAAAATGGGCGGCGGCGGCGTCGTATATCTCTAGTATATACATTCATACTCACACAACCAGGTAAAAAATTCGGCAGAGAATGGCTTATAACAAAGCAAAAACCTGACGATTCGTTAATAATAGATAATATTAGTTCATATATCGGTATACTTCCTCTGAGCTCTATACTGAATCAGCCAGTTCAGCCTAGCGGAAAGTCCTACAATAGGATTATCGCAGTGCTAACAAAAAGAATTATATGATTCTCAGCTCTCGTTCAGCTCCTGGTTGCAAATTGAAGAAGCGAAAGAGTAGTACTTTGAAAAGTCCTCGCATTTATATTAGGAAGCCTCCTGAAGCACAGAGAACGAGATACTTAGCGTAGGTAAAAATTAATGTTGAAGTGTTTTACGGTGGTAAGGCCGTGACGGGAATACAAAGCATGTATTTTCGAATTTTAATGCAAAAAGGAGTGAACAAATTGACCAACTCCTCAAAACCGCCACACAACCCATCATTAGTTATTTGTAAATTATAAAAATAAATTGAGTCGGATCGGAATCTCGGTCTTAGCCGAAAACAAAGTTATATTAAGCCAATATCAAACCAATCACAAACTGATTACTCGTGTGTTGTTGATATTATTGTCAATATCACGCCAATAATAATTCGATAAAATTTATATTACGTTGTTATCGATAAAAAAAATGATGGACGCCATGACAAGCCAACACATTGCTCATGGTTCATGTTTCCTGAGCACCTAACGCCCGTAGAAAACCGCTTTAAAAATGTTTGCATTGTCCAGTTATTTATGAGCCGATAATGAAACCATTATCTGTTTCATAACACAACGATAAGAATTTGAGTTATCGATAGCAAACTAAGAATAAAAGCATCCGAATAAACGATACTTTACCAATTACTTTTATGTAATGTTGTTAGCGAAAATATACCTATAAAATTTCGATAACACTCCTATAATCATTCGATAATAGCCCAATACTATCCGATTACATGGTTATCGATAAAAAACGATGGACGCCCAACCAAATCATCACATTGGTTAATGGTTAATGTCCTTTTTATGGTATAGAAAACTGGAGCTATTACGAATGGCACCACAATAGGCCGAAAAGCGCTTGTCTGCTTTGTGCAGGGGAAGCTTTACTAAAGCAAAGGCGTGTTTATCTTCAATTTTTGTAGGAATATCAATTCAGAGTCGTCAACCTTAACTTTTGTCCTAACTTCACAGAGCTTATGTTACATCCACATCCACAGTGACGAAAAGTTCTGGTTATATTAGCTCAAGTGGAATGGCTTATGCCAGCAAGATTATAAGAAAGTTATCGATTTGTTACCAGAAATTTATCGAAAATTTAACGATTATTTATCGAAAAGTTATCACAAAGTTACAGATTTGTTATTAAAATTTATATACTTCGTATAATTAAGCGGGGATTGCTCTCATTGATTTTTATGTACGAAAACATTTTTTTTAATTTATTGTTTCCTTTATATTAAGCCGGTTGAATGCTTGCCGCATTTAAAAGTCTTGCAATCGATTTTTAAGTAACTTTTCATTGAGCTACAAACGTGAAACTTCACATATAGGTTAAGACCCCGCGAAAAAGGAACAAAATTAGAAACAAAATATCGTTAGGTGGCGCACGTAAAACAGCACAGAGAGGTCAAGACACCAAGACAATGCAACAAAAGGGAAACAATTAACGTTAGTTGACGCAGGGATCGAAATAATTAGGTAAACATTTGGAATTTTGGAATTTTGAGATCGATTTTTAAGTAACATCTCACTGAGCCACAAACATGAAACCTCACATATAAGTTAAGACACCGAGACAATGCAACAAAAGTAGAAAAAATTCTGTTAGGTGGCGCACGATTAAATAATTAGATGAGAATTTAAAGCGCAATTAATTGAATATATATATTGATAAGTTGACTCCTTTTCTATCCAACTTTTCAATCCAAGTAATGCGCGCTCCACTTCTATATTTTTTTTTCTCATAAATATTTTTACAATTTCTATGACAAGATTTTAAAATCAAAGTTTAGAAAGAATATTACTTTATATAAGGACACATTTTTCGCTTATTTTTGTCCATTTGTTTAAAGGAAATGCTTAAAATTGTTTTTTCTTTTTATTGTAATATTGACTTCACCTGTGTGGTTTATTGCATCATGACCAAACCTAAACGAAATTTTCGCTGTCACTTATTCCTTCAGTATTTAGCTCTGCATTGATTTGAAATAAAAATGACAGCACATCTTCCTCCTAATACCAGTCAAATAGTCTGCCACATTTTGCCACTTTCGCTCTTAAACTTTTTTTTTTATAATTTTCACTTGCAACTTTTAATTATAAGAAATGAAAAACTGGGTTTGCAACTACCAATATTTTGGCAAAACTTTTAACTATTTTTCATACTTTTGTATAACACGAAGGAAGAGTGATCATGTCCTACAAATAATCGATAAATCTGACGGCATCGTTTTCCAAATAGTTCTCTAATGAATTCTATCCCAGTTCTCTAATCTAGTTTTTAGAGAATTAACCATAGACACTGCGTATGCTGGGATAGTAGTAGCGCGCTTCGCCAAGCACATTGAAGGTCTTGGGTTAAAGTCCCTCGCAAAGTAACATTAACAACGTAGAAAAACGATGTTTCGATTGGAAAACACGGTCTTCTTAGCGGGATTGCCCCTAAGCAATGGTTTTGCAAATAGCCCGAGTGTATTTTTGTCGGCATTATACATGTAAGGGGCCGTCCTTTCAAATTGTAGGAGAAACTAAAAGGAAGCACAACGCAAATTGGAAGCGAAGTTTAGGCTTTAAATTCCTATGAGGTAAAACGCGCCAAGTATTTTTCTTTTTATAAATAGTGACACTGCTTTCCGAGCGTTTTCTAAAAAGCTCGATAAGTGCGACATCCAGCGACATCTATTACCAAAGTAAAATTCTATTTTGGTTAAATATCGCCCCTTTAAAGGCCCTGGAAAACTTGCCATATTGATAACGCTCAATACGTAACCATATTTTCAATTAATCATAGATAAATATATATTGGCATCGCTTATTGGTGCCTTAATATAAAAAGATGTCATAACTTCATAAAACAGACAATTCGAAAAATTTTAAAACGAAAAATACAATACCAAAAATGTGAATAAATTCGCCAACACAAAAATTTATAGATTATGTACATATATGGTGGAAACCAACAACTATGGTATCATTATGACTAAGGCATTATTGAATTGCTTCAATAACCGATTAAATCGACTTCTATAGAATTCGTTGGAACAGCTGTTTTACACAGAGTTTACCATGACCTTAAAGTAGTCATTCTTTCATTTTGTTTTCATCTCGTGATTTATTCATACACGAGGGATATTTAAAGTTGTGATCAAAGTTTGGTCTCACAACTTAATTCATTTACATGCATCACACTTCCATTGCATACAATAAAAAATATTTATATACTCAGAATTAAAAGAATTTATTTGTACATTATAAATGAAAAAAATATTATCATTGCGACCACTGTGCGGAATATCACCATATTTCGAAAACGCCCTTTTTCAAAATGTTTCGAAATTCGGCGCTCAGTCGAGTTAGGGTGATATTCCAATCAACAGTCAATTTATAATAACACCTTTCAGTTACATCTTGTTTCTTATAAAGTTTAGAATTGTTGGGCTTGTTACATTTGAAAATAGAATCGGACCGTCGGAACCTAGCTCTTTTAGTACCACCCCACAAAGTTGTCCATTACAAACTCCTCCTGATACAGCATCTCCCAAATAAAAATCTATCTTACTCATTCCAGTTGCAAAGACTATATCTGTTATTAAAAGCTCATTTGGGCTATTCCTTTGTTGAAACGTACACTCCATTACTTGCACTCGCTTAGATTGGAGAATAGGATAATCATTCACATGGTTTGGATCTGTCCTGCCCCATCCACTAACCCTCAACCATTTGCCAGGTAATAAAGTTCCTTCGTACAATGGTATTGTTTTTACTTCATCAGTATCAGTATTAAAGGGTGTTACCAGATTAATGACAGCTATATCATAATAATATTTTCCTGGATACCCAGGATGAATATGGTGGCTCTCCACAAAGCTTCCTTGCCCTTGTATATACGGGTTGCACCAGCTTTAACGGTGAGAAGATTGGGAAGTCTATCTGCTACGCAATGCGCCGCTCTAACCACCGATGTTTGACTGATTAGGGAACCACCACATTTATAGAAACCACAAAAAAAAAATTGCTACTGAATGGGCGCTGCGCTTTATATTTATAGTTTGGCCACCTATAACGCGAAATGTCGCATTCGATTCGCTTAAGACACAGCTAAGCAGGAGAAAGAACAGCGCGAAATTCATTTTTGTTTAAAAATTCTACCACTTTTCAAGAATAAAGTACACCGAAATAATTTTTGTGGGCGCTATTTATACCTAATTGAGTTGTGTAAATAAAAAGTAAGATGTCAGGAATATGAAATAACAAAAATACATATAAATTTAAGTTAAAGCTAACCAAGGTCAATCTTGTTATACTCAGCATGTTTTGCATACAGAATGTATTAACTTTGGTAACATAACGGGCATAAACGAAACGAGATAAATATAGACTTCCATATATCAAAATGCTGAGGATGAAAAAGGAATTGATTTAGCCATGTACGTCCATTCGTCGGTGCACACGATAACTTGAGAATAAAATATTGAAAGAGAAAAAAAATTAATATTGGATAATGGGCATAGCACCGCCCCTTTTATGACTAAAAGATCTTCTATATTTCGGGAGCCATAACTCAAAGAAAAATTAAAGGATCGTAATAAGATTGGGTAGACATATTTTCTTTATAGTATGAAATATTTTTAAGAAAAATGGACGGGACGGATAAAAATGACGCCAACAAGTCGTAGACTAGAATAATAAGCTATATCTTAGCGAAACAAAAGTTTTGTATCAATAATATTTCACTTATTAAGATTTATTTTAAGAGGAGATTAAGAGGCATTTTTTTAATGGGCGGTGCCACGCCCCTATCGCGATCAAGCATTACAAAACACTCCTAGAACCTCAAAAAACAAAAAACCCTCGTAACGAAATCCGACAAAGTAATTCATCTGAAAAGAACTGTGCAATTCAAACTCACGCTGTGTATATAATATTCGGTTACACCCAAACTTAGACATTCTTACTTGTTTTTTGTTTGTTTTAATTAGCTGAACAAACAGATTTTGCTCTATCAAAAAAAAACAAAAAAAATGTGTTTATTTATTTTATTAATTTATTCTAGCAAAATGAAATTACGCATTTTGCTATACTTTTTCAAAACAAAACTATTTTGCAATTGTTTGTGTATTTATATGTGGGCGAATCCCAAATAAGGTCCATCACGAACCGAAAATCAAAAGTGGTTAGACCTATGAGGTGGGGTTTGTCTAAGGCTGGGGTAACGCTCAGTCAATCCAGAGTCGAGTAGAGGTGCCACAAACCCCTACTGAATAAATACACAATATTTATGTGTTACGAACACACGCACACACGGCTGGCGATATTAGGTGGGTAGCAGCTTTCCGTCGCAAGATGGCGAGGGGGCGGAGCGGCGGCTAACGGTCGTTGGAGTAGAGGGGGTTCGGTAGGGCGGTTGAACGGTCGGGTAACGGACGGACTCGTACGGCGGTTCGGACGCAGTGGCGGGATAGAAGCAGCGGCTTAACGGCGGTAGGATGGCAAGCGGCCAACGGTCGTTGTGGCAGCGGCGTGACGGATGCAGCAGCTTAACGGCGGTAGGGCGGCGAACGGTCTGGTAACGGACGGACTCGTACGGCGGTACGGAAGCAGCGGCGGGATAGAAGCAGCGGCTTAACGGCGGTAGGATGGCAAGCGGCCAACGGTCGTCGTGGCAGCGGCGTGACGGATGCAGCAGCTTAACGGCGGTAGGGCGGCGAACGACCAACGGTCGTCGTAGCAGCGGCGGGACGGATGCAGCGGCTTAACGGCGGTAGGATGGCAGACGGCCAACGGTCGTTGTAGCAGCGGCGTGACGGATGCAGCGGCTGAACGGCGGTAGGATGGCAGACGGCCAACGGTCGCTGTGGCAGCGGCGTGACGGATGCAGCAGCTTAACGGCGGTAGGGCGGCGAACGGTCGGGTAATGGACGGACTCGTACGGCGGTACGGAAGCAGCGGCGGGATAGAAGCAGCGGCTTAACGGCGGTCATTGGTTTGCTATTTAGTGGTTGTTGACTATGCTATAAAAGAATAAGTACAGGGAGGTTCAGGTGGCTATGCTATAGAAAAATAAGTACAGGGAGGTTCGGGTTTAAGTGAATAAGGAAATACAGGGAGTATTGACGTTATTGTAACGTTACGTTACAAACCTTATTTCTATTACTTGGGGTTAAAGTCAAATATGTGTGTGATGTGGAAACCAAATAGCTTATTCTTTCACCTCATCCTGGACAGAGAAATATGATTTCAAATTTGGATGTTTTACTAATAAAATATAACGTCCTTTCTTTATGTTGTGGCGCTGTTAAACCCAGATCTATATTTTTGCTTTTAAGAAAATTTTGTCTAGACTTTTATTTAGCATTAAAAAAACTTTATAAAACGGAAGTTTTATAAATTGATCCTGCCCTTATCTTCATTATTTTCCTTCTAAGGAATCGTCGATTTGAAATTAAAAAGCTTTCAGATGTTAAATAGGCCTGTTTACTACAATTTTTCTGGAAAGTTCGGGTATGATTTTTTATTGTTGTCTAAAATGCGTCAAGTCCATTACCTCTATTCCACTAGTTGATCCATATAAATATATATATCTATATATAAAAGAAAGTGGTGATGTTTACACTATTTATAACTCAAGAACGAATGAACCGGTTTGGGTGAAAGTTGGTCAAGAGGTAGCTTAGCACAAGGAGACGAACATAGGACATTTTTATCTCGTTCTGGCCAGTGTCTTGAGATCAAAACGTGGACCTGGGATCCTGGGTTGTGTTTGTACAATATGGCTATCAAATGGAAGCTGTTAATGAGTACTTTGATACGGGGTAATTTTTGTAACCCTGTATGACTAGGGTCTCGAGATATAGACCAAAACGTGGACCCGGGTACTCCTAGAATCCGTTTATAGTATATGGATAACAAATGAAAGCTGTCGAAGAGTTCTTTAGTAGAGGGTTTATACAATATGGACATCAAATGAAAGATGTTTATGAGTGTTTTAGTACAGGGTAATTTTCATACCTATTTGTGAATACGGTCTCGAGATATAGGCTAAAACGTGGATAATGGTAACACTAGGATATGTTTTTACATTATGGGCATCAAATTGAAGCTGTTGATGTATGCTTTAGTACAGAGTAAATTTTACACTGCTGGGTGACTAGGGTCTCCAGATATAGGCCAAAACGTGAACTCGGATATCCGTAGAGTGTCTCTGTAATATAAATGAAAGCTGTTTATGAGAGATTTAAAGTAATTTTCATTGTGATATTCGATTTAGACGCATAAACCTGGCAAAACTGATAAATTTGCATGCGAAGCCGCATTTACATACATCCTATTCGATTTGGTATATAAATTTGCTTTTACTAGTATTTGCGACCCGTTTTTAAAGAAAGTAGACCAGAGACGGACTGGGGCTCGGAATGCGACTGGAGCAAACTACATACCACTCTCTGGGACTGGCAATAAGGGATGAAGAAGAATGAGAATAAATTGAGAGAAGAGAAAAGAGGACAGGAGAATGAGACTGAGAAAGAGATAGAGTGAGATGAAGATAGAGATAAATGAAGCGAAAAAGGGACGGAGTGAGGAGGGAGGAGTGAATAAAAGGATTAAGAAAATGTGATGGGGAGGAGAGGGCAGAGTTGAATGGTAAAAACTTATTAAAATGTATGCAGGTATACCAAATTCAGGGCAGAACAACGTCTGCCGGGTCTACTAGTATATATATATATATATTGTTACGAATATTAGTAAAACTAATGGGTGCTGCTATCTCTAAGCCGATGCTAAGCAGTGACGCGAATTCACATCAATAACTCAATCATTATGTATCTACATAAACGAAACAATAATTGCGTCTACACATATGTACCATGTACGTATACGAGCAGCGGAGAGTCAATGCACAAACACATGCATATATATGAGATACTCCTGAAAGTATGCAATGAGAAAAGCTATAAAATTGTGCAATTGTAGTTGCAGCTGAGAAGTTTAAGAGCTAATGGCAACTAGTAGATTCTGGAAGCGCCTAGAAGATGCACCGTTGAAATCAGACATTCATTTGAGCTATCAATCAGTTTGGTTATTAAGCAAGCTATTTGAGGCACAGTTTGAGCGTTATTGTGAAGTACTTTAATAAAGGCCATTTTGCATTATTACATATTGGAGTTATTTATTCAACAGTATAGTGATTCGAACTTAGCAAAAGGGCAAATAAGAGGATTTGGAAGTAAATTCGTTACAATTGGTGTCAGCAGAGGAATTGTTGAATAAATTCTGAAGATTGTGAATACAACTTGGACATGGCAAAGTTCAGTGAATTGAAGATCCAGCAACTGAAAAAGGAGTTGGAGAACCGTGGATTAAATACAACCGGCAATAAGATCGAACTCCAAGCACGGCTACGAGAGGTAATGGAGTCGCAAGGAATTGATGTGGACTATTTTGTGTTTTATCCTGATGGGGACGAAACAACAACAAAAATTGAGAGAAAAACGAAACATCGCAGACAGTTACGAGCACAGACTTGAACATGATATTGGCTGCAATAACTGCTCAAACATCGACAGTGTCATCACAATTGGAATCGCAGGAGACACGCATAACATCGAAGATTGAAGCACAGGAAACACAAATTTTTACAAAGCTCGAAGAACAGTAGACATATATGGCATCCCAACTGGAAGAGCAGAAGACATATATGGCATCCCAACTGGAATCACAGGAGGCGCGTATTTCAGAAATGACGTCGCAAGTGTCATCTCAACTGGAAGACCAAAAGACATATATGGCATCTCAATTGGAAGCGCAAGAGGCACGTATATCTGAAATGTCGGCAGAAATTTTGGAACACGTATCATCAAAACTGGAAGCGCAGGATGCAAAAATGGCTCAATTTCAGGCAGAAGTAGATGATTTAAAAGGCCGTATGGAGCAGTTACAACTAAATCGGTCAGCTGTTTTAGCAAGCAATCCAAAGGTAAAAACACCATCCTTTGACGGGTCTGTTCCTTTCCAGGTCTTTAAGCTACAGTTTTAGAAGACCGCAGCAGTGAACAACTGGAATGCTGAAGATAAAGTTGCTGCACTGTTCATGGCGTTGAAAGGGCCTGCAGCTGAGATTTTATAAACCATTCCAGAGGGCGAACGGAACTGTTATGAAGCATTGATGGGCGCTCCAGAGAGACGATACGGAACTGAGCATAGGAGACTGATATACCAAATGGAGTTGATGAACCACTTCCAGAGGCCTGGTGAAACATTGCAATAGTTTGCGTCGGATATTGAAATCTAGCACATTTAGCGAATGCGGACGCACCCGTGGAATACACTGAAAGGGTAAAGATTCATAGCTTTATAAATGGCATACGGTACGTCGAAACAAAGCGAGCTACATACGCAAACCCAAAGCGAACATTCGCAGAAACGGTGTCACAAGCTCTGATTCATGAAACAGCGTCGCTTCTGTGTAAGCCAGTTTTCAAAGCACGCCGTGTGGAAATAGAAAAGCCAGAGTGGGTAGACGCAATACTGGAGGCGCTGAAAGGATCGCAAAAGCGGAGTGAAAAAGTTATCAAATGTTTCAAATGCGGGAAGCCCGGTGACATTGCACGTCATTGCGATCTTGGTCCTAATAGTTCCAACAATGTGAGTGGCCGTAAACGCAAAGCTGGAGGAAATGAGCAAGAGCGACTAAGAGGTAGAGATCGAGAGCTAGATCCAGCTGTCAAATATCCTTTGATATCTGTGTCGCAAATTGGTAGAAAATCGAGCAGTCATACCGTCAGAGGGAATGTGGATGGCAAAGAACGTGTACTGACTGTAGATACGCTCGCATCACATTCCTTGATCCAATCTGAATTGGTCAACAGGAGAGTAAAACCGATACCAGCAGCAAGGTTGCGTACAGTCACTGGCAAGTATAACCAAGTTCTGGGAGAAGTGATATGTGAAGTCTTGATTGGAAAGGTCACGGTTCTATACAAATTCGTTGTGGCGAATATCTTTGAAGAAGTCATATTGGGAGTGGACTTCTTGGTTGACCATGACATGAAGATCGATATGCAGAGAAGGGTGATGCGTTACAAGAACCAGGATATACCACTTAACTTCGAGTTGGAGAAAGGGTTCAGTAGTAATCGAGTAATGGTGGAGAAGTCTCGACAAAGGCCACGAAAGTCTAAAGAAAAGTTGATGGATCGAATGGGCCAAATAAAGCGAAATTAAAAGTGCCTGCGAGAAAAAGACCGGCATTGACAAACCGTAATGGAGGCACTAAAACGACTGAAAGAAGTTTTCAGAAAGAATGCAAGGATGATTTCAAGCCAGCGCGCACTACTGTTGTGAAACGTCCAGACGATAATGATGATGCAAAGTCAATCCGTCAAGTGGAAACTCTGCGAAGAAGTTCATTGGACAAACAACAGAGTGCGAGGGAACAATCAAGAATAATGAGTAGTAAGATGAAACGCAGGTACAATGAGAACAAAAATTCTGAAGGTTTCTTGGAGGGAGATTTGGTACTGTTATACAACCCTCACCGGCGGAAAGGTGTTCCATCCAAGATTCGCCGCAGTTGGGAAGGCCCGTACAAAGTTGTGAAGACGACCAGTGATGTCGTCTACCGCATACAAGTAATTGGGAAATCACGAAATAAAAGAGAGGTACATTTGGCGATGCTAGCGGCATTTAGATCGAGAGATTTGTCTGATCGGGACGATCAGACTTAGGTGGAGGGCAGTGTTACGAATATTAGCAAAACTAAGGGGTGCCGCTATCTCTAAGCCGATGCTAAGCAGTGACGCGAATTCACATCAATAATTCAACAATTATGTATATACATAAACGAAACAATAATTGCGTCTACACATATGTACCATGTACGTATACGAGCAGCGGAGAGTCATTGCACAAACACATGCATATATCTGAGATACTCATGAAAGTATGCAATGAGAAAACATATAAAATTGTGCAATTTTAGTTACAGCTGAGAAGTTTAAGAGCTAATGGCAACTAGTAGATTCTGGAAGCGCCTAGAAGATGCAACGTTGAAATCAGACAGTATATAAGGCAACAAGTGTAGAGGCGCTGGAATTCAGTTTGATTTGATATTTCGATTAAGACGCTATCTAGCGAGCAAGAGCAGTATTATTTTGAATATTAGAGTTTCATTTGAGCTATCAATCAGTGTGGTTATTAAGCAAGCTATTCGTTGCACAGTTTGAGCGTTATTGTGAAGTACTTTAATAAAGGCCATTTTGCATTATTACATATTGGAGTTATTTATTCAACAGTTTAGAGATTCGAACTTAGCAGAAGGGCAAATAAGAGGATTTGGAAGTAAATTCGTTACAATACATTATTTGTTGTCAGAAAGAGGTAATTTTGCGCTATCAGCAGTGTATAAACTGTTAATTGATGCATGGAGATGTTAGAGAAATTTTACAAAAAATTACGAAAATTTAAATTGCTGTATCTCTTTTTTAATTTATATGTACAAAGGATTATCTGAGGAAAATCTAAAATCAATCCTGATTTCACCAAGTTTTAATTTTAAAAGTTGATATAAGTTTATTGGTGTATTCAACAGTTTCATATAAATACACAAAAGAAAGCAATATAAACCAGCTTGAATTTTTCTTGTGAATCGTTTACGCACGTTGAAATGCGTGTGAATTTCGCGTCTGTTACCAAGGAATTGCCCATATGTGTTTGCAAATTTGAATTGTGTTATTAAGTTGACACGTGTACAATGAACAAATATTTTTAATGAAAAGTATAATGGGGACAATTAATTAGTTTTTTCTGTTTTGAGACGTGTAAACAAAAAATAAGATTTCAAGAATTTGATATAGGAAAAATACATCAAAATTCAAGTTAAAGCTACACGAGCTAAATCTTCTTATACCCAGCGTGCTTTGCACACAGAGTGTATTAATTTTGAAGGGCATAGACGGATTGATATAAATTTAGACTTCTATATATCAAAATTCTGAGGATGAAAAAAGAATTGATTTAGCCGTATCCATCCATCTGTCCGTCCATTCGTCGGTGTACACGATACTTGAGTAAATATTGGGAGTAAAATATTGAAATTTTGTATATGGGTTCATTGGCGCTCATCTCCCATTGCTATTAAAATTGAGGGAAATCGGATGGTACCCACGCCCACTTTATACATATATAACATTTTGGAAAACACACAAAGCCTGATTTTTGAATACTAAGACTATAGTTTTTTTTGAAAATGGGCGAGGCGCCGCCCACTTGTGATAAAATCAATTTTACAAATATTATTAATCATAAATAAAAACCCGCTAAACCTATCGCAACAAAATTCGACAGAGAGGTTTCCTTTGCTATAAAGAATGCTTCGAAGAAAAGTAAACGAAATTTTTTATATTTTTATATAAAAGATTTTAAAAAGGGTCGCGGACGAATGAAATAAGCTATATCTTTGCAAAGAAGAGCTTTATATCGATAGTGTTTAATTTTCCAAGTTCAAATATGACAACTAAATTAAAAAAATTGTATATTAATTAATCAGGAATTGCCCGTATTATTTTAAATGTATGAACATTTATTTCAAGCAATTTTTAATTCTTATAATTTATTTAATAATTTGGGAAAAATTTAAACAACTTGACATCAGGACGGACAAGGCGACAGCTGTTTCGATTATACCTTGTAAATCTCTTCAAAGCCTTTTCTCCCGGGAGTGGGAGTCGAACCCGCACTCCTACGGTAGTTGAAATGGTTACAAACGCATTCAGCTACGTCATGCCTTAGTTGTTGTAAAGCTTTCCTCAATTGCCTTTTTCGCATATATTATCTTCTGCACATCACATAATTCGTATGTAGTTATGTGTTGAAGTTATGCATGTTCGTAAGGCGGTTTCATAGAAACTTGGTATTTTTATTGCTGTTTTTTTTTTATTTATAGAACTACAACAATTTCAACTATCGTAGGAGTGCGGGTTCGACTCCAACTCCCGGGAGAAAAGGCTTTGAAGAGATTTACAAGGTATAATCGAAACAGCTGTCGCCTTGTCCGTCTTGAAATAAATGTTCATACACTTAAAGCAATACGGGCAGTCCCCGATTAAATCATATAAAGAGACAACATTTGGTTAATTCATTGTAGTTCTATAAATAGAACAAAAAACAGCAATAAAAATACCAAGATTCTATGAAACCGCCTTACAAACATGCATAATTTCAACAAATAACTACATACGAATTATGTGATGTGTAGAAGATAATATATGCGAAAGAAGGCAATTGGGAAAAACTTTACAACAACTAAGGTATGACTTAGCTGAATGCGTTTGTTTATAATTGGACTTGGGAGTCACGATAGATACCAAACTTCGTTTCAACTTTCATAATAATGGTACTGTCAAGAAGGCTAGAGGTATTCTTTCATTCGTGAAACGATGGTCCAAAGAATTTAGTTACCCTTATGTAACTGAAGCACTTTTTACCAAACCTGCAAACCGGTTCAAACCGAACCGGTTCATGAATCGAACCACCCACTATTTTAGGGCTTTGAACCGAACCACGAACCGAACTGTTTTTTTTTCTTAACTTCAAAAACCGAACCGAAAACCACCCAAAAAACGGTTCGGTTCGGTTCAAATTAGGGTTTCAACAAAAATCACTTAACTTACTTAATTCACCACTTTGCTTGAAAATACAATGCTAAGATAAAATTGCACACATTTTTTACATGGAAACGCCGTGAGTTATCACTTTTGATAGTAATAAGTCTACTGTTTTGGCCTGTGGTCAAAAGCTTGTGAAAAAATAAACAAATTTACAAAATGAGTTCGAACCTGTTGCATAACAACTTTGTATATGAAAGAGCTTTTTCATTTTTCATTTATAAAATTTTTTATACCATTCATTAAAATGAAATGGTATATTAATTTCGTCACGAATCCCAAAATTGTAAGTCCTTAAAGGAAAATAAATAGACCCACCATTATGTATACCGAAATAATCAGGATGAAGGGCTGAGTTGGTTTAGCCATGTCCGTCTGTCTGTTTGTATGCAAACTGGTCCCTCAATTTTTAAGATATCGTGATAAAATTTTGTTGGCGGGTGTATTTAGGTGTCCGATTAGACATTTGTCGGAACCGGCCGGATCGGAACGCTATAGCATATATCCTCCATACAACCGATTTTTCTGAAAAAGAGGATTTTTGTCATATCTTCCTCACTTTATCAGATTGAAGTTTCAAACATCACCATATGCTTTCGTATATTGCACATATTGTTGTCTAAAAAATGGATGGGATTGGTATATATAGCATATATCCCCCACAACCGATTGTTAAAATAAGAAACTTTTCGCAATTTCTGCCCCATTTTAAAAGCTATAAGCTTAAATTTCACCAATTGCTTACGTATATAGCATTCATTGTTGTGTGAAAAAATCATAGAGATCGGTGATATATATAGTATATATCACATACAACCGATTGTTCAGATAAGAAACTTTTCGCAATTTCTGCCCTATTTTAAGAGCTAAAAGCTTCAAATTTCAGCGAAAGCTTACGTATATAGCATATATTGTTGTCTGAAATAATCATAGGGATCGGTGGTATATATATTATATACCCCATATAAACTGTCATTTTTACCCCTTTTTTACGGCTAGTAGCTTAAAATTTCATCAAATACTTACGTTTACGTCATATATTGTTGAAAGACGTGATTTCTAGTCACAGTTTTTACATGCAGACAACAAAAAACGTGAAACTTTGCATCCTCACATAAAGTACCTACCTTTTTTTTTATTTTATATTTATCTTAAAAATTGCTTAGGTATGTACATCCTTTCACTATATATTTGTTATCTTATAGAGCCAATTATTTGGATATTACGAATGGGATAAAATTAGCCCCATTTATGAAAGGTATGAAGTATTCGGCTTCAGACGAAGACAGTCCCGTTCTTACTTGTTCATTTATAACATAGTCCGAACTATAACATAAGCCACATACATATATGTATAATTATAAATTTTTATCAATTTTCGAAACTTTTTATTAACAGTTTTTAGAAAATGTCTGAATGTGCAGTCTTGAAGCTTATTCAATTGTAGTGCAATAGTGTGCAAGTTTAAAATAGATGAGAATTACCATTAATTTTGTAAAAAAAATTTCCCCGAGGGTGTTGCCCATATCTTCCATATAAATACAAATTTCGTTCATGCGGTGTATGGAAAAAATGCGAACACCCTCTTGAAACTTGCACATTATTACAATGCAGTTAATGAGCTACAAAACTGCATACTCAGAAAATTTTTTAAAGTTTTTAAGTCTGGAAAATTGATGAAAATTTGGTTAGTTGTTGGGAGCTTTGTGTAAGCTTTGAAATGTATATATATATATAGTTTGTGTTATACTTAGAAGGAAATTTTAAATTGGAATTATTTAAAACTAATAAATAAAAATAATTTGGGTTCAATATCGTTTTAAAGGGAGACCATATTATCTTTCACATAACCGTATATCAACATTTATAAGCTCAATGCCTAACAAAAGCTAGGAAGACATTTACATTTTCATGAATATCTTTTAGTTTGTGTAGTAATCTCGCATCTAAAATTTAGTATGTATATTTTGTACGTATATTGAAAGCTGCAAATTTAATAGACTTTCTTCTCTTAAAAATACTACTATTTTCATATGTGCAGAATATATGCGTTGTAAATACTCCCTATAGGTATAGTCATGCATTCTACTATTTTCGTTCCTTACATTTTATAATAATCAGCAAACCGTTTTGATAAGTTTTATAAATAAATATATACATGGATTTGATCTCAATAACTGTATTTTGTTTGTATGCTTAGTAGGTACATATCGATGGTTGGTTGCACTCAGATCCCAAGTGACGAATTTCAAATTTTGTATACTACTGAAACGTAGTATTAAACGTTTGAACCACTTGAACCGAACCGGTTCGGCGGTTCAGAGGTAGCCGTGAACCGGTTCACGAACCAGTTCAAGTTTTGCATGAGTGGTTCGAACCACTGAACCGAGCCGCTTCGATTTTCGAGGCGGTTTGCAGCCCTGCTTTCTAGCACTTTAGTTAGACCGATACTAGAATACGGATCAATAATCTGGAATCCAAAATATCAAGTTCATGCAGATAGACTTGAATCAGTACAAAAGCAATTTCTACTTTTCTCTTTAAGATATTTTCCGTGGGACTCTGCGTATAATCCACTTTATACTAGTCGATTGAAGCTTATCAATCTCCGAACTCTTGCAAGTCGTAGAGAAATGCTAAGCGTAATATTTATGGCTAATTACTGAATGGATTGATTTGTAGCCCAATTCTCTTGAACGAAGTAAACTTTAACGTCCCACCACGAGTGTCGAGCCATTACAAACCTCATCTTTTTAAGCAGTGTAGAACTAATTCGAAATAAATGAACCTTTTCGGTGTTTGTGTCATGATTTTAACACTCATTCTAGTTCACTTGATATAACGGATTCACTTTTTACCACAAAGAAAACTGTCCTATCCTATCTGTGAGCGCGGCTTAGTTTTTGAAAACCTTTTCTGATAGAAATATTCATAGGTGTGTCCTAAATCAGAAAGGTAGGTAGTTAGCTTCATTGGCCGTCATATGGTTAAAGTTACAAAACATAATTGAGTGGCAACACCTGTGGCAAACGGTCTAACTGCGTGCATGATGGGTTTGAGAAAGGAGGAGATATAGACGAGAGCACGATCGATTTCCGCCAAATGGATCTCCTTCTTTCTGGTTGGAGATATGAAGCTGTAAAGACGTTCTCGTGAGTTAATTTTTTTATTGTCCACGGTGCATGGTCACCAAGTAACGCGGTCATTGGTAAACAAAAAAAAATAATTCTTAAGAAAAAATTTTAATAAAACGGAAAAAAAATAATAAACCGCGGCTATTAAAAGTAAGAATTAATCCCTAGTGCTGGAAAGGAGTTCCTCGGCGTTCCTGAAGCAGCGAAATGGACAAATTTCATCAGTCTACGGACAGAACCACGTGCCACCCAAGAGTTCCCTCAGGTTTTAGTTGTTTGGGCGATTTTAAGACTAGCTTACAAACTAATTTAATGTGAACCTAAAACTAAAAGGCTAATTTAAATTTAACTTAAACTACCCTAAAAGTTGTCTTAACATTACCTTAATGTTACCTAAAAACCTATAATGATATAAGTGTACAGAAAAGAAAATGAAAATGTAGAAAAACCACAACAGCAACAGAAAAAAAGCGGAAACAATTAAAAATTTAATATAATTTTCATTAAAAGTTTACAATTATCGAAACAAAAACCCTTTAACTTATTTTCCGCTATGAAAGTGAATATATTCCTCGGCATCTAAACATGTGCACAAATGCATATAAGTATATATATACATGGGTATAGAAGAAAAAAAAATTAAAAATAAAATGGAAATTTGACTAAATTAACTTAAGCGAACGAAAGCAAAGGGCATAGGAGTAAAAATACAATAAAGTTTCTTATATAAAATTCGTAATATTGGGTCTTAAAACCAAATACCTATATATTACTTTAAAATATTGCTATTTCAAGGTGATTTCATAAGACGCTCCCTATCAAAAAGAGGTAACTCAGTTTTTTAAAAATCCACCATAAAATGATTATTTGGCAACGTCTAAATCTGTAAAGTAAAGTTAGGAGCAATTAACAAGACAAATGTATTTAATATAAAGTTGTTTCTTCTTTCACATCCAAATTAATTTTGTGTTGATTTCTCAAAAGGGGTTATCTTGCAATATACTCCCTAATTATGTTTATGAGTAAATTACGTTTAAAATTAAACAAGAAACCCTAATTTGGTAGCGCCATGCTTTCCACTAGCAAAGCGAATTGTAGGTATTTTAGTTTTTAATCAACGATTGGTGGGTTCCTTATAAAAAGATAGAACTTAAAAACAATGTAACTGATAGCAATAATAAAGAAAATATAAAAGAAAACATATATACATATATATATATATATACCTACTTAACTAAATGAGAATTAACTAATGAAAGCTTAGACCTGTTCAAAAAAAGAGAAAAAAAAAAAAGAAAAAAAAAAAAAAACCCCCATGAGATAGGGTATTGTCATTTTCTGGTTGCAACGAGAATTTACGCATATACATATATGTGATTAGTAAAAGAAAACGCGCAAAATTCTAATAAGAATTCAAAGAAAAGTTAAAACTTGTGAGAGAAGAGAGAATTTACCTATTCATTTATCTAGCAACGGAACTCACGGGCGCCTGCTGACAACGTTGGAGGTCATGGTAAGTACTCTTTAACTGATTCTCTCTTAATTTTGCTTTTCATTTACAATGCGTTTGTGGAAATAGAGTCGCGTATGGAGGGAAGTAAAGTAAAGAAATTTAAGTTTTTGCACATACATAAGAGAGTGCTCGCGATACTCTCCTTCTATTTTATAACTATCGGCATAGTTATAACTATTTGTCGTTGCCACTACTAAAGTTTTTTTTTCTCTTTGAGGTGTTTTTTTTTCTTTCTTCGATTCCAATTAGAATTACATACATACATTATAACATATTCATTAGTTCTGTTTCTGTTTAAAATTGTAAATTAGGAATGAATGCATAGCGTAATGCGTATGTGTGTAACTTAATTTTTAAATGTTGATAAATATCCCGAATGTATTAGGGATGCTC
The DNA here is from genome assembly GCF_040869045.1 of Eurosta solidaginis. Lineage (NCBI taxonomy): Eukaryota > Metazoa > Arthropoda > Insecta > Diptera > Tephritidae > Eurosta > Eurosta solidaginis. Next base: position 254,118,088 of record NC_090320.1, on the reverse strand, counting down.
GAAAATGTTAATTTAAAACCTCTGAAATATTGTTCAACGATTTGACTAAATTAAAGCAACATTTATATACGTACATATAAAACTTGAATAAATATGTAATTGAATTGTAACATTTAAAATGAATCGGTGCTAATTTTTTTATTTAAAAGGGATGTGAGGTGATCTAGGTCTTCTTTAGGTATGGTTGGGTTTAGGGATTAACGTCAAAAAAAAATATTCCTCATGGTTGGGTAGGAGGAGAGAAAGGAAGAGGCTTTATTGCTTCCCGGGTTCGATCGGCTGCATCACCGGTTTATTCCGTTTCCGGTTGTCTGTCTTATCTTTAGGGATTTTCGGGGTTAAAGTGTTTAGATTTTTTTTGCCTGGTTCTATTCAAATATGTGCATGAATTTCTTTTGTGTGTTAGGTTGACCCCTGTACACATGTGACAAGCAAGGACCACCCCAACCCGGCGAGCTCAGACCTGGTTTTAGCTAGCATGCACGCTTCGTCACGTACAGGACCTCGTCAGAGGTAGCTTAGTCTGGTTAACTCCATCACATATCTTAGCTCGTAACAAAAACAAATAAAAATAAAAATTTTACGTACTAAAAAGTTTACTTACTTCACAATGTATATGTATAATTTCTAACTGTTAAGTATACTACTGAGCTGATAATTTTTATTCTGAAGCTGAGCAGTTTTAGATCTCAACGCTTAACAAACCTCCGCCTAACAACTCGGCAAAAGCAAATCCGTGCGTCATGCGGATGCACCCCTCGCGTCGGGTGGGCGGGTTTTGATGGGCATTAATCCATTGCGTATTATAATTATTATTATTATTTTTTATTATTATTATTATTTTTATTATTATTATTTTTTTTTGTTTGTTACGTGGAAGGAGGAAATGCTTTATGCACTAACCGGGTTGTTAAGCCTCGGTGCTACTCTCTGTAGCAGCGAGCCTCTCCGAGTGTAGGACTCTCTACCTTTTCCTTCGTGGGCTACCCGCTAAAACCTAACCTCCCACGGCCCGCGCATTTTCCGCACCACGGACCGGGTTTAGCATAACTTCGGGTACGGAAGCGCGCTACGTGAGTTCTCTGGCTACTCTCACGTTATTGGGCTAAGCAACCATTTTGCCGTTTACCGAGGAGAATATTCCTTGCATATCTGCTGATCACGCCCCACCTGTCATTTCCGCAGGTCATTTTATGGATGACACTGCCCGGGGATAGGTCGCCTAGTGTTATTTCCACTCTTCTTCGTTACTGTGCGAAGTGATCGCATTCGAAAAAGGTGTAGCGTACTTCGTCTATGAGTCCACAGTATAAGCAATTCGGATTTTCAACCTTGCCCATCCTGTGGAGGTATTCACGGAAGGAGCCGTGGCCACTTAAAAACCGTGTCAGGTAGAAGTCGACCTCTCCATGTGGCCGTTCTAACCATGGCTCCAGCTCGTGAATCAGTTTCCTGGTCCACTTGATTTAACGGTATGGTTCCCGCAATAACAAGAACTGCGTCTGCGGATACCGTGCGGTAAGCTGAGGCAATTCGTAGAGCCCCTCTGCGTTGGACAGAAGTAATAACTGCTCGGTACTTTCGGAATTTCATTGCATCCGCCCAAATTTCTACACAGTACAAGAGTATAGAATCAGAAGCGGAAGCAAGCAGTTTTCTTATACATGGCCTTGGCCCGCCTGTGTTTGCCATTAATCGACTTAAGTATCCTATGGTCTGTGCAGTTTTCTCGCAGGCTCCTTGAAAATGTTCCGAGAAGGTTAGCTCGCTATCTAGCCTCACCCCAAGGTATTTCGTGGAGCTGCGTGTTTGTAGTTGTTGTTCTTCAACCATCATATTCATAATGGTGGGAATTCATATCTTAGCGAGGATTACGATCTCAGTTTTCGCTGTCGCGAGCTGAAGTCCATGGTCACTCATCCATCTATTTACACTGCCCATTACTTGGTTTAATTTAAGCTGCGCCAGCTCGCAGTTCCGTGCTTTAATTACGGCAGCCACGTCGTCTGCGAAAGCGACAAGAAAAACGCTTTCTGGCATGTGCAAACGAAGGAGGCTGTCATACGAAGCATTCCAGTGATCGGGACCTAACACCGATCCCTGGGCTGCTCCGCCTGTTATCCTCACCTTTCTCTGGCCTTGATTTGTTTCGTATGTGAGCCAGCGATCTTTTAGTTAGTCCCTTAATATGGCTAGTAGATAAGGAGGTACCTTGAAAGAGTGTTTCAGCGCATCGAGCATGTCGTCCCACCTGACGGAATTGAAGGCATTTTTCACGTCTAGCGTGACCAGTAAGACAACCGGCCTAGCTTGGTGGCACGCGGTTTTGGCTTTCTTTACCACATTTATAACCTCGGCTATGGCATCTATTGTGGAGTGACCTTTCCGGAACCCATGCTGCCGATGGGACAGACCACCTCCATCATCAATGGCTGCTATCAGCCGTTGTTTAAGGAGGCTTTCCATCATTTTCCCGGCCATTTCGAGTATGCATAATGGTTGAAAAGACGACGGGGAGTTCGGGTCTCCCCTGCCTTTCGGGATTAGCACGAGGTGCGCTGTCTTCCACCATGTAGGAAAGATCCTGGCTTCCAGGAATTTGTTATACATATGAAGCAGCTGCTCAGGACTGCCCTTAGCAGCCAGTCTTATTGCTTCAACTGGTATCCCACCCGGTCCTGGCGCTTTACCGGGCTTCACTCTGTGTAGGGCAGCTTTTAGCTCACCTTCACTGAACGGCTGCACGTCGTGGTCTTCGTGGGTGACGTGGTCACCCTCTCTGCTTGTGCGAGTGAGGAACAGGGAATCTACTATACTGCGCATCTTTCCCTCATCCATCGTTTGGTTCGGTGGGCGGAATTTCCCCATTACTATTTTATACCCTTGCCCCAAGGATCACGATCAACTTCTTTGCGAAGCTTTTTCCAGCTATCAAGTTTGCTTTGCTTTATGGTGGCACAGAGAGCCTTTTTTGCTCTTTTATATGCCTCCGCATGCTCTAGCGCGTCAGGCCTGCTGCGTGCGCGGGTTGTCAGCCTTCGCTTTCTGTAACATACCCTGCGTAGTTCGGCGATTTCGCTACTCCACCAAAGCACTTATTTTTTACTTCTCCTAGGCCCTTTTCGTGGCATTGAGGTCTTGCATGCGTTCTTCAGGCAACGCATGGTGGCTTCTACCGTAGCGTTCGCCGCTTCGGCACTGTCGGCTATATGTCGTGCGCTCGCTTGTACAACAGCGGAGAACTTTGCAGCGTCAACCTTAGAGGCGTCCCATTTTGTTTTCATACGGGGCGGTCTCCCTGTCCGACTTTGCCCTGAGTCATTAAGATGGAAGGCGATTTAGTTATGGTCACTACCCGTGAGATCCTCCATCCAGCCGCCTTTGACAGCAACAACAGGTTCTCCGATACTAATGTAATATCGGGTCAGCCTGGTCGCCGATATGTCGGGGTCGTGCCGGTATTCAGAATGACCAATCCAAGTCGGACAGCTATTTCTAGCACTAGCCTTCCTCTGGAGTTAGTGTGGGGCATTCTCCACTCAACAGCCCTAGCATTGAAATATCCAGCGACGACCACGTTACCGGTTTCATCACGCAAATCGTCTTCGAGTAGTTCTAGCTTACCCTTAAACCCTTGAATTGGATCGTTTGGGGACAGGTAGCAGCTCACTAGTGTGGTTGCGCCACTGTTACGCGTACGTAGCCGTTTCCGACAACACGGCTTCGTACGTGGGTGCCAGCGTCTAGGATCCAGATCGCAGCAGCACCTGTTAAGTATACGTGCCAGTCACTCCTGACCCTATAAGGTACGCTGATGATGGCATAGCTGGCTCTGTTTTCAAGAACCAGTTGGTCCAGCAGACTATCGGCTAACCTGCTTCGGTTCAGGTTGCCTTGGATGAACCTGGTCACTTGCGCGCCTGTTTGGCCTTTGCGGCAGCGATTGCTTCCCTGAAGGTGCTGCATGATCCAGACCCGGGAAGGTGGTCCACCTTCCCTGACTGGCATAAAAAGCACTTTGGAGTTTCCGTGCAGGCCGAAGCCTGGTGGCCACTCTGTCCGCACTTCCAGCAAGCACTGCTTCTATCAGGGCCTTTGCAGCCTGCTTTTTGGTGTCCGTAGCCTAGACACCTGAAGCATCGTTGCACGTCTACCCTCTGTCTAAGCCTGCACTGCAGCCAGCCGATACAGATCTTGCCCTTGGCTAGTAAAAGCACGCCAACAGCTTCGTCCACTTCAATTGCTGCCGTCTTCTGTTCACGCTGGTTTGCCGAGAAAATAGACACAAGGACCTGTCCCGTCATTTCCCCGCCAGCAGCTTTCCTAACAGCCTCGGCAACTTCTTCGACGGTTGCCAGACAGTCCATGCCCAGCACCTCTATCCGCATTCGCCGTGTAAGCTGCTTGGTTTCGCCCTCTTCTCCAACAGCGCTTCCTATCGCTTGGATGAACGCTGATTTATCGCCGCAACGTGTAGTTTCGATAAGTACACTCCCGGATTTGGTTTTTCGGACGGAGCGTATGACGGTCCCTGTATCTTCAGGCCGAAGCTCACCCCGGATGGCTCCTACGACTTCGGCGTAGTTCTTTTCCTGGGCTGGTCTAACTACGAAAGTTGCGGCCCGTCTGTTTCTGGGCTTGCCTTTTCTTTTTGCCTTCTTGGCTTGCCCAGGTGGTGTCCTTTATTCTTTCTCAGGGCGTGGTTTGGCTTTCCCGTCCCTTACGGTCGTCCAGGCCTCGCCCGAGATTGTCTTCGCAGAACCCTCATCGCACTTTTTCTTGGCCTCCGAGGCCCCCGATTGCGAGCCAGAGTTCGTTCGTGCTCTTTTGTTCCCACGAGTAGCTTTCGGTTCGGTGTACTCTGCGCTTTTACCCTCTAATAAAGAGCGCATGCGACTCAGTGTCTCTTAAAGTTGTGCCATGCCGTTCTTTATGTCCATCGACACATTTTTCTGTTTGGCCGCAGCAGCCTCCATGCTGCGCAGCATACTCGAGGAGGTCGACTTGACTTGTCCTCCCCGGTGTTGCACCGCATACGGAGGTTTCCCGCCCGTCATTGCCGTCACCTTGCTGTCCAGGGATAGATGGGGTGGCATCTACTTTCCTACTGTTTTCCCTAGCTTTTGTCCCCCCTTGCGTTCGTCGTGGGGTGTCCCTGGCCATTGCTGACCCGCCAACTTGTTTCTCTGCTGGTGCTATTGTCGCATTGCTAGCGGCTTTTAACACCGGCGATCGGAGCACCTTGCTGCTCCTTTGAAAAGCGGTTACACCGCTATCATTAACCTCGTTACTTTTACGCGTTTCAATTGTTTGGTTCATTTCTTTTCGGTTGGGTCTCCGTTCCAAGCCGCTATCTCCGCCCGATGTGCAGTCGCCGTCTTGGATTCCCGTGGTTATCTTTGCATGTGCAGGGAGGCCACGCGAGGGTTGACACAGGTCCTTATGAGAGTCTGTGTTCAGAGCCAGAATCCGGCGTAAGTCAGGAGTCATCTCAACTGATCCTGCACCACCAACTTAATGCTGACGTGGCTTCGAACGTACTTGGAGACCTGCCAAGGTTTTAACGAGACGGAGACGAAGACGATATTAGCCCACCAGCCGTTTCGACGAGGTGTCACCTTCGGCTACTAAGATGGTAGAATACCGTCCACGCCAGCCCATAGCAATCTTTTCCTTAACATTTTCCAGTTGTCGCCGTCAGGATCTTACTGGATTCGATCCTGAGGATGCTTATTGAAGTTTTAGGGCGGCACCCACTCGCCCTGCCACCAAGATTCATTGGGCATGTGTGGCCTTTTGCGCCACGCCCTCCCCTATGGTCGCTCTTGGTCGGGGACTGCTTATTGGTTATTCGCAGCTAACCTACTAGAGGCCGCTCACGATCCGCCACCTTGTCACCCCGGTGGAGCCCTGAGCTCAGCCTCCACCAATTATTATTATTATTATTATTATTATTATTATTATTATTATTATTATTATTACTATTAGAGGAAAATGGGGGAAAAATTTTAGAGCCTCAAAAAAAAATGTATCTGTCGTAACAAAATTCGAAAAAGTAATTTATCTGAAATGAACTGTACAATTCAAACTCACGCTCAGTATATAGTATTCGGTTAGACCCAAACTTAGACACCCTTACTTGTTTATTGTTTCTTTTAATTAGCTGAACAAACAGATTTTGCTCTACCAAAAAAAAATCAAATGTGTTTATTTATTTTATTAATTTATTCAAGCAAAATGAAATTACGCATTTTGCTATACTTTTTCAAAAAAAAATAACTTGCAATTGTTTGTTTATTTATACGTGGGCGAATCCCAAATGAAGTCCATCACGAACCAAAAATGACAAGTGGTCAGACTTTATTCCTATCACTTGGGGTAAAATATGTGTATGATTTGTAAATCAAATAGTTATTCTTTCCCCTCATTCTGGACAGAGAATTATGATTTCAAATTTGGATGTTTTACTAACAAAATATAACGTTCTTTCTTTATATTATTGCGCTGTTATACCCAGATCTATATTTTTTGCTTTTAATAAAATTTTGTGTAGACTTTTATTTAGAAATAAAAAACTTTGGAAAACGGAAGTTTTAGAAACTGATCCTGCCCTTATCCTTATTTTTTCCCTAGTAAGCAAATGTCGACTTGAAATTGAAGAAGCTTTCAAATGTTAAATAGGTTTGTTAACTAAAAATTTTCCGGATAGTTCGGGTAACATTTTTATGGTGTCTAAAATGTGTCAAGTCCATTACCTCTATCCCATTAGTTGATCCGTATATATATATATATACTAGCAGACCCGGCAGACGTTGTTCTGCCCTAAATTTGGCCTATCTGCATAGATTTTAATAAGCTTTTTCCCCTAACTCTGCCCTACCCCTCTACACTTTTTCCTAATCTTTTTATTCACTCCTCCCTCCGTCTTTTTCGCTTCATCGCCGTCTTCATCTCATTCTATCTCTTTCTCAGTCTCCTTCGCTCTTTTCTCTTCTCTAAAGTTTTTCTCCTTCTTCTTCATCTCTTTTTGCCAGCCCCAGAGGGTGGTATGTATTTTGTTCCAGTCCCATTCCGAGTCTCAGTCCCAGTCCCACTCCGAGTCTCAGTCTCAGTCCCAGTCCTAGTCATAATCCCAGTCCCAGTCCGTCTCTGATATACTTTCTTGAAAAAAGCATCGTAAATACTAATAGGCAAATTTACATACAAAATTTCAGGCAAATCGAATAGGAAGTATTTAAATAGGATTGTGGGTATTATTAATTCTTGTCTTTATTTCGGCTTCGCATGCATATTTATCAGTTTTGCCAGGTTGATGCGACTAAGTGGAATATCACAATGAACTTTAGAACTCTCAGCAACAGCTTTGATTTGATACCCATAATACACACATATTGTAGGGGTATCCGGTTCCATATATTGGCCTATATCTCGAGACTGTAGTCACCCAGCGGTGTAAAACTTACACTGTACTAAAGCATATAGCTTCAATTTGATACCCATAATGTAAAAACACATTCTAGGTGTTTCCGGGTCCACGTATTGGGCTATATCTCGAGACCCTAGCCTCCCAGTTGTATGAAAATTATCCGTTACTATAGCACTCATCAACAGATTTCATTTGATATCGATATTGTATAAACACATTCTAGGGAACCCGGGTCCACGTTTTGGGCTATATCTCCAGACCCTATCCTCCCAGTTGTATGAAAAATATCCTGTACTATAGCACTCATCAACAGTTTTTATTTGACATCCATATTGTATAAACACATTCTAGGGGTACTCGGGTCCACGTTTTGGGCTATATCTCGAGACACTAGCCTCCCAGTTGTATGAAAATAATCCTGTACTATAGCACTCATCAACAGTTTTCTTTTGATATCCATATTGTATAAACACATTCTAGGGGTACCCGTGTCCACGTTTTGAACTATATCTCGAGACCCTAGCCTCCCAATTGTATAAAAATTATCCTGTACTAAAGCATACATCAACGGCTTCAATTTGATGCCCATAATGTAAAAACAAATTCTAGGTGTATCCGGGTCCACGTATTGGGCTATATCTCGAGACCATGGGCTCCCAGTTGTATGAAAATTATCCTGTACTATAGCACTCATCAACAGCTTTCATTTGATATCCATATTTTATAAACACATTCTAGGGGTACCCGGGTCCACGTTTTGGCCTATATCTCGAGACCCTAGCCTCCCAGTTGTATGAAGATTATCCTGTACTAAAGCACTCATCAATAGCTTTAATTTGATATCCATATTGTATAAACACATTCTAGGGGTACCCGGGTCCACGTTTTGATCTCAAGACCCTAGGCACGTAGCGAAAAAAAGGTAGACGTTGGCCGATTCTCAGACTTACCCAATATACTCACAAAATTTCATGAGAATCGGTTCAGCCGTTTCGGAGGAGTTAAGCCTCTAAAACCGTGACAGAAGAATTTTATATATTAGATATTATATGTTGTCAGAAATAGGGAATTGCGCGCTTTCATCAGTGTATAAACTGTTGATTGATTCTTGGAGATGTTAGAGAAATCTTACAAAATATGAGACAAATTTAAATTGTTGAATATCTTTTTTAATTTATATATAAAAAGGATTATCTTAGGAAAATCTAAAATCAGTTCTGATTTCAACAAGGTATGAATTTTAAAGATTGATATAGGTTTTATTGGTGTATCCGACAATTTCATATGCCTCGCCATATGCAATTCGCGTGTTCCCCCTACTGAGCATCTGGCTGCTTTATGAGCACCTCGCGTAAGCTCCCTTCTGAGCTCCTCACGATGGCCCTCACTGGGCACACTTATATAAATTCTTAAACAACATTATATTATAAATGAAATTGTAATGCGTACAATTATATATAATTTATTTTAATTCTTTGCTTGTAAGTTTATGTACGTTCTGTTCTTGTAATTGAATCTATTCTTCTTAGCAGTCGACCGCTTTGTTTTTGAGTCGACTATAATTTTTAATAAAATAACAACAAGTAAGGAAGGCTAAGTTCGGGTGTAACCGAACATCACATACTCAGTTGAGAGCTATGGAGACGAAATAAGGGAAAATCACCATGTAGGAAAATGAACCAAGGGTAACCCTGGAATGTGTTTGTATGACATGTGTATCAAATGGAAGGTATTAAAGAGTATTTTAAGAGGGATTGGCCATAGTTCTATGGGTGGACGCTATTTAGGTATGTCGCCATTAGGGTGGCCAGGGGTGACTCTAGAATTAGTTTGTACGAAATCGGTATCAAATGAAAGGCGTTAATGAGTATTTTAAAAAGGGCGTGGGCCTTAGTTCTATAGGTGTACGCCTTTTCGAGATGTCGCCGTAAAGGTGGACTAGGGGCGACTCAAGAATTTGTTTGTACGAAATCGGTATCAAATGAAAGGTGTTAATGAATATTTTAAAAGGGGGTGGGCCCTAGTTCTATAAGTGGACGCATTTTCGAGATATCGCTATAAAGGTGGACCAGCGTGTCTCTAGAATTTATTTGTACGATATGGATATCAAATTAAAGGTGTTAATGAGTATTTTAAAAGGGCGTGGACCCTAGTTTTATAGGTGGACGCCTTTTCGAGATATCGCCATAAAGGTGGACCAGGGGTGACTCTATAATGCGTTTGTAAAATATGGATTTCAAATGAAAGGTGTTAATGAGTATTTTAAAAGGGAGTGGTGGTAGTTGTATATGTGAAGGCGTTTTCAAGATATCGACTAAAATGTGGACCAGGGTGACCCAGAACATCATCTGTCGGGTACCGCTAATTTATTTATATATGTATTACCACGAACAGTATTCAGGGCGCGGAGAGGGGGCAGCCAGGGCAATACCCCTGGGGCCCGGCAAGGCAAAGCAGTATTGACAGTACTCTATCTAGGATGTCGTAGATACATACATATTTTTTTGCTATAAAAAATTGTTTAAAATTAAAAATCACTAAACTAAATTCATAAGCAGCCAATCACAATCTATGGGGCATAGTCATAGTCAAAATAAAATGTGATTTTAAGTTAGATAAATGTTTTTGACACAATTTTATTAGCGTTGTCTGTCAAAAATGCTTCAACTAACTTAAAATCACATTTTATTACGACTATAACTATGCCCCTATCGGTTTGGTCGTACTGCCTTTTCATTTTTTTCTGATTATAAACTAGGGCGTTAATTTGAAAAAATTAGTACACTTGACTTGTTTTGCGAAGCGCAAATTTGTGCAAACATATGAGTATGCCGTGGATAAGCTTACATAGGTCAGTTTCGCGTTAATTGTTGCAAGCTTCGCATTTATTTTTTACGTTCTATTAGGAGCCAAAATCGCTTGACAAGCCTTGCAACATTGGTGTTGGAGTCCAGCCTTGTTGGCCCGTCTCGGCTCTCTGTGGCCCTGATAGTATTCCTGCCATGATTCCAAGGGCTTTTGATTTCGCCCTGCAGAAGTTTTTCATTTTCTTCTACTTAATATGGTAGGTGTCTCACCCATTTTACAAAGTTTTTTCTAAATTTACATTTTGCGTCAATAAACAAATTCAATTACCATGTTTCATCCCTTTTTTCGTATTTGGTATAGAATTATGGCATTTTTTTAATTTGGCGTAATTTTCGAAATCGAAAAAGTGGGCGTGGTCATAGTCGGATTTCGGCCATTTTTTATACCAATACAAAGTGAGTTCAGATAAGTACGTGAACAAAGTTTAGTAAAGATATATCGATTTTTGCTCAAGTTATCGTGTTAACGGCCGAGCGGAAGGACAGACGGTCGACTGTGGCTTCAACCGATTCCGCCCTATTCACAGAAAACAGTTATCGCCCTAGAGTCTAATCCCCTACCAAATTTCACAAGGATCGGTAAATTTTTGTTCGACTTATGACATTAAAAGTATCCTAGACAAATTAAATGAAAAAGGGCGGAGCCACGCCCATTTTGAAATTTTCTTTTATTTTTGCATTTTGTTGCACCATATCATTAGTGGAATTGAATGTGGACATAATTTACTTATGTACTGTAAAGATATACAATTTTTATACTCAGTTGAGCAGAGCTCACAGAGTATATTAAGTTTGATTGGATAACGGTTGGTTGTACATATATAAAGGAATCGAGATAGATATAGACTTCCATATATCAAAATAATCAGGATCGAAAAAAAATTTGATTTAGCCATGTCCGTCCGTCCGTCCGTCCGTCTGTCCGTCCGTCCGCCCGTTAACACGATAACTTGAGTAAATTTTGAGGTATCTTGATGAAATTTGGTATGTAGGTTCCTGAGCACTCATCTCAGATCGCTATTTAAAATGAACGATATCGGACTATAACCACGCCCATTTTTTCGATATCAAAAATTTCGAAAAACCGAAAAAGTGCGATAATTCATTACAAAAGATCGATAAAGCGACGAAGCTTGGTAGATGAGTTGAACATATGACGCAAAATAGAAAATTAGTAAAATTTTGGACAATGGGCGTGGCACCGCCCACTTTTAAAAGAAGGTAATTTAAAATTTTGCAAGCTGTAATTTGGCAGTCGTTGAAGATATCATGATGAAATTTAGCAGGAACGTTACTATTATTACTATATGTACGCTTAATAAAAATTAGCAAAATCGGAGAAGGACTACGCCCACTTTTAAAAAAAAAATTTTTTTAAAGTAAAATTTTAACAAAAAATTTAATATCTTTACAGTATATAAGTAAATTATGTCAAGATTCAACTCCAGTAATGATATGGTGCAACAAAATACAAAAATAAAAGAAAATTTAAAAATGGGCGTGGCTCCGCCCTTTTTCATTTAATTTGTCTAGGATACTTTTAACGCCATAATTCGAACAAAAATTAACCAATCCTTTTGAAATTTGGTAGAGCCATAGATTTTATGGCGTTAACTGTTTTCTGTGAAAATGGGCGAAATCGGTTTATGCCACGCCCAGTTTTTATACACAGTCGTCGATCTGTCCTTCCGCATGGCCGTTAACACGATAACTTGAGCAAAAATCGATATATCTTTACTAAACTCAGTTCACGTACTTATCTGAACCCACTTTATCTTGGTATGAAAAATGAACGAAACCCGACTATAACCACGCCCACTTTTTCGATATCGAAAATTGCGAAAAATGAAAAAAATGCCATAATTTTATACCAAATATGAAAAAAGGGATGAAACATGGTAAGGTAAGGATTGTTTTATTGACGCGAAATATAACCTTAGAAAAAACTTTATAAAATGGTTGTGACACCTACCATATTAAGTAGAAGAAAATGAAAAAGTTCTGCAGGGCGAAATAAAAAACCCTTAAAATCTTGGCAGGTATTACATATATAAATAAATTAGCGGTATCCAACAGATGATGTTCTGGGTCACCCTGGTCCACATTTTGGTCGATATCTGGAAAACGCCTTCACATATACAACTACCACCACTCCCTTTTAAAACTCTCATTAATACCTTTAATTTGATACCCATATCGTACAAACTCATTCTATAGTCACCCCTGGTTCACCTTTATGGCGATATCTCGAAAAGGGGTCCACCTATAGAACTAAGCCCCACGCCCTTTTAAAATAATCATTAACACCTTTCATTTGATATCCATATCTTACAAACAAATTCTAAAGTCACCCCTGGTCCACCTTTATGGCGATATCTCGAAAAGGCGAACACCTATGAAACGAAGGCCCATTCCCTTTTAAAAATACTCAATAACACCTTTCATTTGATACCCATATCGTACAAACAAATTCTAGAGTCACCCCTGGTCCACCTTTATTGCGATACCTCGAAAATGCGTCCACCTATAGAACTAAGGCCCACACCCTCTTAAAATACTCATTAACTCCTTTCGTTTGATACCCATATTGCACAAACGAATTCTAGAGTCACCCCTGGCCCACCTTTATGGCGATATCTCGAAACGGCGTCCACCAATAGAAGTAAGGCCCACTCCCTTTTAAAATACTCATTAACACCTTTCGTTTGATGCCCATATTGTGCAAACAAATTCTAGGGTCACCCATGGGCCACCTTTATGGCGATATCTCGAAACGGCGTCCACCTATCGAACTAAGGATTACTCCCTTTTAAAATGCTCATTAACACCTTTCATTTGATACCCATATCGTACAAACGCATTTTAGAGTCACCCCTAGTCCATCTTTACGGCGATATCTCGAAAAGGCGTCCATCTATAGAACTTAGGTCCACGCCCTTTTAAAATACTCATTAATACCTTTCATTTGATACCCATATCGTAAAAACGCATTCTAGAGTCAACCCTGATCCACCTTTATGGCTATATCCCTAAATGGCGTCCACCTATAGAACTATGGCCCATTCGCTCATAAAATACTCTTTAATGCCTTTCATTTGATACACATGTCATACAAACACATTCCAGGATTTCCCTCGGTTCATTTTCCTACATGGTTATTTTCCCTTATGTTGTCACCTTAGCTCTCAACTGAGTATGTAATGTTCGGTTACACCCGAACTTAACCTTCCTTACTTGTTTTTGTTAAAATTTGACTAAAAAAAACTTTTTTTTAGTGGGCGCGGTCGTTCTCCGATTTTGCTAATTTTTATTAAGCATACATATAGTAATAGGAGTAACGTTCCTGCCGAATTTCATCATGATATCTTCAACGAATGCCAAATTACAGCTTGCAAAACTTTTAAATTACCTTCTTTTAAAAGTGGACGGTGCCTCGCCCATTGTCCAAAATTTTACTAATTTTCTATTCTGTTCAACTCACCTACCAAGTTTCATCGCTTTATTCGTCTTTGGTAATGAATTATCGCACTTTTTCGGTTTTTCGAAATTTTCGATATCGAAAAAGTGGGCGTGGTTATAGTCCGATATTGTTCATTTTGAATAGCGATCTGGCATGAGTGCCCAGGAACGTAAGTACCAAATTTCATCCAGATACCTCAAAATTTACTCAAGTTATCATGTTAACGGACGGACGGACATGGCTCAATCAAATTTTTTTTCGATACTGATGATTTTGATATATGGAATTCTAAATCTATCTCGATTCCTTTATACCTGTACAACCAACCGTTATCCACTCAAAGTTATTATGCTTTGTGAGCTCTGCTCAACTGAGTATAAAAAGACTTAAAAGAAAGCAGTACAAACTAGCTTGCATTTTGTTTGTGAATCTCATCTGCTTGAAAAAAAGAGAAATATATATGTAAATCAAAAGAGTTTGATTTGTGAATAAAATTGTTTATATAATGAAAATTATATATTGTACAGTAAAGTAATTCAGTTCAGTTTTAAGTAGAATAATATTTAAGACAAATTCAGAGTCAAATTAAAGATTTAAGAAGTTTTGTAAAATACTGCTGATACTGCTGATATTCGGCTGACCACTTATCTCTTATGACCGACTGTTTCGTTATTCGTTCTCTCTCTCTCTTCTCATGTTTTACGACGTAGGGTTGCCTTCCCACAGTGCATGCATTGGGATGCCAGATTACACTCGGCCACATCAAAAGAGTTTGATTTGTGAATAAAATTGTTTATATAATGAAAATTATATATCGTACAGTAAAGTAATTCAGTTCAATTTTAAGTAGAATAATATTTAAGACAAATTCAGAGTCAAATTAAAGATTTAAGAAGTTTTGTAAAATACGGCTGATACTGCTGATGTTCGGCTGACCACTTATGACTGACTGTTTCGTTATTCGTTCTCTCTCTCTCTCTCTCTTCTCATGTTTTACGACGTAGGGTTGCCTTCTCACAGTGCATGCATTGGGATGCCAGATTACACTCGGTCACATCAAAAGAGTTTGATTTGTGAATAAAATTGTTTATATAATGAAAATTATATATTGTATAGTAAGTAATTCAGTTCAATTTTAAGTAGAATAATATTTAAGACAAATTCAGAGTCAAATTAAAGATTTAAGAAGTTTTGTAAAATACGGCTGATACTGCTAATGTTCGGCTGACCACTTATCTCTTATGACTGACTGTTTCGTTATTCGTTCTCTCTCTCTCTCTCTTCTCATGTTTTACGACGTAGGGTTGCCTTCTCACAGTGCATGCATTGGGATGCCAGACATATATATATATATATATATATATATATATATATATATATATATATATATATATATATATATTTATCAACTAGAAATGGTTAAATGGGAATATCTTATCCAAATTTCAATGAACTTATTATATTCGTGAATTTTTGAACGTAAAATTATATATGGCCTTCTTACAGTTTTGTACTTTTGTTCTATTTCTTCTATAAAACTAACATTTGTACATCGTTAGAAAGCACATTAATCTACTCTATTGAATGACTTAAAAATTTATCGAAAAATAAACAGAGGGAAAGTTGTATACCAGTATACGTCTCCATTTATGAAAACGGGGTTATGGGCCTTAGCCCGGAATTTAAGTTCGTATTCGAAATTCCAGGTATGCAGATTTTGTTTACTCTACTACATCTAAAACTTGATGTCTCGCAAAGAATATATTTTCAATATCATATAGTGTAATTCACTGGGAAAAATTGCCGCGTCCGTAACGGTACTAAAGTTTATATCCAGGGTTTTAAAGAGATATTTTTAATATTTCGAAAATATACAGGCATTGGGTCTTTATTTCACCTTCTGTCTTGCATTATTTTTGCATACTTTCACAAGCATTAAAAAATATTTTTATTTTTTTTTTCACGTCCGAACCTCAACATATATATGGTCATATATATGTACTTAAATTTTTGAGGTACCCACAATTGTTGCTTCAAATATTGTAATATCTGGTCAGTCCATTGCTCATGTTTGCCTTTATGAACGTTGAAATGCGTGCAAATTTCGCTTCCGTTACCATTCTATCTATTTGCAAAGTTCAGTTGTGTTATTAAATGGACACGTGTGCAATGTACAAATATTTTTAATGAAAAGTACAATGGGTACACTTAACTAGTTTTATCTGTTTTAAGATCTATAAATAAAAAATAAGATTTCGAGAAGTTGAAATAAGAAAAATACACTTAAGTGAACATAAATTTAAGTCAAAGCTACACAATATCAATACTGTTATAGTCAGCGTGCTTTTTCACAAAGAGTGTGTTAATTTTGGCAACTAACGGGCATAAACGAATCGAAATAAATATAGACATCCACATATCAAAATGCTAAAGATGAAAAAGGAATTAATTTAGTCATGTCCCCCCATCCGGCCGTCTATGTGTCGGTGCACACGATAACTTTAGTAAATATTGGGAATAAAATGTTACAATTTGGTATATGGGTTCCTTGGCGCTCATCTCCCATTTAAGGGAATGAGGGAAATTTTATGGTAACCACGCCAACTTTTACATATATATCATTTTGGAAAACACATAAAACCTGATTATTGAACTGATATTAAGACTATTGCTTTTTTGAAAATGGGCGTGGTACCGCCCGCTTTTGATAAAATCAATTTTACAAATATCATTAATCGTAAATAGAAAACCGCTAAATCTATCATAACAAAATTCAACAGAGGTTGGCTTTACTATGAAGAATGCTTCGAAGAAAAATTAACGAAATTGGTGCAGGACCACACCTGTTTTTATATAAAAGATTTTTAAAAGGGTCGTGGACGAATAAAATGAGCTATATCTTTGCAAAAAAAAAACTTTATATCAATAGTGTTTCCTTTTCCAAGTGAAATTATAACAAGAAAAAGGAAAAAATTTAACTTTTGAAAATGGGCGTGACACCACTCCTTTTATTACCAAACAATTTTTTTTGTTTCGGGAGCCATAACTCGAAGAAAAATCAAAGGATCGTAATTAGATTGGGTACATATATTTTCCGTATAGTATGAAATGACTGTTTTGGCTTTCATTCTGGATTTTTAAATATGCCGACGTCGTACTTATATCATAGACTATGCGTGGTTATGGTTGATAATGCTTCCTCTTATTGGTATGTTGCGACATCGGGTATCCCACAAGGTAGCATTCTTGGTCCATTGCTCTTTTTGGTGTTTATCAATGATATTACGAGTGACATCTTCAAGAGGCAGGGACAATTGGCCAAAATTAATAGGGTGTCATTTTCCGAATCTATGTATATTTCCGTATATCATTGCAGCCCCTTTTTTACGGCTAGAGGCTTCAAGTTTCATCAAATACTTACGCTTTCGTCATATGTTGTTGAAATAAGTGATTCGTGGTCATAGTTTTTACATTAAGATCACCAAAAACGTGAAACTTTGCACCCACACACAAACTACCTATCTAATTATACTCAGTTGAGCAGAGCCCGCAGAGTATATTAACTTTGATTGGATAACGGTTGGTTGTACAGGTATAAAGGAATCGAGAGAGATATAGACTCCCATATATCAAAATCATCAGTATCGAAAAAAAAAATTTGATTGAGCCATGTCCGTCCATCTGTGCGTCCGTCCGTCTGCTCGTTAATACGATAACTTGAGTAAATTTTGAGGTATCTTGATGAAATTTGCTAAGTGAGTTTCTGAGCACTCACCTCAAATCGCTATTTAAAATGAACGATATCGGACTATAACCACGCCCACTTTTTCGAAATCGAAAATTTCGCAAAATCGCAAAAGTGCGATATTCCATTACCAAAGACGGATAAAGCGATAAAGCTTGGTAGGTGAGTTGAACTTATGACGCAGAATAGAAAATTAGTAAAATTTTGGACAATGGACGTGGCACCGCCCTTTTTCATTTAATTTGTCTAGGATACTTTTAATGCCATAAGTCGAACAAAAATTTACCGATCCTTGTGAAATTTGGTGGGGGCTTAGATTCTAGGACGATAACTGTTTTCCGTGAAAAGGGGCGAAATCGGTTGAAGCCACGCCCAGTTTTTATACACAGTCGGCCGTCTCCATACCATAATCCTATACCAAATACGTAAAAAGGTATGAAACATGGTAATTGGATTGGTTTATTGACGCAAAATATAACTTTAGAAAAAAACTTTGTAAAATGGGTGTGACACCTACCATATTAAGTAGAAGAAAATGAAAAACTTCTGCAGGGCGAAATCAAAAGGCCTTGGATTTTTGGCAGGAATACTGTTCGTGGTATTACGTATATAAATAAATTAGCGGTACCCGACAGATGATGGTCTGGGTCACCCTGGTCCACATTTTGGTCGATATCTCGAAAACGCCTTCACATATACAACTACCTCCTCTCCCTTTTAAAATCCTCATTAATATATTTAATTTGATACCCATATCTTAAAAACACATTATAGAGTCACCCCTGGCCCACCTTTATGGCGATACCTCGAAAAGGCGTCCACCTATAGAACTAAGGCCCACGCCCTTTTAAAATCCTCATTAGTACCTTTCATTTCATACCCATATCTTACAAACAAATTCTGGTGTTACCCCTGGTCCACCTTTACGGCGATATCGAAAACGCGTCCACCTAAAGAACTAAGGCCCACTCCCTTTTAAAATACCTATTAACACCTTTCATTTGATACCCATATCGTACAAACAAATTCTAGAGTCACCTTCGGTCCACCTTTATGGCGATATCTCGAAACGTCGTTCACCTAAAGAACTAAGGCCCGCTCCCTTTTAAAATACCCATTAACACCTTTCATTTGATACCCATATCGTACAAACAAATTCTAGAGTACCGCTGGTCCACCTCTATAGCGATATCTCGAAAAGGCGTCCACCTATAGAACTAGGGCCCACGCCCTTTTAAAATACCCATTAACACTTTCATTTGATACCCATATCGTATAAACAAATTCTAGAGTCACCCCTGGTGCAGCTTAATGGCGATATACCTAAATAGCGTCCACCGATGGAACTATGGCCTACTCCGTCTTAAAATACTCTTTAATACCTTCTATTTGATGCACATGTCATAAAAACACAGGGTTACCCTAGTTTCATTTTCCTACCTGGTGATGTTCCCTTATTTTGCCTCCATAGCTCTAAGCTGAGTATGTAATGTTCGGTTACACCCGAAATTAGCCTTCCTTACTTGTTTTATACTCAGTTGCGCATAGCTCAATGGTACCCCGTAACGGCATAAACTAATCGAAATAGTTACAGGCCTCTATATATAAAAAAGATTTGGGCAAAAAAAGAAATTCATTTTGCCATGTCCGTCCGTCCGTCCGTCTGCCCATAAACACGATAACTTCAATAAATTTTGAGGTGTCTTTACGAAATTTTGTACGTAAGTTCCTGGGTACTGACTTCAGATCGCTGTTTAAAATGAACGAAATCGCACTATAACCCCGCCCACTTTTTCGATATCGAAAACTTCAAAAAACCGAAAAAGTGCGATAATTCATTACCATAGACAGATAATGCGTTGAAACTTGGTAGGTGGGTTGACCTTATGACGCAGAATAGAAAATTAGTAAAATTTTGGACAATAGGCGTGGCACCGCCCACTTTTAAAAGAAGGTAATTTAAAAGTTTTGCAAGCTGTAATTTGGCAGGAACGTTACTCCTATTACTATATGTATGCTAAATAAAAATTTGCAAAATCGGATGACGAACACCCTCAAATAAAAGAAATTGTTTGCTAAGTCAAATTTTATCAAAAAATTGAATACATTTACAGTATATAAGTAAATTATGTCAACATTCAACTCCAGTAATGATACGGTGCAACAAAATACAAAAATAAAAGAAAATTTCAAAATGGGCGTGGATCCGCCCTTTTTCGTTAATTCGTCTAGAATACTAGTAATGCTATAAGTCGAACAAAAATTTACCAATCCTTGTGAAATTTGGTAGGGCCATATATTCTATGACGATAACTGTTTTCTGCGAAAATAGGCGAAATCGGTTGAAGCCACGCCCAGTTTTTATACCCAGTCGACCTTCTGTTCTTCCGCTCGGCCATTAACACCATAACTTGAGCAAAAATCGAAATATCTTTACTAAACGTAGTTCGCGTACTTATCTGAACTCACTTTATCTTGCCATTAAAAATGGCCGAAATCCGTCTATGACCACGCCCACTTTTTCGATATTGAAAATTACGAAAAATGAAAAAAATGCCATAAATCTGTACCAAATACCAATAAAGGGATGAAACATGATGATTGGATTGGTTCTTTGACACAAAATATAACTTTAGAAAAAACTTTGTAAAATGGTTGTGACTCCGACCATATTAAGTAGAAGAAAATGAAAAAGTTCTGTAGGGCGTAATCAAAAGCCCTTGGAATCATGGCAGGAATACTGTTCGTGGTATTACATATATAAATCCCTCACTAGGTAGGCACCTTGTTGTTGGTGTGAGGGCTTAGCCGATCTCCATAGTGCCCGACTGTTAGGCGGAGCTGTTTAGGACTGGCATCTACGCCGTTTCGCATCATAGGAGGGCGGCGGTATGTCGATGACCAAGAACTGCCAACCACCTAATCCACGGTGTTATGTGGGCGGTGCCTATTGGGCGATTTGCAGCCAGGGGATAAACTCGGCTGTATTCGAACGGAGCCTTCCCAATACCGGTTCACCTCGGGAAGTATTGATGGCCTTACCACAGTAAGGGGCGCTTCTGTAGCTGACGGTTCTTTCGCCGTATATAATGCTGAACCGCAGAGCCCGCCTTGTCAGGCAGGTGGTCGTACGACCAAGACGAACGACTCATTACCTGATTGTAATAAGGACGATGATAAGAGGAGGACTGAATCTCAAGCCAAGGACGACAAATACGCATTAAGCGATGCGTCGGACTCGGGGAGCGAGAGTAGTGCTGATTCAATGAACTCCATGTTGGAAAAGCACACAAATGAAAACGGAGTAGAAGAGTGGAGAAGGGTACGGAGCAGAGGAAGTAAAAGAGCTCTCTCGCAGTACCGTGCAGCACTAAGAATTTACCAACGCTTGGTAGCAGTGGTCGACCCAACAGAAGTGTAGATCGAGCACTTGGAATGGGCCCATGAGGCCGTAGAAGTAGGTCGAAGGCAGTTCATAAGGTTTGCTGCTTGAAACCCTCGGCCCTGCAACCGGTACGAGGAGGAAAAGCGTCGAATGGCAGAATGAAGAGGCAACTTTCGGCGGAAGGCGACAAGCCTGCTTTCAAGAGGCAGAAAGGAACCATTTCCAGAGCCGCGAGACAGGGCAGTCGCATAGACAAGACAAAGCTGTAAGACAGATGGGCCCCAACAGCGAGGTAGCAACTACCTCGAAAGCTGCGAGTCAGAGGGAAGTTCCAACTACGGAATTAGTAGATAAGCCAAAGGGAGATAACGCTAGGACTCTGGCTTTTTCGGAGGTGCTAAGGGGAGTTAAAGCTAAGACTTTGGTTTTCTCGGAGGTGCCAAAGGGAGTTAACACTAAGGCGCCTTCACACTCTCTACCATTTTTACACGTACAAAGTGCCGTATAGAACCACACCAACAAAACAACGTGGTGTACGAAATTCAATGCAAAGGTGGGGATAACGAGAACGGCAACAAAATCTACGTTGGATCAACGAAAAGAGCACTAGGAACCCGATTGGCAGAGCACGACGACGATATAAAAAAGAAGAAGACCAGCAGTACACTTGCTCAAAACGCAATAACACACGGACACAAACCTGATCTAAAAAATGCAACAATTATAGACGTGGAGAAGAGAGAAAAGACGAGATACACATTGGAAAGGTTAAACATATTGCAAAGAAGGGAGAGAACGATGAACAGAAAAGAAGACACCAAGTTTGTTGCTGCTAGCTGTTTGGCTTGTTTATGACATTTTTGTATGACAAAAGTACCCCATGACCATGGTACTGATGGATGTTTTTAGTTTTAAGTGTTGGTTGTTTTATGTTGTGTGATGTTGTGTGATGTTTACACGTTAATTTAATACTTTTTATGTAAGTTTGACACCAATGTTCCTATAGTGGGTTATGTGTTTCCAAAAATTGATTTACTGTTTGTTTTGGTTTTGCCTTTATGTTATTTTTTGTTTAAAATAAAGATTATACCCCTGAGGATGCCAAGGAGCTTGGCGAAACGTAGGGTGATATTGGAGAAAAAGTACGAGTTTTTACTTGGACTAACTACACTAGGCCAGCAAAGCCTAATAAAATTCAAACTAACACTCCGGCTTTTCCCGATAATCTGAGTTATGTGGCAAAGCAGTCACTGACTGTGGCGCTGGTTGGCCGCAGCAGTATTTTCGGACAGATGACTACTGAAAGGTGGAGATCTGTAGAAAGAGGAAGTATTAACTTAATTCTTAAGATGATGCGGGAACAACCAAGTAAGCCCTTTTCCAACCTTTGATTCGGGGGGATGGCATAATGGTGTGAAGATGATAGCGTGCGACAACATCGCGAGCTTGCGGTGGCTGGAGGAAGTGTTTCCAAACATCCAAAGACAAGGCACGAACGCATGGTATGAGGTGGTGGATAAAGCGCAAATCCCCACGGTACCAAAAGCTAAGGTATGGATAACATGCGTGATGAAGTTGGAGGATACACTGCGACTTCTGCAGAATCAGAGTCCGAACATAACGACACAGGATTGGAAGGTACTTACTGTATCTCGGCCTACGGAGGAAGGTCAGTTCTATATCTTCCAAATATACAAGCAGGAGGAGGATATATTGTACACGCATCTTGAAAAAATTTCCTTTGGTACAGGCAAAATGTATACGCGACTCAGGAAAAGAAGTCCCGAGGATAAAAATCCCAACAAGCTGGAAGTGGGCGAAGTCGAAAAGAACCTCAAAAGCCTAAGGGAAAAAAGACAGGTGGAGATAGCCGACGTCACCACGAAGGTGTTAGAAGAGGACCAACAGCCAGATGGTACTGTGAGTCGCACAGAGGAACATCCGGCACAACAGTTACAAGAGGCTGAAGGTGGCTTCGAACACTCTAAACCAAAAGGGCAAGGGGAGCACGACGACGTCACGACGAAGGTGCTGGAGGGAGAGAAACAGTCCAATGGTGCTGCGAGTCCTACGGATAAACCTCCAACACAGTTAAGTGGCGTCGAGCGAGCTCCCCCAACCCTTGAGGAGGGTTCCTTTGACGTGGCGCTGATCCAGGAGCCGTGGCTCTCATCGGGAGGAAGGGTTTCTGGACTTATCGCGCGGGGATTTGGGGGAGAAGCAGATACGAACGAGAGAGGCGAATCTCCATTTTGTTACATCCTGCAAACCAATTTGCAGATAGCCAACAGGGGAAATATCGCTACATATATTGGTCCAACATCCAGAAATGTTGTGGATATTACACTGAGCTCCGAACGTGATATATCTAGGTATGATTGGATGGTTATTGATAGACTATCCTTCTCCGAACATATGTATATCAGTTCAGCATCCCCCTAAAGAGGGTAGAGAAGGCAGGAACCTTTAGAAACCCTAGGTCAACAAACTGGACTAAATTCCAGAAACAGGTAGAAATGAAACTGGGACAACCGAACGAGTTTGCCAATGTGGAAGAACTGGAGGAGTCTAATGAATTCCCAACAAGGACGCTTATGACTGCATATAACAAAGCTTGTCCTCTTAGAAGATTCAGAGGGAAAGCAAAGCCGCCATTGTAGAGCAATGAGCAGAGTCTTCTAAGAAGACAAGTAAAAGAAATGTTTAAGCTAGCAAAGACCGCGGAAAGCGAAGCGTGTCGGGACGAGTACAGGGATCTACTGAGGATCTACAAGCGTGAAATTTCCAGGAAAAGTTTCTGTACGGACATACAGTGCTCCAGCGAAACAGCACGGTTGATAAAAGTCTTAGCAAGGGGAAATATAGTCGAGAGACTAATAAAGAAAGATAACGGGGAATGGTCACGTAATAGTGAGGAATCCCTTGAGGTGCCATCAGATAGCAGTCACACTTCGATCACGGAACGGGTAGTGCCGGGCTTATTGACGATACCAAGATCGAATGGGCACTGGAGGCATTTTCTATGTTTAAATCGCCGGGTCCAGATGGTATATTTCCGGCCATGCCACAAGTTTCAAGTAGGGCGGTCGTGGAATAGCTTAAAATAATATTCGATGCGTGCATAGGACTGAAACATGTACCAGACTCTTGGAGAACTGCTCGTGTAGCTTTCCTACCAAAGGCGGGAAAGATAGGTCACGTGTATGCCAAAGATTATAAACCCATTAGCTTAACATCATTTCCGCTCAAAACCTTTGAAAGGCTGATAGATATGTACATAAAGTCCAACGTGGATGAAATACTGGTCTCCACAAAACAATATGCGTACACCAAAGTCGGAAGACACCGCATTGCATAGGGTGGTAATAAGCGTAGAGAAAGCCCTGGAATATAAGGAATATGCTCTAGGAGTCTTCTTAGACTTTGCCGGAGCATTCAATAATGTTTCCAAATGGGCGATTATAGATGGTCTTAATTACATTAAAGTACATCCAGCCTTAACCAGATGGATCGGCTGCATGTTAAATTGCAGGAAGATAACATCAGAATGGGGATTATGCGAGGCCACGAAATCAGTGGACAGGGGAATCCCGCAAGGAGGGGTTCTATCACCTCTGCTGTGGACGCTGGTCATCAAGCAACTGCTCAGACGATTCGTAAAACTTACAACCTACGCGGATGACGTTGCAATTATCATAAGTGGAAAGTGCCTTCCAACGGTTAGCTCTTTGATTAATCAGGCGCTTAGGGATATTCATACCTGTGCATCAAATGTGGGGTTGAAAGTCAAGGCGGATAAGACGGATATGGCCTTATTTACAAAGAAGTACAAGGTCCCAAATTGGATCAGGCCTAAGTTAGGAGGCTTGACCCTACAGGAGAAACCTTGCACAAAGTATCTAGGAATCACCCCAGACAGTAAGCTGTAATGGAAGCTCAACGTTGAGGAGAGGGTGAAGAAGGCTTCAACGGCACTTTATGCATGTAAGAGAAAGCTGGGGTGTACGTGGGGCTTATCGCCCTCTCTTTCTCATTGGGTTTTTAGAGCGATTGTAAGCCCTACGCTATATTACGGAGTTTTTGTTTGGTGGAAAGCCACACAAAAAACAACCTACCTCAAAAAATCAGAGGGGGTATACAGATTATCAATGATTAGCATTACGGGAGCCCTGAAAAGAACCCCGACAGCTGCAATGTAAGCCATTCTGCACATTCCACCTGTAGACCTGGTAGCAAAGAATATAGCGTTAACAAATGCAACGCGATCTTAAGGCCACAATAGAGGTGGACGGTTTGCGCAAGGGTGCTCAAATGGCGGACTAGACCATACATGTGTACACAGATGGTTCCAAAGTAGTGGAAAGAGTAGAGTCTGCGGTATACTGTGCCGATCCGGAAATAAACAGATCCTACAGGCTGCCGGATTACTGTAGCGTTTTCCAAGCGGAAATAGTAGCCCTAAACAAAGCAGTAGAAACCCTGGAAGAAAATAGCCCAAGCTGCAATCGTCTTAACTTTCATGTAGACAGTCAAGCAGCAACTAAGGCAATAATCTCGCATACCGCAACATCTGAAGGCGTGTTAATCGGGACAGGGAGAAGCATACATCTATATTGGGTCCCAGGGCATATGGGAATAGATGGGAATGAAAAAGCGGATGAACTAGCTCAAAAGGGCCGCATCTCTTGAAGTTTGATCCGTAGATATCCCAATTAGACTAGGCGAAATTAAGTGAAGGCGGGAGGTGCACGAGATCGGGGTTGTAAAATGTCGAAGATTATGTGCAGGTCTTATAACCTTAGACTAACAAAGTTGCTTCTATCATTAAAAAGAGAGGACAGTAGACTCATTACGGGTATTCTGACTGGGCACAGCCTTCTGGCGTCACATGCATTTAAATTAGGCTTGGTCAGTGATATCAGATGTAGGACGTGCGGGCTGGAGGAGGAAACGATCGAGCACGTTCTGTGCTCTTGCCGTGGGGTGCCAAGCTAAGACTTCAGCTATTAGGAGTGATACAGTTGTCAGATCTAGAAGCAGCAAGTGGCTTAAATCCTAGGAAGCTTCTAGTATTTTCCAAGAGGATGGAGTTATTTTATAACATAGGTCCTGGTTTTTGATAGGGTTTTTCAGATTGGTCGTTAAAACAAACTTCTGGTAACACTATGGACTTATTCAGTCTATTTGAGGTCCTCATGGACCGGCCAGTTCAACCCAACCTAACCTACATATATATAAATAAATTAGCGATACCCGACATATGATGTTCTTGGCCACCCTGGTCCACATTTTGGCCGATATCTCGAAAACGCCTTCACATATACAACTAAGGGCCACCCCCTTTTAAAACCATCATTAATACCTTTAATTTGATACCCATATTGTACAAACACATTATAGAGTCATCCGTGGTCCACCTTTATGGCGATATCTCGAAACTATCTATGGCCAGTCCCTTTTAAAATATTCTTTAATACCTTTCATTTGTTACCGATGTCATACAAACACATTCCAGGGTTTCCTTCGGTTCATTTTCCTACATGGTGATTTTCCCTTATTTTGTCTCCAAAGCTATCAGTTGAGTATGTAATATTCGGTTACACCCGAACTTAGCCTTCCTACTTGTTTATTTGTTTATTTTGTATTTATCTTATAAATCGCTTAGGTATGTACATCTGTTCACTATATATTTCTTATCTTATACGGCCGATTATATGGATATTACGAATGGGATAACATTATTGTTCAGACAACCCCGTCCTTACTTGCTTTTTTTTTTTTTTTTAATTCCAAATAGGTGGCAACCAACATCCTTAGTGGTAACACGTAGATAGAAAGTCTATGAAGTCTATCTATTTACAAAATTTCAATCAAATGGGTTTAGCCATTTTCGAGAACGTTCCCGATATACAAAAAAAAAACATAAAGAAATTAATGAAAGAAGTGTGTGCACTTTTCTTTATTTAATCATTAAAAATACAGTCACGGTCTTAATACTACAGTTCATTTATGCAATCATAAATAGAACAAACAATAACAAGAAATTTTTATTTTGAATGGGAATAAGTAAATATTTTTCCCAAAACGCGCTTATTTCATTTCGATAGAATATACTTTGTTATATTGAAATTGTTAGTTTTCTAGAACAAAAACAGTTTGTTCACTTGTTTAAATACAAGAAGAAAAAGTTTTGTTTGTATGTATGTATTTAACGAAACCAACGTTTTGGCCACTTCGGAAAGATCCCGGGATTTTTCATCAAAATCTTGCGGATCGGTAAAAAATTTTCAGGAGCAGCTCCTTACGGAGGAGCCATGCTTAGTTCACTTTCTCCAGCGAGGCTTCGAACCTAACCCCGGTCTAAGGAACTGCTGCTGTTGCCTGTATGTCTCGTACAAAGCGTAGTTTCAACGGTGGAGATGTTCTATCTCCTAATACTCGTTGTCCACACAATTTCTTTAAATCATTTCTGACTCCTTACTGGCCACACACAAAGACGATGTACGGTTGCTATTAATGGTCTTTTAATACTCATGACTTTCGTCACACTGTTTGCAACAACGCTGGCCTATTGTTAATCGCTCCTTTGTTTTTTTGGGCACCACCTGCCAACACACAAGCAGTCCAAGTGGATATTATTACGTAACTCATGGGAGAAAATAGTAGGTATAATCCTACATAATTTAAATTTTACAAGGACCTTGGTAAACATTTTTTTTAAATATAGATCAAAATTTGCAAACGTCTTCGTTAAACTAAAACAATATTTTAGAATGAAAGTCGACCGCTTTTATGTTGAAAGATGTTAAGGTTATATGCTCAATCCAAACGGTTGCTTTCCGACCTTTTGATACAAGAATTCTTGAATGCGCTGGTTTATTAAATAGTAGGGAAATTGTGATTGCAGCTGCGCATTGGCGGACAAAGAAAAAAGCAAAATTAATCGCGGTTACAGCTGGTGCAACCAACAGAGCACTCGAAGCTGGACAATGTCGCATAGGGAATAAGACATTTATTCCACTTGGTTATAGAACCAAAACAAATAATATATATATAGGTGCTATTAAAGTGAATCCACCCTTCATCTCGGGTTCTAAAGTAGGCATAATTCCACTTTGCAGTAGTCAATTAACACCAAACACACCACTGCGAGTCAGTGGATGGCGTTCAATAAGTATAGACCGTAAGGATCATGTAGCTGAACTCCGGAATACTGCCCTGCCCGTACTGGCGACGACAATTTGTATGAACATTTATGCAGCAGGAGGAGTAACTTTAACAAAACCAATGATTTGTGCTGGACTTGATAATTTTGATGCATGTTGAGGTGATTCTGGATCACCAGGCGTTGTGAGATGAGAACGTCGTGCGGTGTTATCATTTGGGAGTGATTGTGGAGGCTCCGAAATTCCAGGTGTATATACGAATATAACTAATGAGAAATTTCTAAACTTTATAAACCAAGTGATGAATTGTTAATTTGCAGAACGCCCCATTTCAGATTTTTTGTCATAAACGACCAAACTTACGTCAAAGCATATTGAATTTATGCTCAAATAGGGCGTAATCGAAATGGAAGCTGAGATACATAGTGTACCATACTAAGTGTGTCAACTAAGTGATAAACGTCAACATTACAAACAGCCTCGCTCACCTGATGCAAATCTCAGATCTAGAGTTGCATTTTTGGTACGTAGGACTACTTAAAGCTGAGTTGCATTTAATAGTTTAAAAAAATTTTGTGAAATATAAATAATTGAAGATATGTGATCTCCAACAATGCGAAAACCTACGGAAAGCAAAATTCATTTAAATTGGAGTGAAAAAGTCAGGAGAAACTTAACAAAATATAGAGAGCCGCACGTGTAACATGTTTTCGGAATTAATTGACGCATATACCAGCGAAATGAAAGAACGCGCCTTTGACAAAAAATTTTGCTATGCTTTTTCAAAAAAAAAAAAAAAATTCCTAGTAATTGTTTGTTTATTTATATGTATGTATATTTGCACAGTTGAATTGTGTTATCAAATTGATATGTCTACAATGACTGTATTTTTTAAATGGTTTTATTTTGCTTGACTCTGTGTAGCGGCCGGCCGGCCGTTATTTACGAATCGTATTTGTGGTCCGATTTGGCTCATATTTGGAATATTCCATACAGTCCGGTAGAAGTGACATCAAAATATTTTGGAGTTCGAGGAGAGACAAGCATACGTGGCGCTGAGTCGAGTAAAGTCTTTGGAAGCATTGTGTATTGAGGACTTAGATTGTAACAAATTGTCAGGAAAGAGACATGCAATAATCTTATCTTAATAAAATAATAAATAAAATATCATAATCTTATTAATATTATAAATGCGAAAGTTTGGATGTTTAGATGTTTGGAATTTCTGAATGATTTTCGGGATACGTCCGGGATCCCGTCGAAGTTATTTCGGGGTCATTTGGGGATCCTTCCAGTATCATTTCTGGATCCCGTCAGGGTCATTTCGGGACTTTTTCGGGATTATTTGGGGACCCTTCTGGTATCATTTCTGGATAGTTTTCGGGATCCCTCCGGGTTCCCGTGATGATTATATCTGAACTTTTTCGGGAGTATTCCTTCTGGGGTCATTTCTGGATCGTTTTCTGGATCCCGTCAAGATCATTTCGGGAATCCGTCGGAACGGTTACACGGATTTTAATGAAATTTGTGGACAAAGATATACAATAATTACTGGCTAAACATTTTTCGAAAAAAAATTTCTACAGATAATTTCAACCTAGAGCCTTGGGTACTTTTACTTTAAAGTATGTACTTCTTAAAAGCTTCAATAGAATATGTGTATGTAGAACGTAATAATAACCTAGTTGCATAATCGCATTATTCGTTTTTGAATAGTCCGAAGCAATTCAAACTTTTGTCAATTACGATTCGAATCTCGGTGAGACCTTTGATTACATTACGAAATTGCCTGATGATGATTACGTTGGCGGTTTTCGAAATGGATCCATCGCAATATGCCAGTAAATTTTTCTTTCCTTCTTTTCAGTTTCTCTTAGAAAAACATAGTAATTGAACATTCAATTATTTTAAGCCGGTGTCAAGCTCATGAATTAATAATAATAAAATACTTTTCGTATCTGAATTTCAAACCTATCTTGGAACTTTTATACAAATGGATCAAGCCGCAAACCTCAGTGACAGCAACTAAGTGAAAGGTCTTAGAATCTAACACATTATCGATGTACCAAATTCCACCCAAATCGATTGATCCGTTTCCGAGATAGTGGTTGATAAACACTGTAGTATACGTAATAATTAGATGAGGGGGCAAAAATAAGTGGCAACCATACTTGGAAACATCTCTATCGGAATTCGGAAGGAAACACCTTCCATTTAGTACCCATGCTGGCATATCTCCTCGTATTTTTTTTGTTAAATTTCAAATATGTGCCAATATTGTGTAAATATCCTCAGTGGCAATACCTAGATAGAAAGTCTTAGGTTATGGGATACTACCGATGTAGCAAATTTTATTCAAAATTTAAGTCGTTTCCGCGATAGTGGTGGATGTACAAAGAGATTTCGTTTGATACCCATATTGGCATATCTCATGTAATTTTTTTTAAGTTCCATAAAGATGGCAGGCAACCTTGTGAAAACATCCTCAGTGGCAATACCTAGATGGAAAGTTTTAAAATGTTATACATTACCTATACACAAAGTTTCAGTCGCTTCAGCGATAGTACTGGATGTACAAAGAGATATAAATAATAAAGTGAGGTGGCAACTCTAAATGTCAAACATACTTAAAAATTTCTCTATTGATATGCGGAGTGTAACACCTTCCGTTTGATACCTATATTGGTATATCCCATATAATTATACCTTACATGAAAATGAAATGGTATGTTAACCTCGTCACGAATCCCAAAATTGTAAGTCCTTAAAGGAAAATAAATAGACCCACCATTAAGTATACCGAAATAATCAGGATGAAGAGCTGAGTTGATTTAGCCCTGTCCGTCTGTCCGACTGTCGGTTTGTATGCGAACTAGTCCCCAATTTTTAAGATATCTAGATAAAATTTGGTGAGCGGGTGTATTTAGGTATCCGATTAGAAATTTGTGGGAACCGGTCGGATCGGACCACTATATCATATATCCTCCATACCCCCGATTTTTTAGAAAAAGAGGATTTTTGTCATATCTTCCTCAATTTATCAGATTAAAGCTTCAAACTTCACCAAATAATTTCGTATATTGCACATATTGTTGTCTGAAAAAAGGATGAGATCGGTCGTATATATAGCATATATCATCCACAACCGATTGTTCATATAAAAAACTTTTCGTAATTACTGCCCCATTTTAAGAGCTGGAGGCTTCAAATTTCACCGAATGCTTACGTATCTAATCTAATATATATTATAAATGGGAAAGTTTGGATGCTTGTCCAGACGTTTGTCTTTGTGCCTCAATCACGCAAGAACGACTGGACGCATTTGGATGAAATTTGGAACACACATATCCGATAGTCTAGAAGGATCTGCTACCTTTATTTTTTTTGAAAAGGGGGGAGGTCCCCGCGCCCTAGGAACAGTTATAATTTAATTATTGTATTTTTTCGTCTTTGTGACGGAATCACGCCCGAACGGCTACACGAATTTTGATGAAATTTGGGACACAGACAATAGTCTACTGGCGAAATTTTTTTCGAACACGGATAATTACTTTTTGATAATTTTTACACATCATAACTTTACGTATACTGACCTTCACCAATATTACAAACTATATGGGTGAAATAAGTCGAGGGTTTACAAAGTGAGCAGTGAAATCCTCCGTCCAATAATTAAATGAAATTTTGGAAAAACGATCGGTGGTGCTCTCCGTCTCCTCCCGCCATCCTCCCTCTTTCAATTTTTTTTTATTAAAACGCTTTTATTAGCTTTACCTGTATGTTTGTCGCTTTTCATTCGCTTCAGCGCGCCTGCTGCCTTATTAACATGCTTTTATAATTAGCTTCCTTCACCTTATTTGTAATCCCGTCAGGTTCATATCGAGACCCTTCTGGGATCATTTCTGGATGGTTTTCGGGATCCGTCCGGGATTCCGCCAGGGTAATTTCGGGATCATTTTGGGACCCTTCCGAGATAATTTCTGTAAAGTTTTCGGGATCCGTCCGGGTTCCCGTCGGGGTTATTTTGGGAGATTTTCGGGACTATTATGGGATCATTTCGGGGCTATTTCGCGATCATTTGGGGACACTTCCGGCATCATTTCTGGGTGGGTTTCGGGAGCGGTCCGACATCCCGTTGGGTTATTTTCGGGATCATTTGCGTACCTTGGAGAGATAAATTCTTTATGGCCTCCGGCATCATTACGAGACTTTTTCGTCGGGGTCATTTCGGCACTTTTTCGGGATCATTTGGGGTCCCTTCCGGTATCATTTCGGGATGGTTTTTGGGATCCGTCCGGGATCCCGTCGGGGCCATCTCGGGACTATTTGGGGACCATTTGGGAGCCTTTCCGGCATCATTTCTGGATAGTTTCCGGGATCCGTCGGGGATCCCTTCAGGTTCATTTCGGGACTTCCTCGGGATCATTTGAGGACCTTTCCGGCATCATTTCTGGATGGTTTTCGGTATCCGTCCGATATCCGCACCTTTTCGGGATTATTTGGGGTCCATTCCCGTGATCCCGTCGGGGACTTTTTCTCAACTAATACGGGATCATTTGGGGACGATTTCGGCATCATTTCTGGATGGTTTTCGGGATCCCGTCAGGGTCATTTCGGGACTTTTTTGGGATCATTTGGGGTCCCTTCAGGCCTCATTTCTGGATGGTTTTTGGGATCCGTCCTTGATCCCTTCGGGGTCATTTCAGGACCTTTTCGGGATTATTTGGGGTCCCTTCCGGCATCATTTCTGGATGGTTTTCTGGATACGTCCGGTATCTCATTGGGGTCATTCCAGGAATTTTTCGGGATCATTTCGAGTACCTTCCGGCATCATTTCTAGATGGTTTTGGGGACCCGTGTGGGATCCCATCGGGGATCCTAATACGGTATCATTTCGGAACTATTAGGGGATAATTTGGGGACCTTTCCGGCATCATTTCTGTATAGCTTTCGAGATCCGTGCGGGATCCCGTCGGATTTATTTCAGGACTTTTTCGGGACTATTTCGGTATCATTTGGGGCATTTTCCGGCATCATTTCTGTATGGTTTTCGGGATCCGTCCGGGATCCCGCCGGGGTCATTTCAGAACTTTTTCGGGATCATTTGGGGTCCCTTCCGGCATCATTTCTAGATGGCTTTCGGGATACGTCCGGTATCCCATCGGGGTCATTCCAGGAATTTTTCGGAATCATTTCGGGTACCTTCCGGCATCATTTCTAAATGGTTTTGGAGACGCGTCTGGGATTCCCTCGGGGATACTAATACGGGATCATTTCGGAACTATTAGGGGATCATT
Organism: Eurosta solidaginis; assembly: GCF_040869045.1. NCBI lineage: Eukaryota > Metazoa > Arthropoda > Insecta > Diptera > Tephritidae > Eurosta > Eurosta solidaginis. Next base: position 254,084,742 of record NC_090320.1, on the reverse strand, counting down.
TGGGGACCTTTCCGGCATCATTTCTGTATAGTTTTCGAGATCCGTGCGGGATCCCGTCGGATTTATCTCAGGACTTTTTCGGGATCATTTGGGGCATTTTCCGGCATCATTTCTGTATGGTTTTCGGGATCCGTCCGTGATCCCGCCGTGGTCATTTCGGGACTTTTTCGTAATCATTTAAGGATGGTTTTCAGGATCCGTCCGGGACCCCGTCAGGGTAATTTCTGGACTTTTCTGGGACTATTTCGGGATTAGTTGGGGACCCTTTAGGGGTATTTCAGGACTTTTTCTATATTATTTCGGGATCATTTGGGGCCTTTCCTGCATCATTTCTTGATGGTTTGCCGGATCCATCAGGGTCATTTCGGGACTTTTTCGGGATCATTTGGGGTCCCTTCCGGCCACATTTCTAGAAGGTTTTGGGGATCCATCCGGGATCCCTTCGGGGCCATTTAGGGACTTTTTCGGGACTATTTCGGGGTCATTTGGGTATTTTCCGGCGCCATTTCGGTTTGGTTTTCGGGATCTGTCTGGGATCCCATCAAGGTAATTTTGGGGCTTTTAGGGGATCATTTGGGGACCTTTTCAGCATCATTTCTGGATAGTTTTCGGGGTCCCGTCGGGGTCATTTCGGGACTTTTTCGGGATCATTTAAGGATGGTTTTCAGGATTCGTCCGGGATCCCGTCAGGGTAATTTCTGGACTTTTTTGGGACTATATCGGGATTATTTGGGGACCATTAAGGGGCATTTCTTGACTTTTTCTGTATTATTTCGGGATAATTTGGCGACCTTTCCGGCATCATTTCTTGATGGTTTGCCGGATCCATCAGGGTCATTTCGGGACTTTTTCGGGATCATTTGGGGTCCCTTCCGGCCTCATTTCTAGATGGTATTGGGGATCCGTCCGGGATCCCTTCGGGGTCATTTCGGAGTTTTTCTCGACTGATACGGTATTATTTGGTGACCCTTTTGGCATCACTTCTGGATAATTTTCGGGATCTGTCCGAGATAACGTCGGGGTTATTTCGGGACGATTTCGGGATCATTTGAGGATCTTTTCGGCATCATTTCTGGATAGTTTTCGAGATCCGTCCGGGACACGTCGGGGTCATTTCGGGACTTTCTCGGGACTATTTCGGGATCATTTGAATTATTTTCCGGCATAATTTCTCTATGGTTTTCGGAATCCGTCCGGGATCCCGCCGTGGTCATTTCGGGACTTTTGCGGGATCATTTAAGGATGCTTTTCAGGATTCAGGTCCTTTTGGACTTTTTCGGGATTATTTGGGGACCCTTTAGGGGCATTTAATGACTTTTTCTGTATTATTTCGGGACCATTTTGGGATCATTTGGGGACCCTTCCGAGGTCATTTCTGGATCCGTCCGGGATGCCGTAGAAGTCATTTCGAGATTTTTTGGTTACTTTTTTGGAATAGTTTTGGGACCCTTCCGGGATCATTTCTATATCCGTGCGGGATCCCATCGGGGTCATTTCCGGACTATTTCGGGATCATTTTGGGACCCTTCTGGAATCATTTCTGTATGGTTTTCGCGATCCGACGTGGATCCACTCGGGGCCATTTCGGAACTTTTTCTGGACTATGTCGGGATAACATAGAAACACTTCCTGGATATTTTCTGGATGATTTTTGAGACCCGTTTTTTTGGGACTATTCCGGGAACTTTTGGAGATCCTTCCGAGGCATTTCTGAATGGTTTTCGGGATCCGTCCGCGATAGCATCGGGGTCATCATCAGCATACAATAAGAATTCAGCATAACTGAAACAATGACGTATGTCATTAATAAAGATAACAAATAATAAGGGTCCCAACACGCTTATGGGCGAAATCGGTTCAAGCCACGCCTAGTTTTTATACACAGTCGACCGTCTGTCGTTCCGCTCGACCGTTAACACGATAACTTGAGCAAAAATCGATAAATCTTTATTACACTTAGTTGACGTACTTATCTGATCTCACTTATTATTAAAAATGGGCGAAATCTGACTATGACCACGCCCACTTTTTCGATATAGATAATTTCGAAAAATTTAAAAAATTCCATAAGTCTATACCAAATACGAATAAACGGATGAAACATGGTGATTGGATTGGTTCTTTGACGCAAAATATAATCTTAGAAAAAACCTTGTAAAATGGGTGTGTCACCTACCATATTAAGAAGAAGAAAATGAAAATGTTGTGCAGGGCGAAATCAAAAGCCCTTGGAATCATGACATGAATACTGTTAGTGGTATTGCGTATATAAATAAATTATCGGTACCAGACAGGTGATGTTCTTGGTCACACTGTTCACCATTTTGGCCTATATCTCGAAAAGACCTTCACATATTCAACTAAGGGTCACCTCTTTTATAACCATCATTAATAACTTTAATTTGATAGCCATATTGTACAAACACATTATAGAGTCACCCCTGGTCCACCTTTATGGCGATATCTCCAAAAGACGTCCAGTTACAGAACTATGGCCCACTCCCTTTTACGATATCTCGAAAAGGCATCCACCTTTAGAACTATGGCCCACTCCCTTTTAAAATACTCTTTAATACCTTCCATTTGATATCGATGTCATACAAACATGCCAACGTTACCCTAGGTTCATTTTCCTACATGGTGATTTTCCCTACCTATTTTTTATACCCAGCTATATTTGTACACAGGCTATTATAACATTGAATGGATAACGGTTGGTTGTACAGGTATAAAGGAATCGAGATAGATATAGACTACCATATATCAAAATCATCAGTATCGAAAAAAATTTGAGACATTTCCGTCCGTCTGTCCGTTTACACGATAACTTGAGTAAATATTATAGAATAGATTGGTATTGAAAATCAGAGAAATCGGATGATAACCACGCCCTCTTTTTATATATATATAACATTTTGGAGAACACAAAAAACCTGATTATTTAGTAAATAATACCTAGAATGTTCAAATTTTACGTGTGCACTGATATTGAGACTGTTGATAAAAATTTGAAAAAATTGTTTAAAATGGGCGTGGCACCGTCCACTTGTGATAAAATCAATTTTACAAATATTAATTATCATAAATCAAAAATCGTTATACCTATCGCTAAAAATTCGGCAGAGAGGTTGCCTTTGCTGTGAGGTATACTTTGAAGAAAAATTAACGAAATCGGTTAAGGACTACGCCCACTTTTATGTAAAAGATTTTTAAATGGGTCGTGGACGAATAAAATAAGCTATATCTTTGCAAAAAAGGCTTTATATCAATGGTATTTCATCTCCCAAGTGGATTTATAACAATATTAAAAAATGGCATATTTTAATAAATAATTAAAAATTTTAATAAATAACAAATTTAAAAAAATAGGCGTTGTACCGCCCCTTTTATTTCTAAGTAATTTCCTATGCTTCGGGAGCCACAACTCGAAGAAAATTTGTTCAAAATAGAACCATATGTATATGTATTATTGCGCAGCCTTATGAAGTCACAGCCGAAGAAAGACCCGCCTTTACTTGTTCCCCTAATTTCACTTCCTTTAGTTTTATTTGTTAATTCCTTTCGTTTTATGTTTTTCCATCATTTTCAGAACAAACTGGGTAACCATGCAATCCATTTTTGGGTAACTTCGCGGAAAGCTAGAATCTTGAAACTTGGAACACACACTAAAACCCGATGGAAAGTAAAGAAATCATGAAAATTATAAAAAGCGTACGAGCTGGGAAGTTTTTCTTTCGACTCTTAAGAATTTTCCAGAGACTTTAAACGAAGCTTCAGGCCTTACAAGTTTTAATATTTATGTTAAGAGAGTTTTCTAACATTTTTATCATGTAAATTCTTGTGACCGCTTTTTAAGAAACTTTCCTGGGTTTACGCTCCAGGAATAGCACACCAATATTTCAGAAAAAAAGTTGTTTGAATTAGCAGAACAGAATTAGCAGCGGGGTCGCCCCTCGGCAGTGATTTGGCAAGCACTCCGAGTGTATTTCTGCAAAGAAAAGCCTCTCAGTGAAAACGAAACTGCCTTGCAGATGCCGTTCGGAGTCGGCGTATTACATGTAGGTCCCGTCCAGTCAATTTGTAGGAAACATTTAAAGGATCAAGACACAAAATTTCTCTAGGTGGTCTTGGAAACGTGAGAATTTAAAAAATCGGACGAACTTGAAAATTATGTTTCAAGTTTGAAGGAGCCCTTGATTACACAGTGTCCTGATACTTTGAACGAAACTTGGGCTTTATTGGGTTATATATTTAGGATAAAAGTGCTTACTAGATGAAACATGGATCGGGATGTTTAGAGATATTTAGAAATCCCGTTAAGTGCATGTGGGATCTTATGACCTCTGATTAACCTCCCGTAGAGCTTCATACTAATTAAGAAGATACTTCAGAAACTTTTAGCAATGCAACATGAGGAAAACAATTTTTTATTAAGTGGTCTAGGGATCGTGAAATTTTAAAAACAACCGAAATTGGAAGATTTGCTTTCGCGTTTAAGAAACTTCCCGATAACCCTAATACCTGAAACTTTCAACAAAGCTTCGGGCTCTTGGAAATTGAACTATTAAGGATAAAAGAGTTTTCCAGATTAGATAGCATCGAGATACTTAGACAATTCATTTGAAAAATGTGGAATGTTGCGAGCGCTATTTGAATATTTTTCCGTAGAACTATAATCTTGAAATTGAGACAATTCTAAAGAACTCGATGCCATAGTAACATGAAAAAAAAACTAGGTGTTTCAGGGAGCGCAAAAACTCAAAAAATAGTTCTTACGATATTGTTTTCTAGTTTTGAAGAACTTCCCTATAAGAGACATGAAATCTTAAACGAAATTTTGGCATATATTAGCTTGTAATATTTAAGATTAATAAGTTTTCTATATGAGGCAAGGATCGAATTAAAGGTATTAAGAAAATGTGGAAGCTTGCGATGGATTTTTGAGTAGCTTCTCATTGAAGTAGTAAATTTAAACCCTACGCTTAGTTCAGTACACCATGACAATACATTAAAAGGGGAAAGAGTTTCACTTTTTGTCGCAGTTGTGGACAAAAAAACCTCCTAGAAAACTGCATGCTTGAAATTTTGATCGTTTTTCTGGGGCCTAAATAAGAAACTACCTACTACCAGAATTTCCCCTAGGGGGCTCAAGGACCTAGGTACAAAAGCACTGAAACAATGCTACAAAGGAGAAAATAAAAATAACATAACACATTTTTAACACTTCCTTTATATAAATGGTTTTAAATGCAGAGTAAAATGTGTCCCTAAACAAGGACATAATGCTGATGAATTTTAATTTTGAAATTTTAACAGTAGGTATTGTAAACGACTTACCAATGCAATTTCATTACCACTCTTTCTTCTATGCCCACTTCCGATTCCACTACCGCTTCAATTCTTTCCTCCACTCTTCTTCACACTCCTATTCCAAAATGTATGTCAAAAGTGGTATGGGTATAATTATCACATAAAGAGAAGCAACTTTTAATGTTTATAATATTTTTATACTCAGTTGAGCAGAGCTCACAGGGTATATTAACTTTGGATAACGGTTGGTTGTACAGATATAAAGGAATCGAGATAGATATAGACTTCCATATTTCAAAATCATAAGGATCGAAAAAAAATTTGATTGAGCCATGTCCGTCCGTCTGTCCGTCCGTTAACATGATAACTTAAGTAAATTTTGGGGTATCTTGATGAAATTTGGTATGTAGGTTCCTGAGTTCTCATCTCAGATCGCTATTTAAAATGAACAATATCGGACCATAACCACGCCCACTTTTTCGATATCAAAAATTTCGAAAAACCGAAAAAGTGCGATAATTCATTACCAAAGATGGATAAAGCGGTGAAACTTGGTACGAAAGTTGAACTTATGACGCAAAATAGAAAATAAGTAAAATTTTGGACAACGGGCGTGGCACCGCCCACTTTTAAAAGAAGGTAATTTAAAACTTTTGCAAGCTGTAATTTGGCAGTAGTTGAAGATATCATGATGAAATTTGGCAGGAACGTTACTCCTATTACTGTATGTATGCTTAATAAAACACTTTAAAAACAATTTTTTTTTTAAGTCAAATTTAAACTTAAAATTTACTATCTTTACGGTATATAAGTAAATTATGTCAACATTCAACTCCAGTTATGATATGGTGCAACAAAATGCAAAAATAAAAGAAAATTTCAAAATGGGCGTGGCTCCGCCCTTTTTCATTTAATTTTTCTAGGATACTTTTAATGCCATAAGTCGAACAAAAATTTACCAATCCTTGTGAAATTTGGTAGGGGCTTAGACTCTATGGTGGTAACTGTTTTCTGTGAAAAAGTGCGAAATCGGTTGAAGCCACGCCCAGTTTTTATACACAGTCGACCGTCTGTCCTTCCGCTCGACCCTTAACACGATAACTTGAGCAGAAATCGATATATCTTTACTAAACTCAGTTCACGTACTTATCTGAACTCACTTTGTATTGGTATAAAAAATGGCCGAATTCCGATTATGACCACGCTTACTTTTCGATATCGAAAATTACCAAAAACGAAAAAAAATGCCATAATTCTATACCAAATACGAAAAAAGGGATGAAACATGGTAATTGTATTGGTTTATTGACGCAAAATATAACTTTAGAAAAAACTTTGTAAAATGGGTGTGACACCTACCATATTAAGTAGAAGGAAATGAAAAAGCTCTGCAGGGCGAAACCAGGAGCCCTTGGAATCTTGGCAGGAATACTGTTCGTGGTATGACATATATAAATAAATTAGCGGTATAAAACAGATGATGTTCTGGGTCACCCTGGTCCACATTTTGGTGGATATCTGGAAAACGCCTTCACATATACAACTACCACCCCTCCCTTTTAAAAGCCTCATTAATACCTTTAATTTGATACCCATATCGTACAAACACATTATAGAGTCACCCCTGGTCCACCTTTGTCGCGATATCTCGAAAAGGCGTCCACCTATAGATCTAAGGCCCACTCCCTTTTAAAATACTCATTAACACTTTTCATTTGATACCCATATCGTACAAATATATTCTAGAGTCACCCCTGGTCCACCTTTATGGCGATATCTCGAAAAGGCGACCAGCTATAGAACTAAGCCCCACGCCCTTTTGAAATACTCATTAACACCTTTCGTTTGATATCCATATTGTACAAACGCATTCTAGAGTCAACCCTGGTCCACCTTTATGGCGATATCTGAAAAAGGCGTCCACCTATAGAACTATGACCCACTCCCTCGTAAAATACTCTTTAATGCCTTTCATTTGATACACATGTCATACAAACACATTTCACGGTTACCCCCGGTTCATTTTCCTACATTGTTATTTTCCCTTATGTTGTCACCATAAGGGAAACAAAATCTTCCTTACTTGTTTTATATTAATCCGCTCACCGAGATACTAGATCATTTTCCTAAGCAAGTTTGTCCCTTCCAGTATATTTGTAGGATTATTTGATTTTATTTTTTTATTTTATTTTTTATATTAAAGGAGGATCACTCCTCCAAGTTATAACGTGTTACATTAGTATAAAGTAAAGTAAAGTAGAAATAGATATAATAGTGAATTGCGGAAGTAATGTTAATAAAAGCAATACTGTAAAAATCCATTGTTACTAAGCTTTTAAGTGCGCCTAAAACATTCCGCGAAATTAGGATTAAATAACATATAGAATAAGTGTGTTCCTAAATGGTGAATAAAAGGAATATCAACAAAAAGGCAATACTTAGAGACCAAAGGGAGCAGTGGGGCATTCATATGGCTGAGTGGTTAAAAACATCTACCTTTTGACTGCTATGAATTTTGGAGATTCGAGATCAATACTCAGCTCCCGAGAAACTACTTGATAAAGAAGTGAAATTCAAAAAAAATATCCTAGTAACCATCGTCGTTTGTAAACTTTGCAATTTTTCTCTAATATCAGTAAATAGCAAACGATTTTGATCAAAATTAACTTGAATCGAATATTAGAAGGGCACTTTTTTTATATTGTCGGCTGATCTTAAAAGGAAGGGCCTCTCCTATAAAATAGTTTGAAAAGCTCCCTATATTGGAAGAAGTTTTTAATTATTTAACGACCATATCTGCAGTCTAAGAAAAAAAGCAGGGGTGAGCTTTTGTTTCACTATTCCCAATGCATCCTTCCTTATCAAATTTTGAGTATTAATTTTAAAAACAATAAATGTAAATTTAAAACTAGTAAGAACGGGACTTCATACCTTTCATGAATGGGGCTGAACAATAATCTTATCCCGTTCGTAATCTCCGATTAAACGGTTGTAAAAGATAAGAAATATATAGTGAACAGATCTACATACCAAACGATTTTTAAGATAAATATAAAATAAAGAAGTAAGGAAGGTTAAGTTCGGGTCTAACCGAACATTACATACTCAGTTGAGAGCTAAGGTGACAACATAAGGGAAAATAACCATGTAGGAAAATGAACCGAGGGAAACCCTGGAATGTGTTTGTATGACATGTGTATCAAATGAAAGGCATTAAAGAGTATTTTATGAGGGAGTGGGCCATAGTTCTATAGGTGGACGCCATTTAGGGATATAGCCATAAAGGTGGATCAGGGTTGACTCTAGAATTCATTTGTACGATATGGGTATTAAATGAAAGGTGTTAATGAGCATTTTAAAAGGGAGTAATCCTTAGTTCGATAGGTGGACGCCGTTTCGAGATATCGCCATAAAGGTGGCCCATGGGTGACCCTAGAATTTGTTTGCACAATATGGGCATCAAACGAAAGGTGTTAATGAGTATTTTAAAAGGGAGTGGGCCTTAGTTCTATAGATGGACGCGTTTTCGAGATATCGCCGTAAAGATGGACTAGGGATGACTCTAGAATGCGTTTGTACGATATGGGTATTAAATGAAAGGTGTTAATGAGCATTTTAAAAGGGAGTAATCCTTAGTTCGATAGGTGGACGCCGTTTCGAGATATCGCCATAAAGGTGGCCCATGGGTGACCCTAGAATTTGTTTGCACAATATGGGCATCAAACGAAAGGTGTTAATGAGTATTTTAAAAGGGAGTGGGCCTTAGTTCTATAGGTGGACGCCGTTTCGAGATATCGCCATAAAGGTGGGCCAGGGGTGACTCTAGAATTCATTTGTGCAATATGCGTATCAAACGAAAGGAGTTAATGAGTATTTTAAGAGGGAGTGGGCCTTAGTTCTATAGGTGGAAGCATTTTCGAGGTATCGCAATAAAGGTGGACCAGGAGTGACTCTAGACTTTGTTTGTACAATATGGGTATCAAATGAAAGGTGTTAATGAGTATTTTTAAAAGGGAGTGGGCCTTCGTTTTATAGGTGTTCGCCTTTTCGAGATATCGCCATAAAGGTGGACCAGGGGTGACTTTAGAATTTGTTTGTATGATATGGATATCAAATGAAAGGTGTTAATGATTATTTTAAAAGGGCGTGGGGCTTAGTTCTATAGGTGGACCCCTTTTCGAGATATCGCCATAAAGGTGGACCAGGGGTGACTCTAGACTTTGTTTGTACGATGTGGGTATCAAATGAAAGGTGTTAATGAGTATTTTTAAAAGGGAGTGGGCCTTCGTTTTATAGGTGTTCGCCTTTTCGAGATATCGCCATAAAGGTGGACCAGGGGTGACTTTAGAATTTGTTTGTATGATATGGATATCAAATGAAAGGTGTTAATGAGTATTTTAAAAAGGCGTGGGGCTTAGTTCTATAGGTGGACGCCCTTTCGAGATATCACCATAAAGGTGGAACAGGGGTGACTCTAGAATGAGTTTGTACGATATGGGTATCAAATTAAAGGTATTAATGAGAGTTTTAAAAGGGAGTGGTGGTAGCTGTATATGTGAAGGCGTTTTCCAGATATCGACCAAAATGTGGACCAGGGTGACCTAGAACATCATCTGTTGGATACCGCTAATTTATTTATATATGTAATACCTGCCAAGATTTTAAAGGTTTTTTTATTTCGCCCTGCAGAACTTTTTCATTTTCTTCTACTTAATATGGTAGGTGTCACAACCATTTTATAAAGTTTTTTCTAAAGTTATATTTCGCGTCAATAAAACAATCCTTACCTTACCATGTTTCATCCCTTTTTTCGTATTTGGTATAGAATTATGGCATTTTTTTCATTATTCGCAATTTTCGATATCGAAAAAGTGGGCGTGGTTATAGTCGGATTTCGTTCATTTTTCATACCAAGATAAAGTGGGTTCAGATAAGTACGTGAACTGAGCTTAGTAAAGATATATCGATTTTTGCTCAAGTTATCGTGTTAACGGCCATGCGGAAGGACAGACGGACGACTGTGTATAAAAACTGGGCGTGGCATCAACCGATTTCGCCCATTTTCACAGAAAATAGTTAACGCCATAAAATCTATGCCCCTACCAAATTTCAAAAGGATTGGTTAATTTTTGTTCGACTTATGGCGTTAAAAGTATCCTAGGCAAATTAAATGAAAAAGGGCGGAGCCACGCCCATTTTTAAATTTTCTTTTATTTTTGTATTTTGTTGCACCATATCATTACTGGAGTTGAATCTTGACATAATTTACTTATATACTGTAAAGATATTAAATTTTTTGTTAAAATTTTACTTAAAAAAAAATTTTTTTTTTAAAAGTGGGCGTGGTCCTTCTCCGATTTTGCTAATTTTTATTAAGCGTACATATAGTAATAAGAGTAACGTTCCTGATAAATTTCATCATGATATCTTCAACGACTGCCAAATTACAGCTTGCAAAAGTTTTAAATAACCTTCTTTTAAAAGTTGGCGGTGCCACGCCCATTGTCCAAAATTTTACTAATTTTCTATTTTGCGTCATAAGTTCAACTCATCTACCAAGTTTCGTCGCTTTATCGGTCTTTTGTAATGAATTATAGCACTTTTTCGGTTTTTCGAAATTTTCGATATCGAAAAAGTGGGCGTGGTTATAGTCCGATATCGTTCATTTTAAATAGCGATCTGAGATGAGTGCTCAGGAACCTACATACCAAATTTCATCAAGATACCTCAAAATTTACTCAAGTTATCGTGTTAACGGACGGACGGACGGACGGACGGACGGACATGGCTCAATCAAATTTTTTTTCGATCCTGATTATTTTGATATATGGAAGTCTATATCTATCTCGATTCCTTTATATATGCACAACCAACCGTTATCCAATCAAACTTAATATACTCTGTGAGCTCTGCTCAACTAAATATAAAAATAGGTAGGTACTTTGTATGAAGATGCAAAACTTCACGTTTTTTGTGGTCTGCCTGTAAAAACTATGACTACGAATCACGTATTTCAAAATTATATGACCTAAACGTAACTATTTGATGAAATTTGATGAATTTTGAAGCTTCTAGCCGTAAAAAAGGGGCAAAAATGGCAGTTTATATGAAGTATATAATATATATACCACCGATCTCTATGATTTTTTCAGACAACAATGTATGCTATATACGAAAGCATTTCGTGAAATTTGAAGCTTCTAGCTGTTAAAATGGGGCAGAAATTGCGCAAAGTTTCTTATCTGCACAATCGGTTGTATGAGATATATACTATGTATACCACCGATCTCAATGATTTTTTCAGACATCAATATATGCTATAGACGTAAGCATTTGGTGAAATTTTAAGTTCTAGCTGTTAAAATGGGGCCGAAATCGCAAAAAAAAAATATATATATACTATATATACCATCATATATATATATTATATATATCACCGATCTCTATGATTTTTTGACACAACAATATATACTATATACGTAAGCAATCGGTGAAATTTGAAGCTTGTAGCTGTTAGAATGGGGTAGAAATTGTGAAAAGTTTCTTATCTGCACAATCGGTTGTATGAGATATATACTATATATACAACCGATCGCTACGATTTTTTAGACAACAATATAGGCTATATACGTAAGCATTTGGTGAAATTTGAAGCTTCTAGCTGTTAAAATGGGGCTAAAATTGCGAAAATATATATATATACTATATATATATACTATATATACCACCATATATATACTATATATACCACCGATCTTTATGATTTTGTCAAACAACAATATATGCTATATGCGTAAGCATTCGTTGAAATTTGAAGCCTCTAGCTCTTAAAATAGGGCAGTAATTACGAAAAGTTTCTTATCTGAACAATCGAATGTGGGGGATATATACTATATATACGACCGATCTCATAAATTTTTTCAGGCAACAATATGTGCAATATACGAAATTATATGGTGAAGTTTGAAGCTTCAATCTGTTAAATTGAGTAAGATATGACAAAAATCCTCTTTTTCTGAAAAATCGGTTGTATGGAGGATATATGCTATAGTGGTCCGATCCGGCCTGTTCCGACAAATGTCTAATCGGACACCCAAGTACACCCGCTCACCAAATTTTATCAAGATATCTCAATACAAACAGACAGACGGACAGACGGACATGGCTAAATCAATTCAGCTCTTCATTCTGATTATTTCGGTATACTTAATGGTGGGTCTATCTATTTTCCTTTAAGGACTTACAATTTTGGGTTTCGTGACGAAATTAATATACCATTTCATTTTCATGAAAGTTATAATTAAGGACAATACTTTTTTCAATAGGCAAGTTCCTTCGTGAGAAAATGATCAAGTTTCCCTATTTCTTTATTTGTACATATTTCAATTATTTAAATTTCTTGTATTTCTTTTTATATAAATTTCATTAAAACCAAAACAATTTTCGTTTTATATTATTCGAGTATTCCAGTATCCTACCCTGCAGAAAATCGTGCGATTAGTTCCTAAAAGGAGTGGTGTCCAGTTGATCTCTTTTGTCTACATTGAGGCATAATTGATTCCCTCTAGTCCGTTTTGGGTACAGATGGGATTAATCATAAAAAACGACAACGACATGAGTAGAATAAAACAAACTTACAGGAGTTTTAATTGAATTATTTGAGAAAAATGCGAAGCCTTATACCGAACCTAAAATACTTGGATCAAATTTTGCATTATCGTCGACCCATATCTATTGGAATGTGTTGGCAACTAAATAATATTTTTACTAAGATATATTAAACAATCTTTTGCAAGTTTAAGTCTTTCGCTTAAAATTTTCATATCGACGTATCATCCGAAAAATAACACTGCGAAAAGGGACTCGTCTTCATTCGTTTACAAAGGGGATTGGTCCTATTGTTCCCTTTCGTGTGTATATGGGTACAATTGGTGGTCTCTTCATAGGACATATTCAAACAAAAGGCAACAGTTCAACGCATTCAAAGATATCAAAGCTGGCATAAGCAGCATACTCCTTTGCGACTCATTCCGGATTCAGCCTAGACTAATCGCATTTATTGCAGGGTAGCTATATAACTCGCTCCGCCCGATAACACTTTTTGTTGCAATCTTTTTGTACAGTATTTGGAACAAACTTAGCAATAATCTTAGTAGGCGTAAAGAGGAAGGAAAAATGTTAAACCAAAGAAATTAAAGTTAAAACGAAAGAAAAATCAGATTTTCAACTAATTGCTTTTGCAACTCTTCCAACTGGAGCATAAAGACTGGAAGCAGCAAATTGCTAGCTAATGAAAATTGGCTGTGTTCATTGATTTTTCAAAAACCAGTAGAGAAAATGAAAGAGCAAGAAAAAAGGAAATTTTCTGTAGTAAAAAATAATTACGAAAAAAAAAATATTTTTAAATTAACAGGATTGATTATGTACTTGATTTCGTTTTTTAAGCAGTTTTTTCTTATATTGTTTGAATTAGATAATGATATTTAAATAAATCTTTGCCGAAGCTTTGATTGGTAAAAGTAGGACGCTTTTTGCTGTTGAAGGTAAGAGAGGAAAATCGTAAAAAAATAAAAATGACTTTTGTTTAGTTAAAACAGTCAATTGGTTTAAGTAACAAATTTACGTAAAAATGTAAACGCTTTGAGGGAAATATTTTAAAATTTAGTAAAGAAGCTTTCTCACACCGGATTCATATTTAGCAACATTGACTTCAAACGACACGACGGACTATTGTGTGTCAACAACTGCTATCTAAGTATGGTGCCATACAGAGTCCATAACTGGACCATATAGTTCCGAATTTAACCCGAAAATTATCCCGAGCAATCCAAAAATAATCTGAAAACTATAAAGAAATTCCCCAAAAGAAGCTTCAGAACAGTTCTAGCATCGACAAAATGAGGTAAGGAAGTATACTGGGCAATAAAATGGAAAGATGGTTCACGGTTGGGACGAAGTGGGACGGAAAAATGGACGTGGAATTTCAGAGTTTGCCATTAGAAAGACGACGTATGCCGCAAGTTTACAGTTGGCCTGATTACTATTGCGTTTTCCAAGCCGAAGTTGCCAGTATTAAAGATGCGGTGAACTGAGTAATTTCCAGTGCTATTATAGTTAGAAAATTCAAGTTATTCCCCGATATCCGAGCGGCAAATAAAGCCATAACTTCAACTTGGCGGGATCTAGGTCGATATAGGAATGCCTGAGCTCCCTTAAGGTGGCCTGGAAATAAAAAAGGATTAAGATCATCTATGTATGTCCGGGTCATGTCAATATCACTGACAATTGATACGCGAGTTAAGTATGTACTTTCGATTTTAAATAAAACAATATACTTTATTTGTATCTATATGTACTTTAATGAATTCTAAACTGAAGTTCATATGCTTCAGTGTAATAGAAGACTAACTTATTTCTATGCTTAATCGTCTATTTATATGCTCTGGTTTCTTTTGTTTAGTGGCTGCTGATAATGTTCAAAAAAGGATCTTGCTGATAATGTTTAAGTAGAAATCTTATCTATGCTTACAATGGTTGAATAGGAATCTTTTGTTGGCTGATAATATTTTATTTGGTTTTGTTTATGTTTGTATTTGGTTTATGTTTAAATAGAAATCTTATCTTTGCTTACAATGTTTTGGTTTCTGATAATGGTTAATAGATAGATAGACAATGTTTAAAGAGGACCATACTTTTTATGTAAACTACTGATTCTATATCATACATGGGATGATGTTATCGGTACAGTAGTGTATTTTCTGTTGCACTAACTCTCCTCCCTCTTAAAATTAAATGTCCTGATTTACAATTTGGACTCTAGTAATTTTTGTTTTCTTTCTTCATGGTCTTTTTGAGATTGTATTAGTGCTCTTTGATAAAGTATATTCCTTCTCCTTACTCTAAATCCTAATAATAGTTTGGTTATTGTGATTAATAAGGTTATAATTAATATAGTTATAAATGTAGTCTTGATTGGATTTTGTTCAATTGGTACAAATATGGATAATATTTCGTCTAGATTATTGAACTTGTATTCTGATTGAGATTCTAAGTATTCTAATATATCTAGATTTTCTTTATGCTTTTTATGGAGTATTTTTACCATAGTTTCCCTAATGTTTATATATACTTCGTTATTTAATGTTATATTGGTTTTGAAATATATTGAAAAATCTCCATCTAAAATCTCGTTGTTTAATATATTCAATCCGCTAATAATAATGTTTCCGTTACCATAATTAATAAAGGGTGGATTCTTTTCTTTTATCATTTTACATTGAGCATTATTTTTCTCTAATATTTGTATTGTACATCCGTCCTTTTTATTCTGCTTACATATAGTTTGATCTATAAAATCTTTAGATTTATTGATTCTTACGTATTGATTTCCTTTACATAAAGCAATATTTTTATCCATAACTAATTTTCCTTTTTTTGAAGCTAATGAGTGGATGTAGAATTGTTCACATTTTTCTTTGATTTTTGGGTATTTGTAAACTGTTACAAAGTTTTGTTTGAATTTAACAATTTTAATTTCTGCATATTCTAAAATATTTATGGTTAAAACATTTGTTTTTTCTTTCGCAATGATTTCTGTAATTTCTTCAAAGTCCAATGAAGTTGACAGGAAGTTGTTATTTTTTGCTAAATTAATTGTAGTTAGGAGAGTATTAAGTTCATTGTAGACTTCTGTGAGTATTAATTTTTCAGAGAAATCCTTGGGGTTTAACTTGTTTAACATTTTTTCGAAATTACTATTTATTATTTTTTGTTTATTGTGTCCCTCAATTAGTTGATTGATTCTTGTCTGTATCTCTACTTCATCATCGTGGTCTGGTGTACCTGTTATCCATTTTAATATTGTCCCTAAAGCGTTTAATCCTCTTTTAAATCTATTAACTGGATTAATCTGTTTTATTAATATTTCAATTTTTCGGTGTAATATTTTCACTTCAGGATTTGAATTATATTTTGAGTTTAATATATTTTGGTAAGGTGTTAATATTCTAGTTAAATTTGTAATATGATATAAATAATCATAGCTATCAAATATAAAAGCTGGATTCGTTTCTATTAATATATAATCTTTTCCTTTCAGGTCTGTAATACTTGTGTCTGAACTAATTCTGTTTATGCACAGCAAGATTATTATTATTGTGAGATTCATTTCTAGTTCGTACGGATGTTATCTTTGTGTATTATTCTTTTATCAGTTGTTGTGACTGTTTTACCGTTATCCTGTTCAATTATTTTTTTCATAAATCTATCGTGTTTTTTATTTCTTCGGCTTCTCTTAACATAAATAATATCACCTTCCTCGTAAATAATTTGTTTGTTCGGTGCCTTCTGTTGGGTGATATCTCTTTCTTGCTTATAACGAATTCTGTTTCTGATGACTGTATAGTCGTATCCTCCCCTGTTGAAAAAAACGTCCTCGGGTTTATGTCCTGTGACCGAGTGAATGGTTTTATTGTACTGTCGTACTGCTTCGAATATTACCACTTCGTGTTTACCTTTGGTTTCCTTTACTAGTAAGTTAGTTAGCTCCACTATTGTGCTGTGCGTCCGCTCTACTTGACCGTTCGTTGTCGAATGTTGTGGTGGCACTGCTGTGTGCTATATATGTAGTCGATCGTATAAGGACTTTGCTACTACATTAACATATGTCGGGTCGTTATCAGTTGTTAGGTTCGTTGCGTATGGGAATATTTGGGATAGTATTTCATTCAAATATATGTATGAGTTTTTCTTATCTGGTATTTTTCTTACATAGCAGAATTTTGAGTATCTATCTACTGTAGTTATATATATTTGGTTGTCCAAAAAAAATGTATCCATGTGCAGATGTGCACCTACTTCATTTGGTATTGGTGTTTTTCCGTAAAGTAATTTATTAGAACGTCTGTCGTATTTACATTTTTTACATATCTCACATATTTGTGCTGCCTTCTTTGCCATATCTCGCATGTTAGGCCAGTAGTAGCTCTCAGACAGTTCTTTTATATTATTTCTATAATTTCGATGTGCTCTTCTGTGTATTTGTTCAACTATCTCATTCTGTTCATTTTCGTCAGTGATGTCTCTGACTAATGCATTTGTTATTACAAAAGTAGTGGTTGGGAAAGTTTTTACTAGTGTAGTTTTTATTTTGTATAGAATTTCTTCGGTAGTGATTATGGCGTTAATATTGTTTGGGTGTAGTACGCCTTTAATATCACTTATCAATTGTTCTATAGTTGTGAAGTATATGGTATGTCTAAATTTTCCGAATATATTTTTACTTTCTATTCTTACTAATCCATTGTTAGTTTGGATAATAATTTGATTATTAAAATGGTTTAAGCTAGTGCCTACCCTTCTTATGGTTTCAGTGGGTGAGCTGAGTTGAGAGTGCTGCGATTCTGAGTCGGTTAATTGATTAATTTGTTGCCGACTTAGTGCATCCGCAACGATGTTTTGAGAACCTGGTTTGTATACCAATTTGGCACCGTATTCTTCTATTTGGTTTTTCCACCTTTTTAGTTTATTATTAGGGTTCTTCTCTGAAATAGAGTAGGTTAAGGACTGATGATCCGTATAGATTGTAAGGTCTGATCGTCCATATAAATAGTTTCTGAGTTTTTGTAGGGCCCAAATTATGGCTAATAACTCTTTTTCGTTTGTGCTATATTTTTGTTCCGTCTCGCTTAGTGTTCTGGATATAAAACAAATGGGATTTCTACCTTGGGATAACACAGCTCCTATGGCAAAATTACTTGCGTCCGTGGTTAAATCAAAGGGTTTATTGAAATCGGGTTGAAATTGTTCGACTTGTGCTTGTAATTCCTTTTTTAATATATTCATCGCATTTATGGCTTCCTCATCTAATTTTATTTGCATTCTTTCACTTTGCTTTTTCTTTACGATACCGTTTTCTCCTCTTAAAAACAATGTTAGGGGTTTGGTAATCTTGGCGTAGTCTTTGATGAATTTTCTATAATATCCTGCTAGCCCTAAAAATGATCTTAATTCTTTCAGATTCATAGGCACAGGGTAGTTTTTTATGGTCTCAATTCTTTGTGGGTCTACAGTTATTCTGTTATGTTTAATAATATGTCCTAAGTATTCAGTGCTGTCTTTGAAAAAATGAGATTTTTCATATGAAATCTTCATATTTGCTTGACGCAGTGCATTTATAACAATTCTTATGTGTTCCATATGTTCATCATGTGAGGATGAATATATTAGCACATCGTCTATATATACATGTACGAATTTTCCTATGTAATTTCTTAATATGTCATCTACGCATCTTTGAAATATTGAAGGTGCATTCTTTAGTCCAAACGGCAGCCTTAAGAATTCATATTTTGCTCCGTTTATGCTAAAGGCTGTCTTTTCGGTGTCTGACTCCTTGATTTTTATCTGATGGAAACCTGCTTCCAAATCTAGGGTTGTAAAAACAGTTGCTTTACCTAAATTCTGTATTGTCATGTTGACATCAGGTATGGGATATCTATCGGTAATGGTTTCGCTATTCAATTTCTGGAAGTCTATGACCATTCTTCTCTTAGGGTTTCCTAACTCGTCAGTTCCTTTCTTTGGTACAGTCCAAATAGGTGAGTTATAGGGACTCTTACTGGGTTTAATTATATTATTCTCTAGCATTTTATTTATTTCTTTATTTATGAAATTATTGTCTGAAGAGGGGTAAGGGTACTGTTTCGTCCATATTGGCTCTTCAGTTTTAGTGCGAATCGTGGCTTCAATTGTTTTTGTAAATGGTAAAATAGGATTTGTTTCCTCATTAATTCTCATAATTTCTTCAACCTCTTTCTTATATTTGCTCTCATCTATTGTGAAATTTACTTGACTGACATCCATTTCTTTTTTCTTCTGCTCTGTTCTCCTGACATACATCATTTTATATTCGAACAGATCTATCTTAGCCTTCATTTCTCTCAAGGATTGTTCTCCTAATATCATATCAAATTCTTTTAATTCTTCGATTTCAAAAAATACTAATTCTTGTCCTAGCATTCTTATCTTCTTAGCTGAGTTTATTGTGTTTGAACCATTCAGAGTTCTACTAACAAATTGTTTAACTGGAAAGGTCTTTCCATTTGGAATATTTTTCCTAATATAGTTTAATGTCGAGCCTGTGTCTATTAAAGCTAAAAGTTTTTTATTATCATGTAAAATAATCGTAAGACACGGCAGATTATTTACTCGTCTAAAAAAGTAGCTCTATTTTCAAATTCACTTTCATCTACATTTACCTTTAATGACTGATCACTATTACTATCCGTTATTTGATTGATCCTTTGTAGTTTCTGAGGTACTATATTATATCTTGATGACGTTGGTTGGTGGTTTCGTTTAAATGGTTCTCCTCTATTGGGATTAAAAGGTGCATATCCTGCTCTTTGTCGTTCATAGTTGTTTCTGAAAGGATTCTGTTGATACGATTGCTGTTGTTGATGCTAATTATTCGTGGATTGCCGGAATCTTCCTATTGATGTATCCACGTCCATTGGTGTCGGGTTTGATCTTCCCATATGGGGAATAGGTTGAACTCCTGGTTGATACCTCCTTTCATTTTGTGGCTGTTTAGGGTAGTTATACGCTTCTCGTCGTATCGGATTATTCTGCCTTTTATAAAGAATCTCCGTGGCAATTGCGTATGCACTTTCTAAATCTCTTGGTTTTGCTGCATATAATGTGTGTTGAGTAAATTCATCATTTATGCCATTGCGGAAGCAATCTATGGCCATTTATTTTGTGACCTGCTGTAGAGAGTGAGTATTCCCTGGGTAATCAATTTCACATTTAGTCATTGCTAAATTAAAGATTTGACAGATCTTGCTGTGGAATTCGGATAGCGTCTGTTTTCCTTGTATTTGTCTTTTCATTTCCTCTATGAGGGCGTTATAGCTTCTAGTATCGGCGTAGCTGTAATCTAGGCGATTGAGTATTGCTTGTAAGTGGAACACTGTGCCGTGATTCTGTAGAAGAGTTGCTGGTTCTCCTTCGATCTTCGTGTGACGTATTATAAATAATGCATCGTAATATGGTTTGGTATTAATAAAGGCTTCTATGGGACTCATTGCTGATATAATGGTTGCCCTCCATGTCCTGTATTTGGATGTGTCTCCGTTGAACACTGGTAGCCGTTCGAATAGTCTCAGATTTATTTCATTTGCATTGTTTATCCTGGGACTTATCGGTTGGAATTCTTCGATATTAGGTACTTGCGCTTGCCGCAGCTGGGCTAATTGTGCTTCTATAGCGGCATGAGCTTGTTCCAAGGTTACTAACCTTGCTTCCATAATGATTCCCCTGCTTTGGTCAAACACTTGTAATCGTTTTTTGCGGAAGAGGTCCAGTTTTATTTTCTGGTTCTCCTTGTCCTCTTTTTCAGGACGTGTGGAATTTGATTTTTTAGGAGTTCCTTTTATTATTCACTTATTTACTTATTGAGCCCCCAGTTAAATATGTACTTTCGATTTTAAATAAAACAATATACTTTATTTGTATCTATGTATATGTACTTTAATGAATTCTAAACTGAAGTTCATATGCTTCAGTGTAATAGAAGACTAACTTATTTCTATGCTTAATCGTCTATTTATATGCTCTGGTTTCTTTTGTTTAGTGGCTGCTGATAATGTTCAAAAAAGGATCTTGCTGATAATGTTTAAGTAGAAATCTTATCTATGCTTACAATGGTTGAATAGGAATCTTTTGTTGGCTGATAATATTTTATTTGGTTTTGTTTATGTTTGTATTTGGTTTATGTTTAAATAGAAATCTTATCTTTGCTTACAATGTTTTGGTTTCTGATAATGGTTAATAGATAGATAGACAATGTTTAAAGAGGACCATACTTTTTATGTAAACTACTGATTCTATATCATACATGGGATGATGTTATCGGTACAGTAGTGTATTTTCTGTTGCACTAACTCGCGGGTCTCCTAGATTACAACTGAACTCAATGCATAAGGCTGTAGGATACACGGGCTTTGAGTTAGCCAAGTAATCGCTGATCAGTTGCGACCCACTTATGCAGGAAACGATCGAACACGTTTTGTGCTGCTCGTACTTTGCGCTTGCCAAGCTAAGATTGCAGCTGTTAGTAGTGGTACAGCTGTCAGATCGAGAAGTTTCTAATTACATAGTTTTTTTTTCCTAGAAATTTTCTAATATTTGCAAAGAGGAGTCCACATTTTGACTGAAACCCCCAGCTGGTCGTGAAACAAACTTCTGACAATCCAACCTAACCAACAACCTATTGTAGACTAGCGATACACCTTTATTCTGAGCTGGATAGCAGGCGGTCTGCTGAAATTTTCGGGCTCTTCATGGCTCATTTATCAATGGTGGTAAGAGTTCTAGCAGGTCAGTGCCCAAAAGGAGTCCACACGGTACGTTTCAGCATACCGGAAACTCCCACTTGCCCAAGTTGCATGGACGACGACAAAGCGGAATCATGGAAACACTTCATGCTTCACTCGCAAACTTTTGTAGAATTAGGCGAAGGAATTTCGGTGTCGGAAGACTTATCGAAGATCGGTCTACTTCGAGGGTGCATCGTTACAACAAACGACTTTATAAGTAGCTCTCATGACCTATGTCGACTTAGGCACTTTACACTTTATACGTGAGTTTTAATACGTTATTTAGTTAAAGCTTTCATATCTTATTGTAAAAAACATTTTTCTGCTGAGTTTTAACACAAAAAAATTCTGCTTGTGTTGTATTACTATTTATAGCTTCATATATTTACCAGTAAGCCCACATCTTCCCACAAAATTATTGTTCGAGTATAACAGGCTACGAATAGATTCGGTAATTGTACAGCCTTTTAGGGTATGCGAGAGTCTATGATGTTGCTGTCAGTCCGTTTGCCTAGCTTTGCTAGTATCTTCCAATGTTAAGTCTTGGGTAAAGTACGCTGCTGTCGGAGGTCTCGTTGAGAGGGCACGAGGTGTGCATTTACTTCGATGTCCAAGAAGCGGTCATAGTGTTTTACTTCACCATCACTTCAAATAAGGTGGCTTACAGCTGCAAAAGGCCTATTCAAGCCGCAGCTAACTTCAAAAGAATAACCCTTGTATCGGTACCTGATCGCAGAGAGATTGAGGAGAGAAAGTAGACAAAGTATAGAAGGCAGGAGGAGAAACATATATCTATGACATGTTCGAGGAGCCAACAGAATCCAACTGATGCTCGTCAAGCGCATGCCAAAACAAGAAGTAAACCTGGCCGAATTACGACAGTAGCAGAAAACAGGATCTGCTAAATAGGCCAAGGTAATCACGGGACAACAACCGCTCGGCCTGAATGCTGAGAGAATGAGGCAAGCAAAGAAACAGTTGTTTAACATCTGCGTGTTTGACCTGCCTTAGCTTACACATAAAACAAGTTGGTCCAGTACCGCCAATTTGTAAACAAATTAAAAGGACACGGCGCAAATTGGAAGAAAAGCTCGGTCTAAAATCTTTTCGGAGGTTATCGCGCCTTAAATTTCTATTGTGTGTGCCAGTATTTTAAACGGATCACTGACATGTCATACTAATAACAAAAGCAATTGTTTCCAGGGAATGTGCATCAAAATGGTTCCCCATGCGTTCCTTGTGCGCGGGCTGTGGTATCCGGGCGCCACTGCAACAAACGGCCTGTTCTTGTACAGCAGGTGGTCTCTCGAATACCTGCAATAACTACGACTACTACCAAGTTAAATGGGACAACAACAACAACAACAACAATGCCTTTTACAATGTTTTTAAATTTAAAAATAACATGTTTTCTTTTATTTTATGTAAGGGTGGGAGAACATTACCCAAAATTTTTCGAATAATGGGTTGATTAAATTTAGGTTCCTAATTTACTTAGTTTAGTAAGAAAATTAGTATTTTGATTTTAAATGATAATTCTTAAAACATTTTTTTATAGAAGAAAAATTTTAGATTAAATTTTTGTTAAAATAAAGTACGGCAGCATAACCTCTCAAGATATTTTATGCCGAGCTTCTTTTCCAATTCTCATCCTGCTTCTTTTTAATTTTTCCTATATTGGCGGGACGGAACCTTCACCCACGGTCTCCGGTGTGGTAGACGCAGCATGCTACCACCACACAATGGCAGCCGCCATTTTCACATTTTTGTTATGAACTCGAAATTAGTATGAAATGTTGGAAGTGTAATGCTTTTGCGATTTTGGACCTCAAGTAAATATCTCCATTTACTATCCTTTTGTAAGTTTTGATAAATTTTCTACGTTAGTTGGGTAGCTATATAGAGGGTTTCCGGTTTTCGAAGCAACGTAAACCAACATGTAAGTACATACAAATTTTTAACATTTGTGTTGCAAAATTGTTAATACAAATTTTCATACAATAAGGAATTTTTGGGTTGACTTTAGGCACCAAAACTTGTATTTTATTTAGAGAACCTAATTCTAATAAGCGTTTTTCTTTCTATATCAATAATTGTTTTATTATTAATTTTTTAGCTTATATCTGTATAAGCAGACGTTTAATGCGATTAATATATAAAACAATCACCAAAACCAAACTACAAAACAATAAACGAAGGCAGTTGATTTACAACTCACAAAATTTCACTTCTTGCCCCTGCAGCGACTGACTTGGCTTTCGGTCATAGCAACGCGGTACGTTAGAATATTTTTTCAAAGGAAGTTGCAACTCAACAGGATTAGTAGCACTCAAAATTACCTGCTTCAAAAATTTAAGACTTTGAATTATAGTTTGTATAGATATAGATTTTGATATATTACATTTTGTTCAGTGATGTAAGGTCACCTGCAAAGGAAAGAGAAAATAAGTGTATTAAGCATACAACTAAAGTCATTATTGTAATAGGCATATGTATATACTTTTCATAAAGATAGAACGATTTAAATTTGGTTTCGGGATAGTTTTGACGAACTGCCATTTTCAGTGCCAGTTTTATTGCAGAGATATCCAAAATCTCCCAATATAGATATAATTTTCATCGTTTTGGAAAATAAAGGAATAAAAAAAAAAAAACAAATAATATTCTAAAAGATACTAAAAGGTTGCAATTTTAAACTTTTTTTAATATTTTTCTTTGCGTGCAACTGTTTGTATGTCAAGCACTTGGATATGTAATTTTCCAGCATGACAAAAAAAAATGGTTTGCTGACTAGTTAGGTGCTTTTGACTGCAGGAAATTTCGAAATGCGCTTATGGCTATGTGTACTCGTATGCAAATTCCACAATTAAATTTAGCAATCTTGCAACATTTGTAAGCTGAACAAACAGCAACGCTGACAAATAGAAGCAATTGCGACAACAGTACAACTTGCATGGTTTAAAAACATTTCACCATGTACATACTAGAGGTTTACGCCGATCACTTTATCGGCGGAGGCAGCGTAGGCTTTATTATATACCGGCGGCGCTGGCATACGCCGGTGTTATTACTTTAAAAAACTTGATTTTTCTATTTAAAAATATAATATTTAGGAAAGGTTTTGTTTGTATGTATTTAAGGAAAACAACGTGTTGGCCATTTCGGAAAGATCCGGGGTTTTGCCTCCAGATCTCGCAGATCGTTCAAACATTTGCAGGAGTAGCTCTTTGCGAAGGGATTGTCCCTCGTCCACTTACTCCAGAGAGGCTTCGAACCTAACCCCGGTCTTTGGAATTGCTGCGTCTGCTGAAAAGAAATAGAGATACATAAAATAGTCATACTTTTGTCTGTATATCTCGTGCAAAGCGTAGTTTGTGGCTCCTTGGCGGTCACGCACAAAGGCAACTTACGGTTGCTATTAATGGTCTTTTAATACTCATGACGAATGAGCGAAATCTGAATATGACCACGCCCACTTTTTCGATATCGAAAATTTCGAAAAATTAAAAAAATTCCATAAGTCTATACCAAATACGAATAAAGGGATGAAACATGGTGATTGGATTGGTTCTTTGGCAAAATATAATATAAAAAAAACTTTGTAAAATGGGTGTGTCACTTACGATATTAAGTAGAAGAAAATTAAAAATTTCTGCAGGGCGAAATCAAAAGCCCTTGGAATCATGACAGGAATACTGTTAGTGGTATTGCATATATAAATAAATTAGCGGTACCCGACAGGTGATGTTCTTGGTCAAACTGGTCCACATTTTGCCCGATATCTCGAAAACGCCTTCACATATTCAACTAAGGGCCACCCCTTTTAAAACCATCATTAATACCTTTAATTTGATAGCCATATTGTACAAACACATTATAGAGTCATCCCTGGTCCACCTTTGTGGCGATATCTCCAAAAGACGTCCAGCTACAGAACTATGGCCCACTCCCTTTTACAATATCTCGAAAAGGCATCCACCTTTAGAACTATGGCCCACTCCCTTTTAAAATAGTCTTTAATACCTTCCATTTGATATCGATGTCATAAAAATACATGCCAACGTTACCCTAGGTTCATTTTCCTACATGGTAATTTTCCCTTATTTTGTCTCCAAAGCTATCAGCTGAGTATGTAATGTTCGGTTACACCCGAACTTAGCTCTCCTTACTTGTTTATTTTATATTTATGTTACAAATCGCTTAGATATGTACATCTGTTCACTATATATTTCTTATCTTATACAGCCGATTATAAGGATATTACGAATGGGATAACATTATTGTTCAGTCCCATTCATGAAGTCTTCGACACAGCTGAAGACAATTACGTCCTTACTTGTTTTTTTTTTTTTAATTCCAAATAGGTGGCAACCAACACCCTTAGTGGTAACACGTAGGTAGAAAGTCTAAGAATTTGATACACTATCTATTTACAAAATTTCAATCAATTGGGTTTAGCCATTTTCGAGAACGTTCCGGATATACAAAAAAAAACATATAGAAATTAGTGAGAGTAGTGTGTGCACTTTTCTTTATTTAATCATTAAAAATACAGTCACGGTCTTAATACTACAGTTCAGTTATGCAATCATAAATAAAACAAACAATAACAATAAATTTTTCTTTTGAATAGGAATAAGTAAATATTTTTCCCAAAACACGCTTATTTCATTTCGATAGAATATAATTTGTTATATTGAAATTGTTAGTTTCTAAGAACAAAAACAGTTTGTTCACTTGTTTAAATACAAGATGAAAAGGTTTTGTTTGTATGGTTGTATTTAACGAAACCAACGTTTTGGCCATTTCGGAAAGATCCGGGGTTTTTTCCTCAAAATCTTGCGGATCGTTAAAAAGGTTTCAGGAGCAGCTCCTTACGGAGGAACCATGCTTAGTTTACTTTCTCCAGCGAGGCTTCGAACTTAATCCCGGTCTAAGGAACTGGTACTGTTGCCTGTATGTCTCGTACAAAGCGTAGTTTCACCGATAGAGATGTTCTAACTCCTAATACTCGTTGTCCACACAATTTCTTTAAATCATTTGTGACTCCTTACTGGCCACACACAAAGGCGATTTACGGTTGCTATTAATGGTCTTTTAATACTCATGACTTTCGTCACACTGTTTGCAACAACGCTGGCCTATTGTTAATCGCTCCCGTGGGCGCCTTTGGTTTTTTGGGCACCACCTGCCAACACAAAAGCTATAGGATTGCGACTTCGAACTCATACCTGCCGAGCACTACCAGAGAAACACCTTGACACATTAGGCAGTTACTATTCTACCAATGATGCCGTCCTCGAAATCATAAGCAGTACAAGTGGATATTATTACGTAACTCATGGGAGAAAATAGTAGGTATAATCCTACATAATCTAAATTTTACAAGGACCCTGGAAAACATTTTTTTTAAATGTAGACCAAAATTTGCAGACGTTTTCGTTAAACTAAAACAATATTTTAGAATGAAAGTCGACCGATTTTATGTTGAAAGATGTTAAGGTTATATGCTCAATCCAAACGGTTGCTTTCCGGCCTTTTGATACAAGAATTCTTATGAATATATCTCTAATGTGAACTCGCGATATCTTATGAATGCGCTGGTTTATTAAACAGTAGGGAAATTGTGATTGCAGCTGCGCATTGGCTGACAAAGAAAAAAACAAAATTAATCGCGGTTACAGCTGGTGTAACCAATATAGCACTCGAAGCTGGACAATGTCGCATAGGGAATAAGACATTTATTCCACTTGGTTATAGAACCAAATCAAATAATACATATATAGGTGCTATTAAAGTGAATGCACCCTTCATCCTGGGTTCTATAGTAGGCATAATTCCACTTTGCAGTAGTCAATTAACACAAAACACACCACTGCGAGTCAGTGGATGGCGTTCAATAAGTATAGACCGTAAGGATCATGTAGCTGAACTCCGGACTACTGCCCTGCCCCTACTGGCGACGACAATTTGTATGGTCATTTATGCAGCAGGAGGAGTAACTTTAACTAAACCAATGATTTGTTCTGGACTTGATAATTTTGATGCATGTTGAGGTGATTCTGGATTACCAGGCGTTGTGAGATGAGAACGTCCTGCGGTGGTATCATTTGGGAGCGGCTGTAGAGGCTCCGAAATTCCAGGTGTATATACGAATATAACTAATGAGAAATTTCTAAACTTTATAAACCAAGTGATGAATTGTTAATTTGCAGAACGCCCCATTTCAGATTTTTTGTCTTAAACGACCAAACTTACGTCAAAGCATATTGAATTTATGCTCAAATAGGGCGTAATCGAAATGGAAGCTGAGATACATAGTGTACCATACTAAGTGTGTCAACTAAGTGATAAACGTCAACATTACAAACAGCCTCGCTCACCTGATGCAAATCTCAGGTCTAGAGTTGCATTTTTGGTACGTAAGAATACTTAAAGCTGAGTTGCATTTGATTGTTTAAAAAAATTTTGTGGTATTTAAAAATGAAAAGGTTAAATATATTTCCGCAGAAATATAAACAATTGAAGATATGTGATCTCCAACAATGCGAAAACCTACGGAAAGCAAAATTCATTTAAACTGGAGTGAAAAAAGTCAGGAGAAACTTAACAAAATATAGAAAGCCGCACGTGTAACATATTTCCGGAATTAATTGACGCATATACCAGCGAAATGAAAGAACGCGCCTTTGACAAAAAATTTTGCTATGCTTTTTCAAAAAAAAAAAAAAAATTCCTAGTAATTGTTTGTTTATATATATGTATGTATATTTGCGCAGTTGAATTGTGTTATCAAATTGATATATCTATAATGACTGTATTTTTTAAACGGTTTTATTTAGCTTGACTCTGTGTAGCGGCCGGCCGGCCGTTGTTTACGAATTTTGTAATTAAAATTTAAGTAACTTCCCGATAAGATACCAGCTTGACACTTAGAATATAGTTTAGAACTTGATGACAATGCAATAATAAGAAGAAAAAGTCCGATAGGTGGCGCTTGGATCGAAATATTTCAAGAATCGTATTTGTGGTCCGATTTGGCTCATATTTTGAATATTCCATACAGTCCGGTAGAAGTGACATCAAAATAGTTTGGAGTTCGAGGAAAGAAAAGCATACGTGGCGCTGAGTCGAGTAAAGTCTTTGGAAGCATTATGTATTGAGGACTTAGATTGTAACGAATTGTCAGGAAAGAGACATGCAATAATCTTATCTTAATAAAATAATAAATAAAATATCTTAATCTTATTAATATTATAAATGCGAAAGTTTGGACGTTTAGATATATGGAATTTCTGAATGATTTTCGGAATACGTCCGGGATCCCGTCAAAGTTATTTCGGGGTCATTTGGGGATCCTTCCAGCATCATTTCTGGATCCCGTCAGGGTCATTTCGGGACTTTTTCGGGATTATTTGGGGATCCTTCTGGTATCATTTCTGGATAGTTTTCGGGATCCCTCCGGGTTCCCGTGAAGACTATATCGCAACTTTTTCGGGAGTATTCCTTCTGGGATCATTTCTGGATCGTTTTCTGGATCCCGTTAAGGTCATTTCGGGAATCACGTCAGAAAGTTTTCACGGATTTTGATGAAATTTTTGGACAAAGATATACAATAATTACTGGCTAAACATTTTTCGAAAAAAAATTTATACAGATAATTTCAACCTAGAGCCTTGGGTACTTTTACTTTAAAGTATGTACTTCTTAAAAGCTTCAATAGAATATGTGTATGTAGAACGTAATAGTAACCTACTTGCATAATCGCATTATTCGTTTTAGAATAGTCCGAAGCAATTCAAACTTTTGTCAATTACGGTTCGAATCTCGGTGAAACCTTTGATAACATTACGAAATTGCCTGATGATGATTACGTTGGTGGTTTTCGAAATGGATCCATCGCAATATGCCAGTAAATTTTTCTTTCCTTCTTTTCAGTTTCTCTTAGAAAAAATATAGTAATTGAATATTCAATTATTATAAGCCGGTGTTAAGCTCATGAATTAATAATAATAAAATACTTTTCGTATCTGAATTTCAAACCTATATTGGAACTTTAAACAAATGGGTCAAGCCGCAATCCTCAGTGACAACAACTAAGTAAAAGGTATTAGAATCTAACACATTATCGATGTACCAAATTCCACCCAAATCGATTGATCCGTTTCCGAGATAGTGGGTGATAAACACTGTAGTATACGTAATAATTATATCAGGGGGCAACAATAAGTGGCAACCATACTAAGAAACATCTCTATTGGAATTCTGAGTGAAACACCTTCCATTTAGTACCCATGCTGGCATATCTCATCGTATTTTTATACTCAGTTCAGCAGAGCTGACAGAGTATATTAAGTTTGATTGGATAACGGTTGGTTGTACATATATAAAGGAATCGAGATAGATATAGACTTCCATATATCAAAATAATCAGGATCGAAAAAAAATTTGATTGAGCCAGGTCCGTGCGTCCGACCGTCCGCCCATTAACACGATAACTTGAGTAAATTTTGAGGTATCTTGATAAAATTTGGTATGTAGGTTCCTTAGCACTCACCTCAGACCGCTATTTAAAATGAACGATATCGGACTATAACCACGCCCACTTTGTCGATATCGAAAATTTCGAAAAACCGAAAAAGTTCGATAATTCATTACCAAAGAGAGATAAAGCGACGAGACTTGGTAGATGAGTTGAATTTATGACGCAGATTAGAAAATTAGTAAAATTTTGGACAATGGGCGTGGCACCGCCCACTTTTAAAAGAAGGTAATTTAAAACCTTCAAGGTTCGAATCGAGCTCAAGGACAGAACAATAATTTTTTTCTAATGATAATTATTGTAATTTTTAATTTTTTTAAATTTGAAAAATTGTATTTTGTTTTTGGAATAGTAAGTAGAAAATTTTTCGATTCGAACCTTGAATGATTTATCAATAGGCCGATAAAAAAACAAAAACAATTGGTAATTTAAAATTTTGCAAGCTGTAATTTGTCAGTTGTTGAAGATATTATAATGAAATCTGGCAGGGACGTTACTCCTATTACTATATGTACGCCTAATAAAAATTAGCAAAATCGGAGAAGGACCACGCCCACATTTAAAAAAAATTTTTTTTAAATAAAATTTTAACAAAAAATTTAATATCTTTACAGTTATAAGTAAATTATGTCAACATTCAACTCCCGTAATGATATGGTGCAACAAAATACAAAAATAAAAGAAAATTTCAAAATGGGCGTGGCTCCGCCCTTTTTCATTTAATTTGTCTAGGATACTTTGAACGCCATAAGTCGAACAAAACTTAACCAATCCTTTTGAAATTTGGTAGGGGCATAGATTTTATGATGTTAACTGTTTTCTGTGAAAACGGGCGACATCGGTTGATGCCACGCCCAGTTTTTATACACAGTCGTTCGTATGTCCTTCCGCATGGCCGTTAACACGATAACTTGAGCAAAAATCGACATATCTTTAATGAACTTAGTTCACGTACTTACTTGAACTCACTTTATCTTGGTATGAAAAATGAACGAAATCCAACAATGACCACGCCCAATTTTTCAATATCCAAAATTACGAAAAATGAAAAAAATGCCATAATTCTATACCAAATACGAAAAAGGGATGAAATGTGGTGAGGTAATTGGATTGGTTTACTGACGCGAAATATAACTTTAGAAAAAACTTTATAAAATGCTTGTGACATATACCACATTAAGTAGAAGAAAATGAAAAAGTTCTGCAGGGCGAAATAAAAAACCCTTAAAATCTTGGCAGGTAATATATATATAAATAAATTAGCGGTATTCAACAGATGAAGTTCTGGGTCACCCTGGTTCACATTTTGGTCGATATCTGGAAAACGCCTTCACATATACAACTACCACCACTCCCTTTAAAAACTCTCACTAATACCTTTAATTTGATACCCATATCGTACAAACACATTCTAGAGTCACCCCTGGTCCACCTTTATGGCGATATTTCGAAACGGCGTCCACCTATAGAACTAAGGCCCACTCCCTTTTAAAATACTCATTAACACCTTTCGTTTGATGCCCATATTGTACAAACAAATTCTAAGGTCACCCCTGCTCCACCTTTATGGCGATATCTCGAAACGGCGTCCACCTATGGAACTAAGGATTACTCCCTATTAAAATACTCATTAACACCTATCTTTTGATACCCATATTGTACAAAAAATTCTAGGGTCACCTCTGGTCCACCTTTATGGCGATATCTCGAAACGGCGTCCACCTATGGAACTAAGGATTACTCGCCTTTAAGATACTCATTAACACCTTTCTTTTGATACCCATATTGTACAAACAAATTCTATAGTCACCCCTGGTCCACCTTTATGGCGATATCTCGAAAAGGCGACCACCTATACAACAAACACCACTCCCTTTTAAAACCCTCATTAATACCTTTAATTTGATACCCATATTGTACAAACAAATTCTAGGGTCACCCGGGTCCACTTTTATGGCGATATCTCGAAAAGGCGTCCACCTATGGAACTAAGGATTACTCGCTTTTAAAATACTCATTAACACCTTTCATTTGATACCCATATCGTACAAACGCATTCTAGAGTCACCCCTGGTCCACCTTTATGGCGATATCTCGAAACGGCGTCCACCTGTAGAACTAAGCATCACTCCCTTTTAAAATACTCATTAACACCTTTCTTTTGATACCCATATTGTACAAACAAATTATGAGGTCACCCCTGGTCCACCTTTATGGCGATATCTCGAAACGGCGTCCACCTGTGGAACTAAGCATCACTCCCTTTTAAAATACTCATTAACACCTTTCTTTTGATACCCATATTGTACAAACAAATTCTAGGGTCACCCGGGTCCACTTTTATGGCGATATCTCGAAAAAGCGTCCACCTATGGAACTAAGGATTACTCGCTTTTAAAATACTCATTAACACCTTTCATTTGATACCCATTAGTACAAACGCATTCTAGAGTCACCCCTGGTCCACCTTTATGGCGATATCTCGAAACGGCGTCCACCTGTAGAACTAAGCATCACTCCCTTTTAAAATATTCATTAACACCTTTCTTTTGATACCCATATTGTACAAACAAATTATAAGGTCACCCCTGGTCCACCTTTATGGCGATATCTCGAAACGGCGTCCACCTGTGGAACTAAGCATCACTCCCTTTTAAAATACTCATTAACACCTTTCTTTTGATACCCATATTGTACAAACAAAATCTAGAGTCACCCCTGGTCCACCTTTATGGCGATATCTCGAAACGGCGTCCACCTATGGAACTAAGGATTACTCCCTTTTAAAATACTCATTACCACCTTTCATTTGATACTCATATCGTACAAACACATTCTAGAGTCACCCCTGCCCATCTTTATGGCGATATCTCGAAAAGGCGACCACCTATAGAACTAAGCTCCACTCCCTTTTAAAAAGACTCATTAGCACCTTTCATTTGATACCCATATCGTACAAACAAAGTCTAGAGTTACCCCGGGTCCGCCTTTATGGCGATATCTCGAAAAGGCGACCACCTATACAACTACCACTACTCCCTTTTAAAACCCTCATTAATACCTTTAATTTGATACCGATATCGTACAAACACATTCCAGAATCACCCTGGTCACCTTTATGGCGATGTCTCGAAAAGGCGTCCACCTATAGAACTAAGGCCCACTCCCATTTAAAATGCTCATTATCCCCTTTCATTTGATACCCATATCGTACAAACAAATTTTAGGGCTACCCCTGGTCCACCTTTATGGCAATATCTCGAAACGGCGTCCACCTATGGAATTAACGCCCACTCCCTTTTAAAATACTCATTAACATCTTTCGTTTGTAACCAATATTTTAAAAACGCATTCTAGAGTCACCCCTGGTCCACCTTTATGACGATATCTCGAAAAGCCGACCACCTATACAACTACCACCACTCCCTTTTAAAACCCTCATTAATACATTTAATTTGATACCCATGTCATACAAACACATTCCAGGGTTTCCCTCGGTTCATTTTCCTACATGGTTATTTTCCCTTATGTTGTCACCATAGCTTTCAACTGAGTATGTAATGTTCGGTTACACCCGAACTTGACCTTCCTTACTTGTTTTTTAATTCTAAATAGGTGGCAACCAACATCCTTAGTGGTAACACGTAGATAGAGAGTCTAAGAATGTGATACACCATCTATTTACAAAATTTCAATCAAATGGGTTTAGCCATTTTCGAGAACGTTCCCGATATACAAAAAAAAAAAACATAAAGAAATTAATGAAAGAAGTGTGTGCACTTTTCTTTATTTAATCATTAAAAATACAGTCACGGTCTTAATACTACAGTTCATTTATGCAATCATAAATAGAACAAACAATAACAATAAATTTTTCTTTTGAATAGGAATAAGTAAATATTTTTCCCAAAACACGCTTATTTCATTTCGATAGAATATAATTTGTTATATTGAAATTGTTAGTTTCTAAGAACAAAAACAGTTTGTTCACTTGTTTAAGTACAAGATGAAAAGGTTTTGTTTGTATGGTTGTATTTAACGAAACCAACGTTTTGGCCATTTCGGAAAGATCCGGGGTTTTTTCCTCAAAATCTTGCGGATCGCCAAAAATGTTTCAGGAGCAGCTCCTTACGGAGGAACCATGCTTAGTTCACTTTCTCCAGCGAGGCTTCGAACGTAACCCCGGTCTATGGAACTGGCACTGTTGCCTGTATGTCTCGTACAAAGCGTAGTTTCACCGATAGAGATGTTCTAATTCCTAATACTCGTTGTCCACACAATTTCTTTAAATCATTTGTGACTCCTTACTGGCCACACACAAAGGCGATTTACGGTTGCTATTAATGGTCTTTTAATACTCATGACTTTCGTCACACTGTTTGCAACAACGCTGGCCTATTGTTAATCGCTCCCGTGGGCGCCTTTGGTTTTTTGGGCACCACCTGCCAACACAAAAGCTATAGGATTGCGACTTCGAACTCATACCTGCCGAGCACTACCAGAGAAACACCTTGACACATTAGGCAGTTACTATTCTACCAATGATGCCGCCCTCGAAATCATAAGCAGTACAAGTGGATATTATTACGTAACTCATGGGAGAAAATAGTAGGTATAATCCTACATAATTTAAATTTTACAAGGACCTTGGTAAACATTTTTTTTAAATGTAGATCAAAATTTGCAAACGTCTTCGTTAAACTAAAACAATATTTTAGAATGAAAGTCGACAGATTTTATGTTGAAAGATGTTAAGGTTATATGCTCAATCCAAACGGTTGCTTTCCGGCCTTTTGATACAAGAATTCTTATGAATATATCTCTAATGTGAACTCGCGATATCGCATGAATGCGCTGGTTTATTAAACAGTAGGGAAATTGTGATTGCAGCTGCGCATTGGCTGACAAAGAAAAAAACAAAATTAATCGCGGTTACAGCTGGTGTAACCAATATAGCACTCGAAGCTGGACAATGTCGCATAGGGAATAAGACATTTATTCCACTTGGTTATAGAACCAAATCAAATAATACATATATAGGTGCTATTAAAGTGAATGCACCCTTCATCCTGGGTTCTATAGTAGGCATAATTCCACTTTGCAGTAGTCAATTAACACAAAACACACCACTGCGAGTCAGTGGATGGCGTTCAATAAGTATAGACCGTAAGGATCATGTAGCTGAACTCCGGACTACTGCCCTGCCCCTACTGGCGACGACAATTTGTATGGTCATTTATGCAGCAGGAGGAGTAACTTTAACTAAACCAATGATTTGTTCTGGACTTGATAATTTTGATGCATGTTGAGGTGATTCTGGATTACCAGGCGTTGTGAGATGAGAACGTCCTGCGGTGGTATCATTTGGGAGCGGCTGTAGAGGCTCCGAAATTCCAGGTGTATATACGAATATAACTAATGAGAAATTTCTAAACTTTATAAACCAAGTGATGAGTTGTTAATTTGCAGAACGCCCCATTTCAGATTTTTTGTCTTAAACGACCAAACTTACGTCAAAGCATATTGAATTTATGCTCAAATAGGGCGTAATCGAAATGGAAGCTGAGATACATAGTGTACCATACTAAGTGTGTCAACTAAGTGGTAAACGTCAACATTACAAGCAGCCTCGCTCACCTGATTGAAATCTCAGGTCTAAGTTGCATTTTTGGTACGCAAGACTACTTAAAACTGAGTTGCATTTGATAGTTTAAAAAAATTTAGTGGTATTTAAAAATGAAAAGGTTAAATATATTCCGCAGAAATATAAATAATTGAAGATATGTGATCTCCAACAATGCGAAAACCTACGGAAAGTAAAATTCATTTAAATTGGAGTGAAAACAGTCAGGAGAAACTTAACAAAATATAGAAAGCCGCACGTGTAACATGTTTTCGGAATTAATTGACGCATATATCAGCGAAATGAAATGAACGCGCCTTTGACAAAAAATTTGCCTATGCTTTTTCTAAAAAAAAAAAAAATTCCTAGTAATTGTTTGTTTATTTATATGTATGTATATTTACACAGTTGAATTGTGTTATCAAATTGATATGTCTACAATGACTGTATTTTTTAAACGGTTTTATTTTGCTTGACTCTGTGTGGCGGCCGGCCGGCCGTTATTTACGAATTTTGTAATTAAAATTTAAGTAACTTCCCGATAAGCTACCAGCTTGAAACTTAGAATATAGTTTAGAACCCGAAGACAATGCAATAATAAGAAGAAAAAAGGTCCGATAGGTGGCGCTTGGATCAAAATATTTCAAGAATCGTATTTGTGGTCCGATTTGGCTCATATTTTGAATATTCCATACAGTCCGGTAGAAGTGACATCAAAATAGTTTGGAGTTCGAGGAAAGAAAAGCATACGTGGCGCTGAGTCGAGTAAAGTCTTTGGAAGCATTATGTATTGAGGACTTAGATTGTAACGAATTGTCAGGAAAGAGACATGCAATAATCTTATCTTAATAAAATAATAAATAAAATATCTTAATCTTATTAATATTATAAATGCGAAAGTTTGGACGTTTAGATATATGGAATTTCTGAATGATTTTCGGAATACGTCAGGGATCCCGTCAAAGTTATTTCGGGGTCATTTGGGGATCCTTCCAGCATCATTTCTGGATCCCGTCAGGGTCATTTCGGGACTTTTTCGGGATTATTTGGGGATCCTTCTGGTATCATTTCTGGATAGTTTTCGGGATCCCTCCGGGTTCCCGTGAAGACTATATCGCAACTTTTTCGGGAGTATTCCTTCTGGGATCATTTCTGGATCGTTTTCTGGATCCCGTTAAGGTCATTTCGGGAATCACGTCAGAAAGTTTTCACGGATTTTGATGAAATTTTTGGACAAAGATATACAATAATTACTGGCTAAACATTTTTCGAAAAAAAATTTATACAGATAATTTCAACCTAGAGCCTTGGGTACTTTTACTTTAAAGTATGTACTTCTTAAAAGCTTCAATAGAATATGTGTATATAGAACGTGATAATAACCTAGTTGCATAATCGCATTATTCGTTTTTGAATAGTCCGAAGCAATTCAAACTTTTGTCAATTTCTGGATGGTTTTCAGGATTCGTCCGGGATCCCGTCAGGGTACTTCTGAACTTTTTCGGGATTATTTGGGGACCCTTTAGGGGCATTTCATGACTTTTTCTGTATTATTTCGGGACCGTTTTGGGATCATTTGAGGACCCTTCCGAGGTCATTTCTGGATCCGTCCGGGATGCCGTAGGAGTCATTTCGAGATTTTTTGGTTATTTTTTTGGGATAGGTTTGGGACCCTTCCGGGATCATTTCTATATCCTTGCGGGATCCCATCGGGGTCATTTTCTGATTATTTCGGGATCATTTTGGGACCCTTCCGGAATCATTTCTGTATGGTTTTCGCGATCCGACGTGGATCCATTCGGGGTCATTTCGGAACTATTTCTGGACTATGTCGTGATAATTTAGGTACCTTTCCTGGATATTTTCTGGATGGTTTTTGAGATCCGTTTTTTTTGGGGCTATTCCGGGAACTTTTGGAGACCCTTCCGAGGCATTTCTAGATGGTTTTCGGGATCCGTCCGCGATAACATCGGGGTCATTTCGTGGCTTTTTCTTGATAAATTCGGAATCATTTGGGGATCGTATCAGGTTATCAGCTCATTTAGTTCTTTTGTTACTCAATTACAAAAATAAAATGCATTAGACAGAAAAAAAATTTTAAACAGATAACTCGCTAAGCAGGCTAACGTGAATAACCCATATATTTCATTGCTTGCGGACAGGGCCGCGGGTAAAGGCTAGTATAGCATATATTGTTGTCTGAAAAAATCATAGAGGTCGGTGGTATATATATTATATACCCCATATAAACTCTACTCACTAAATATTTCAGGTAAATTAAAAGACACCTAGAAATGTATGTTAGAAGAGGATCGTGAAAACGCAAAGACAGAGGGGCAAATCGCAAAAATATTTTTTGAATACGCTCAAGTCGGTCTATATGGCAGGCATGGTACGGCCTCCAAATGAAAACAGCATATTCTAGTTTAGACCACACTAGGGTTGTAAAAAAAAGTTTTAAAGTATAAGGGTCGCTAAAGTCCATATTGAAACGGCGAATGAACGCGAGTGTGGAATAAGACTTGGCAATGACATAATTAATCAGACTGTGAAATTGAAACTTCGCATCAAAAACTACACCAAGATCGATATTTCATCAACAACCCTCAGCGTAGAGTCCCCAATATGATAAGAAACAGGAAGAACATTTTGAGTTTTAGCAAAGGTAATACTAAAACATTTACTTATATTTAAAAGCAGACGATTCTGTCTACACCAGTTCATTACGCTTGGAGCATAGTGGACTCAGATTGAGTCGTGATTGATGCAAAAATCTTCAAGTCATCAGCATAGAATAAGAATTCAGCATAACTGAAACAATGACGTATGTCATTAATAACGATAACAAATAATAAGGGTCCCAACACGCTCCTTTGTTATACACCAGAGGTGGCAGTAAACGACCGTGAACAGATACCATCTACCAAAACAACACAGCTACGATCTGCCAAGTAAGATCGCACCCAAGATAGCATACTAGAATGGTAGCCCAAGCCAGCAAGTTTGGATATTGGTATTGAATGGTTGACTTTGCCAAAAGCCTTCGAAAAATCAGTATAGAAAGTATATAATTGTGCTCTCCTGTTAAATGAAAAAATGCAAAATTCATAAATTTAGATTAGTTACAGTTGATCTTCCAGGCATGAAAACATGCTTATTAGGTGAAATCAAGGTCTTTACTGCGAAGTATATTTTATCCTTAACTACAATTTCAAACAATTTCCAGACAGTGTAAAATTTAGAAAAAAGGCGGTAGTTAGCAACATTGTTTGTATTACCATTCTTGAATATCGGGATAATAGACGTTACTTTCCAAGCGTTTATGAAGTCTCCACTCCTGAGAGATTTATTGAAAATTAATAAGATTGAATACGCAATTGTTGCAATATTTTTAAACAAAAACAAGTAAGGAAGGTTAAGTTCGGTTGTAACCGAACATTACATACTCAGTTGAGAGCTATGGAGACAAAATAAGTAAAATCACCATGTAGGGAAATGAACCTAGGGTAACCCTGGAATGTGGTTGTATGACATGTGTATCAAATGGAAGGTATTAAAGAGTATTTTAAGAGAGAGTAGGCCATAGTTCTATGGATGGAAGGCATTTAGGGATATCGCCATAAAGGTGGACCAGGGGTGCCTCTAGAATATGTTTGTACGATATGGGTATCAAATGAAAGGTGTTAATGAGTATTTTAAAAGGGAGTGATCCTTAATTCCATAGTTGGACGCCTTTTCGAGATATCGCCATAAAGGTGGACCAGGGGTGACTTTAGAATATGCTTGTACGATATAGGTATCAAATGAAAGGTGTTAATGAGTATTTTAAAAAGGCGTGGGGCTTAGTTCTATAGGTGGACGCCCTTTCGAGATATCACCATAAAGGTGGAACAGGGGTGACTCTAGAATGAGTTTGTACGATATGGGTATCAAATTAAAGGTATTAATGAGAGTTTTAAAAGGGAGTGGTGGTAGTTGTATATGTGAAGGCATTTTTCAGATATCGACCAAAATGTGGACCAGGGTGACCCAGAGCATCATCTGTTGGATACCGCTAATTTATTTATATATGTAGTACCTGACAAGATTTTAAGGGCTTTTTATTTCGCCCTGCAGAACTTTTTCATTTTCGTCTACTTAATGTGGTATATGTCACAACCAATTTATAAAGTTTTTTCTAAAGTTATATTTCGCGTCAATAAAACAATCCAATTACCTTACCATGTTTCATCCTTTTTTTCGTATTTGGTATATAATTATGGCATTTTTTTCATTTTTCGCAATTTTCGATATCGAAAAATTGGGCGTGGTCATAGTCTGATTTCGGCCATTTTTTACACCAATATAAAGTGAGTTTAGATAAGTACGTGAACTGAGTTAAGTAAAGATATATCGACTTTTGCTCAAGTTATCGTGTTAACGGCCGAGCGGAAGGACAGACGGTCGACTGTGTATAAAAACTGGGCGTGGCTTCAACCGATTTCTTCCTTTTTCACAGTGAACAGTTAGCGTCATAAAATCTATGCCTCTACCAAATTTCACAAGGATTGGTCAATTTTTGTTCGACTTATGGTATTAAAAGTATCCTAGGCAAATTAAATGAAAAAGGGCGGAGCCACCCCCATTTTGAAATTTTCTTTTATTTTTGTATTTTGTTGCACTATATCATTACTGCAGTTGAATGTTGACATAATTTACTTTTATACTGTAAAGATATTAAATTTTTTGTTAAAATTTTACTTTAAAAAAATTTGGTCCGTCTCCGATTTTGCTAATTTTTATTAAGCGTACATATAGTAATAGGAGTAACGTTCCTGCCAAATTTCATCATGATATCTTCAACGACTGCCAAATTACAGCTTGCAAAAATTTTAAATTACCTTCTTTTGACAGCGGGCGGTGCCACGCCCATTGTCCAAAATTTTACTAGTTTTCTATTCTGCGTCATAAGTTCAACTCACCTACCAAGTTTCATTGCTTAATCCACATTTGGTAATGAATTATCGCACTTTTTCGGTTTTTCGATATTTTCGATATCGAAAAAGTGGGCGTGGTTATAGTCCGATATCGTTCATTTTAAATAGCGATCTGAGATGGGCGCCCAGAAACCTACGTACCAAATTTCATCAAGATACCTCAAAATTTACTCAAGTTATCGTGTTAACGGACGGACGGACGGACGGACGGACATGGCTCAATCAAATTTTTTTTCGATCCTGATTATTTTGATATATGGAACTCTATATCTATCTCGATTCCTTTATATATGTACAACCAACCGTTATCCAATCAAACTTAATATACTCTGTGAGCTCTGCTCAACTGAGTATAAAAATGCGAAGCCTTATACCGAACCTAAATTACTTGGACCAAATTTTGCATAATCGTCGACCCATATCTATTGGAATGTGTTGGCAACTAAATAATATTTTTACTAAGATATATTTAACAATCTTTTGCAAGTTTAAGTCTTTCGCTTAAAATTTTCATATCATCCGAAATATAGCACTACGAAAAGGAGTTCGTCTTGATTCGTTTCCAAAGGGGATTTTACAAAGGGGACTGGTCCTATTGTTCCCCTTCGGGTGTAAATGGGTACAATTAGTGGTCTCTTCATAGGACATGGTCAAACAAAAGGCAAAAGCTCAACTCATGCAAATATATCAAAGCTGGCATAAGTAGCATACTCATTCCGGATACATCCTAGACTAATCGCATTTATTGCAGGGTAGCTATATAACTCGCTCCGCCCGATAACAAATTTTGTTGCAATCTTTTTGTACAGCATTTGGAACAAACTTAGCAATGATCTTAGTAGGCGTAAAGAGAAAAAAAAAATGTTAAACCAAAGAAGTTAAAGTTTAAACGAAAGAAAAATCAGATTTTCAACTAATTGCTTTTGCAACTCTTCCAACTGGAGCATAAAGACTGGAAGCAGCAAATTGCTAGCTAATGAAAATTGGCTGTGTTCAATGATTTTTCAAAAACAAGTAGAGAAAATGAAGGAGCAAGAAAAAAGGAAACTTTTTGTAGTACAAAATAACTACGAAAAAAAAAATATTTTTAAATTAACAGGGTTGATTATGTACTTGATTTCGTTTTTTAAGCAGTTTTTTCTTATATTGTTTGAATTAGATAATGATATTTAAATAAATCTTTGCCGAAGCTTTGATTGGTAAAAGTAGGATGCTTTTGCTGTTGAAGGTTTATATAACAAATTTACGTAAAAATGTAAACGCTTTTAGGGAAATATTTTAAAATTTAGTAAAGAAGCTTTCTCACACCGGGTTCAATTTACCAACATTGACTTCATACGACACGACGGACTATTGTGTGTCAACAACTGCTATCTAAGTATGCTCCATAACTGGACCATATAGTTCCGAATTTAACCTGAAAATTATTTCGAGCAGTCCAAAAATAATCTGCAAACTATAAAGAAATTCCCCAAAAGAAGCTTCAGAACAATTCTAGCATCGACAAAATGAGGTAAGGAAGTATACTGGGCAATAAACTGGAAAGATGGTTCACGGTTGGGACGAAGCGGGACGGAAAAGTGGACTTGGAATTTAAGAGTTTGCCATTAGAAAGACGACGTACGCTGCAAGTTTGCAGTTGGCCTGATTACTATTGCGTTTTCCAAGCCGAAGTTGCCAGTATTAAAGATGCGGTGAACTGAGTAACTTCCAGTGCTATTATAGTTAGAAAATTCAAGTTATACCCCGATATCCGAGCGGCAAATAAAGCCATAACTTCAACTGTGGCTCGATCTAGGTCAATATAGGAATGTCTGAGCTCCCCTAAGGTGGGCTGGAAATAAAAAAGATTAAGATCATCTATATATGTCCGGGTCATGTAAATATCACTGACAATTGACACGCGGGTCTCCTAGATTACAACTCAATGCATAAGTCTGTAGGATACACGGGCTTTGAGTCAGCCAAGTAATCGCTGATCAGTTGCGACCTACTTATGCAGGAAACGATCGAACACGTTTTGTGCTTGTACTTGGCGCTTGCCAAGCTAAGATTGCAGCTGTTAGTAGT
The DNA here is from genome assembly GCF_040869045.1 of Eurosta solidaginis. Lineage (NCBI taxonomy): Eukaryota > Metazoa > Arthropoda > Insecta > Diptera > Tephritidae > Eurosta > Eurosta solidaginis. The sequence goes on along the minus strand of NC_090320.1, from coordinate 254,041,842 downwards.
GGTACAGCTGCCAGATCGAGAAGTTTCTAATTACATAGTTTTTTTTTTTCTAGAAATTTTCTAATATTTGAAAAGAGGAGGGAGTTATTTTATAATATAAGTCTTCTTTTTGACTGAAACCCCCAGCTGGTCGTGAAACAAACTTCTGACAATCCAATCTAACCAACAACCTATTGTAGACTAGCGATACACTTTTATTTTGAGCTGGATAGCAGGCGGTCTGCTGAAATTTTCGGGCACATCATGGCTCATTTATCAATGGTGGTAAGAGTTTCAGCAGGTCAGTGCCCAAAAGGAGTCCACACGGTACGTCTCAGCATACCGGAAACTCCCACTTGCCCAAGTTGCATGGACGACGACAAAGCGGAATTATCGAAACACTTCATGCTTCACTCGCAAACTTTTGTAGAATTAGGCGAAGGAATTTCGGTGTCGGAAGACTTATCGAAGATCGGTCTACTTCGGGGGTGCATCGTTACAACAAACGACTTTCTAAGTAGCCACGGCTCTCATGTAGTCTCACAATGGACCTTCATGTTGTCCAAGTTAGCTTCCCTTCCCGGGGTGGCTCCCACTCAACCTAACCTAACTGTTTAAAATAATAGTTAAACATAAACAAATAAATATAAATGTAAACATAAACGTAAACATAAATAAACATCAACATAAATATAAACATAAACATAAACATAAATATAAACATAAACATAAACATAATCATAAACATAAACATAAGCATAAACATAAATATAAACATTTACATAAACATAAACATAAATATAACCATAAACATAAACATTAACCTAAACATAAACATAAACATAAACACAAACATGAACATAAATATAATCATAAACAAATAAACATAAATGTAAATATAAACAAATAAACATAAACGTAAACATAAACAAATAAACATAAACAAATAAACATAAACATAAATATAAACATAAATATAAATATAAACATAAACATAAACATAAACATAAACATAAACATTTTCAGAAGAATAGTTTTTGGCATACAAATATTGTTAACCTATGTCGACTTAGGCACTTTACACTTTATACGTGAGTTTTAATGCGTTTTAGTTAAAGGTTTCATGTCTTATTGTAAAAAACATTTTTCTGCTGAGTTTTAACACAAAAAACTTCTGCTTGTGTTGTATTACTATTTATAGCTTCATATATTTACCAGTAAGCCCACATCATCCCACAAAAATATTGTTCGAGCATAACAGGCTGCGGATAGATTCGGTAATTGTACAGCCTTTTATGGTATGCGAGAGTCTAAGATGTCGCTGTCAGTCCGTTTGCCTAGCTTTGCTAGTATCTTCCAATGTTAAGTCTTGGGTAAAGTACGCTGCTGTCGGAGGTCTCGTTGAGAGGGCACGAGGTGTGCATTTACTTCGATGCCCAAGCAGCGGTCATAGTGTTTTACTTCACCATCACTTCATATAAGGCGGTTAACAGCTTCAAAAGGCCTATTCAAGCCGCAGCTAACTTCAAAAGAATAACCCTTGTATCGGTAACTGGTCGCAGAAAGATTGAGGAGAGAAAGTAGACAAAGTATAAAAGGCAGGAGACAGGCCTGGTGCATCATTCCCTTATATCAACCAAAATAAACATATATCTATGACATGTTCGAGGAGCCAACAGAATCCAACTGATGCTCGTCAAGCGCATGCCAAAACACCAAGTAAACCTGGCCGAATTACGACAGTAACAGAACAGAGGATCTGCTAAATAGGCCAAGGTAATCACGGGACAACAACCGCTCGGCCTGAAAGCTGAGAGAATGAGGACCCCTTTCAAAGCATATGCAGGAGCTGTGGCGAAGAAGGCCAGCAAAGAAACAGTCGTTTAACATCTGCGTGTTTGACCTGCCTTAGCTTACACATAAAACAAGTTGGTCCCGTACCGCCAATTTGTAAAAAATTAAAAGGACGCGGCGCAAATTGAAAGAAAAGCTCGGCCGAAAATCTTTTCGGAAGTTATCGCGCCTTAAATTTCTATTGTGTGTGCCAGTTTTTTAAACGGATCACTGACATGTCATACTAATAACAAAAGCAATTGTTTCCAGGGAATGTGCATCAAAATGGTTCCCCATGCGTTCCTTGTGCGCGGGCTGTGGTATCCGGGCGCCACTGCAACAAACGGCCTGTTCTTGTACAGCAGGTGGTCTCTCGAATACCTGCAATAACTACGACTACTACCAAGTTAAATGGGACAACAACAACAACAACAACAATGCCTTTTACAATGTTTTTAAATTTAAAAATAACATGTTTTCTTTTATTTTATGTAAGGGTGGGAGAACATTACCCAAAATTTTTCGAATAATGGGTTGATTAAATTTAGGTTCCTAATTTACTTAGTTTAGTAAGAAAATTAGTATTTTGATTTTAAATGATAATTCTTAAAACATTTTTTTATAGAAGAAAAATTTTAGATTAAATTTTTGTTAAAATAAAGTACGGCAGCATAACCTCTCAAGATATTTTATGCCGAGCTTCTTTTCCAATTCTCATCCTGCTTCTTTTTAATTTTTCCTATATTGGCGGGACGGAACCTTCACCCACGGTCTCCGGTGTGGTAGACGCAGCATGCTACCACCACACAATGGCAGCCGCCATTTTCACATTTTTGTTATGAACTCGAAATTAGTATGAAATGTTGGAAGTGTAATGCTTTTGCGATTTTGGACCTCAAGTAAATATCTCCATTTACTATCTTTTTGTAAGTTTTGATAAATTTTCTACGTTAGTTGGGTAGCTATATAGAGGGTTTCCGGTTTTCGAAGCAACGTAAACCAACATGTAAGTACATACAAATTTTTAACATTTGTGTTGCAAAATTGTTAATACAAATTTTCATACAATAAGGAATTTTTGGGTTGACTTTAGGCACCAAAACTTGTATTTTATTTAGAGAACCTAATTCTAATAAGCGTTTTTCTTTCTATATCAATAATTGTTTTATTATTAATTTTTTAGCTTATATCTGTATAAGCAGAAGTTTAATGCGATTAATATATAAAACAATCACCAAAACCAAACTACAAAACAATAAACGAAGGCAGTTGATTTACAACTCACAAAATTTCACTTCTTGCCCCTGCAGCCACTGAATTGGCTTTCGGTCATAGCAACGCGGTACGTTAGAATATTTTTTCAAAGGAAGTTGCAACTCAACAGGATTAGTAGCACTCAAAATTACCTGCTTCAAAAATTTAAGACTTTGAATTATAGTTTGTATAGATATAGATTTTGATATATTACATTTTGTTCAGTGATGTAAGGTCACCTGCAAAGGAAAGAGAAAATAAGTGTATTAAGCATACAACTAAAGTCATTATTGTAATAGGCATATGTATATACTTTTCATAAAGATAGAACGATTTAAATTTGGTTTCGGGATAGTTTTGACGAACTGCCATTTTCAGTGCCAGTTTTATTGCAGAGATATCAAAATCTCCCAATATAGATATAATTTTCATCTTTTTGGAAAATAAAGGAATAAAAAAAAAAACAAATAATATTCTAAAAGATACTAAAAGGTAGCAATTTTAAACTTTTGTTAATATGTTTCTTTGCGTGCAACTGTTTGTAAGTCAAGCACTTGGCCGCCGCCGCGCCGATATTTTTGAAATTCGGCGCGGCGTGCAAAAAACGACGAAAATCGGCGGCGGCGGCGGCGTATATCTCTAGTATATACATTCATACTCACACAACCAGGTAAAAAATTCGGTAGGGAATGGCTTATAACAAAGCAAAAACCTGACGATTCGTTAACAATAGATAATATTAGTTCATATATCGGTAAACTTCCTCTGAGCTCTATACTGAATCAGCCAATTCAGCCTAGCGGAATGTCCTACAATAGGATTATCGCAGTGCTAACAAAAAGGCTGAACTGGCTGATTCAGTGTAGAGCTCAGAGGAAGTTTACCTATATATGAACTAATATTATCTATTATTAACGAATCGTCAGGTTTTTGCTATATAGTTTTCAGCTCTTGTTCAGCTCCTGGTTGCAAAATGAAGAAGCAAGAGGAGTAGTACTTTGAAAAGTCTTCGCATTTATATTAGGAAGCCTCCTGAAGTACAGAGAACGAGATACTTAGCGTAGGTAAAAATTAATGTTGAAGTGTTTTACGGTGGTAAGGCCATGACGTGAATACAAAGCATGTATTTTCGAATTTTAACGCAAAAAGGCATGAACAAATTGGCCAACTCCTCGGACTCGCCACACAACCCATCATTAGCTATTTGTAATGTCGTTGCCTCAGAGGTATCGAGGAAAGATAAATTGAGTCGGATCGGAATCTCGGTCTTTGCCGAAAACAAAGCTATATTAAGCCAATATCAAACCAATCACAAACTGATTACTCGTGTGTTGTTGATATTATTGTCGATATCACGCCAATAATAACTCGATAAAATTTATATTACGTTGTTATCGATAAAAAAATGATGGACGCCATACCAAACCAACACGATTGCTCATGGTTCATGTTTCCTGAGCACCTAACTCCCGTAGAAAACCGCTTTTAAAAATGTTTGCATTGTCCAGCTATTTATGAGCCGATAATGAAACCATTATCTGTTTCATAACAAACCGATAAGAATTTGAGTTATCGAAAGCAAACCGAGAATAAAAGCATCCGAATAAACGATACTTTACCAATTACTTTTATGTAATGTTGTTAGCGAAAATATACCATTAAAACTTCGATAACACTCCTGTAATCATTCGATAATAGCCCAATACTATCTGATTACATAGTTATCTATAAAAAGCGATGGACGCCCAACCAAATCATCACATTGGTTAATGGTTAATGTCGTTTTTGTGGTATAGAAGACTGGAGCTATTACGAATAGCACCACAATGAGTCAATAGGCCGAAAAGCGCTTGTCTGCTTTGTGCAGGGGAAGCTTTATCAAAGCAAAGGCGTGTTTATCTTCAATTTTTGTAGGAATATCAATTCAGAGTCGTCTACCTTAACCTTTGTCCTAACTTCACAGGGCTTACATTATATCCACATCCACAATGACGAAAAGTTCTGGTTATATTAGCTCAAGTGGAGTAGCTTATGCCAGAAATATTATAAGAAAGTTATCGATTTGTTACCAGAAATTTATCGAAAAGTTAACGATTATTTATCGAAAAGTTGTCACAAAGTTACAGATTTGTTATTTAAAAGTTATATACTTCGTATAATTAAGCGGGGATTGCTCTCATTGATTTCTATGTACGAAAACATTTTTTTTTTAATTTATTGTTTCCTTTATATTAAGCCGGTTGAATGTTTGCCCGCATTTAAAAGTCTTGCAATCGATTTTTAAGTAACTTTTCATTGAGCTACAAACGTGAAACTTCACATATAGGTTAAGATATTACGAAAAAGGAACAAAATTAGAAACAAAATATCGTTAGGTGGCGCACGTAAAATAGCACAGAGAGGTAAAGACACCAAGACAATGCAACAAAAGGGAAATAATTAACGTTAGTTGGCGCAAGGATCGAAATAATTAGGTAAAAATTTGGAATTTTGGAATTTTGAGATCGATTTTTAAGTAACTTCTCACTGAGCCACAAACGTGAAACCTCACATATAAGTTAAGACACCGAGACAATGCAACAAAAGAAGAAAAAATTCTGTTAGGTGGCGCACGGTTAAATAATTAGATGAAAATTTAAAGCGCAATTAATTGACTATATATTGATAAGTTGACAACTTTTCTATCCAACTTTTCAATCCAAGTAATGCGCGCTCCACTTCTATATTTTTATATCTCTCTAAATATTTTTACAATTTCTGTGACAAGATTTTAAAATCAAAGTTTAGAAAGAATATTACTTTATATAAGGACACATTTTTCGCTTATTTTTGTCCATTTGTTTAAAGGAAATGCTTAAAATTGTTTTTTCTTTTTATTGTAATATTGACTTCACCTGTGTGGTTTATTGCATCATGACCAAACCTAAACGAAATTTTTACTGTCACTTATTCCTTCAGTATTTAGCTCTGCATTGATTTGAAATAAAAATGACAGCACATCTTCCTCCTAATACCAGTCAAATAGTCTGCCACATTTTGCCACTTTCGCTCTTAAACTTTTTTTTATAATTTTCGCTTACAACTTTTAATTATTAGAAATGAAAAACTGGGTTTGCAACTACCAATATTTTGGCAAAACTTTTAACTATTTTTCATACTTTTTTATAACACGAAGGAAGAGTGATCATGTCCTACAAATAATCGATAAATCTGACGGCATCGTTTTCCAAATAGTTCTCGAATGAATTCTATCCCAGTTCTCTAATCTAGTTTTTTAGAGAATTAACCATAGACACTGCGTATGCTGGGATAGTAGTAGCGCGCTTCGCCAAGCACATTGAAGGTCTTGGGTTAAAGTCCCTCGCAAAGTAACATTAACAACGTAGAAAAACAATGTTTCGATTGGAAAACACGGTCTTCTTAGCGGGATTGCCCCTAAGCAATGGTTTTGCAAATACCCCAAGCGTACATATGTCGGCATTATACATGTAGGTGTCGCCCTTCCAATTTGTAGGAGAAACTACAAAGAAGCACAACGCAAATTGGAAGCGAAGTTTAGGCGTTAAATTCCTATGAGGTAAAACCCGCCAAGTATTTTTTTTTTGTAAATAGTGGCACTGCTTTCCGAGCATTTTCTAAAGCTCGATAAGTGCGACATCCAGCGACATCTACTGCCAAAGTAAAATTCTATTTTGGTTAAATATCGCCTCTTTAAAGGCCCTGGAAAACTTCCCATATTGATAACGCTCAATACGTAACCATATTTTCAATTAATCATAGATAAATATATATTGGCATCGCTTATTGGTGCCTTAATCTAGAAAATTTCATAACTTCATAAAATAGAAAATACGAGAAATTTCAAAACGAAAAATACAATACCCAAAATATGAATAAATTCGCCAACGCAAAAATTGATAGATTATGGATATGGTGGAAAACCAACAATTAATTGGTTGGCTATGTTATCGTTATGACTAAGGCGTTATTGAATTGCTTCAATATCCGATTAAATGGACTTCTATAGAATTCGTTGGATCAGCTGTTTTACACAGAGTTCACCAGGACCTTAAAGTAGTCATTCTTTCATTTTGTTTTCATCTCGTGATCTATTCATACACGAAGGATCTTTAAAGTTTTGATCAAAGTTTGGTCTCACATCTTAATTCATTTACATGCATCACACTTCCATTGCATACAATAAAAAATATTTATATACTCAGAATTAAAACAATTTATTTGTACATTGTAAATGAAAAAAATATTGTCATTACGACTACTGAGCGGAATATCACCATATTTCGAAAACGCCCTATTTCAAAATGTTTCGAAATTCGGCGCTCAGTCGAGTTAGGGTGATATTCCAATCAACAGTCAGTTTATAATAACACCTTTCAGTTACATCCACATTCTTATAAAGCTTAGAACTTCTGTACTTGTTACGTTTGAAAATAGAAGCGGAAAATTGAAATTTCGATTGCTTTGTAACACCCCACAAAGTTTTCCATTACAAACTCCTCCTGATCCAACATCTACCAAATAAAAATCTGTCTCACTCATTTCAGCTGGAAAGACTAAATCTATTATTTCAAGCTCATTTTGTCTATTCCTTTGTTGAAACGCACAATCCATTACTTGCACTTGCATAGTTTGGAGAATAGGATAATCATTCAAATGGTGTGGATTTGTCAAGCCCCATCCATTAACTCTAAACCATGTGCCAGGTAATAAATTTCCTTCGTACAATGGTATTGTTTTTACTGCATCAGTATCAGTATTAAAGGGTGTTACCAGTTTAATGACAGCTATATCATAATAATATTTTCCTGGATACCCAGGATGAATATGTTTTCTCTGCACAAAGCTTTCTTGTCCTTCTTCTTCGTATATACGCGTTGCACCACCTTTAACTTTGAGATGAATCGGAAGTCTATCTGCTACGCAACGTGCCACTGTAACCACCGATGTTTCACTGATTAGGGAACCACCACATTTATAGAGACCACAAAAATAAATTGCTACTGAATGGGCGCTGCTCCTTATATTTATAGTCCCCGCATTCGTTTCGCTTAAGACGCAGCTAAGCAGGAGAAAGAACAGCACGAAATTCATTTTCGTTTAAAACTTCTTCTACCTTTAAGAATAAAGTACACCGAAATAAATTTTGTGGGCGCTATTTATACCTAAATGAGTTGTGCAAATAAAAAATAAGATTTCAAGAATTTGAAATAACAAAAATACATATAAATTTAAGTTAAAGCTAACCAAGGTCAATCTTGTTATACTCAGCGTGCTTTGCACACAGAATGTATTAACTTTGGTAACATAACGAGCATAAACGAATCGAGATAAATATAGACTTCCATATATCAAAATGCTGAGGATGAAAAAGGAATTGATTTAGCCATGAAAAAGGAAAAATATTAATTTTTGAAAATGGGCATAGCACCGCCCTTTTATGACTAAATAATTTTATATCTCAATCAATTTTCTATTCTCAAAGAAAAATTAAAGGATCGTAATAAGATTGGGTATACATATATTCTATATAGTATGAAATATTTCTAAGAAAAATGGACGGGATCTGTTAAAATCCACGCCAGCTAGTCGTAGACTAGAATAATTAGCTATATCTTAGCGAAAAAAGTTTAGTATCAATGATATTTCACTTATTAAGATTTATTGTAAGAGGAAATTAGGAGAAATTTTTTTAATGGGCGGTGCCACGCCCCTATTCCGATCAAGCATTACAAAATATATCTAGAACCTCAAAAAAACAAAATACTCTCGTAACGAAATTCGAAAAAGTAATGCATCTGAAAAGAACCGTGCAATTCAAACTCACGCTGAGTATATACTATTCGGTTACACCCAAACTTAGGCATCCTTACTTGCTTTTTGTTTGATTTAATTAGCTGAATAAACAAGTTTTGCTCTATCAAAAAAACAAATCAAATGTGTTTATTTATTTTATTAATTTATCCTAGCGAAATGAATTGACGCATTTTGGTATACTTTATCAAAACAAAATTTCTTTGCAATTGTTTGTTTATTTATATGTGGGCGAATCCCAAATAAGGTCCATCACGAACCGAAAATAAAAAGTGGTGAGACTTTATTTCTATTACTTGGGGTTAAAATCAAATATGTGTGTGATGTGGAAATCAAATAGTTTATTCTTTCGCCTCATCCTGGACAGAGAAATATGATTTCAAATTTGGATGTTTTACTAATAAAATATAACGTATTTGCTTTATGTTGTGGCGCTCTTAAACCCAGATCTATATATATAAAACGGAGGTTTTATAAGTTGATCCTGCCCTTATCTTTATTATTTTCCGAGTAAGCAAACGTCGACTTGATATTAAAAAAGCTTTCAGATGTTAAATAGGCCTGTTTACTACAATTTTTCTGGAAAGCTCGGGTATGATTTTTTATTGCTGTCTAAAATGTGTCAAGCCCATTACCTTTATTCCACTATTTGATCCATATATATATGTATCTATATATATTGTCACGGATATTACCATCACTAAGTTATCCCATCACTAAGGCGATGCTAAGGCCACGATAAGCAGTATTTACGTCAATAATCAAATCATGTATACACATGTATAAGGCAGCCGAAATAAGTCACACACAGATGCATTTACTTATACGCCTATGTATGCGCGAGAGACTGTAAACTACAAACATTCACATCAATAATTCAATCATTATGTATCTACATAAACGAATAAATAATTGCGTCTACACATATGTACGTATACGAGCAGCGGAGAGGCAATGCACAAACACATGCATATATCTTATCTGAGTTGTCACAAGGGAGAGCAATAATTTGTGCACGTAGTTGTGGCTGGAGATTTTGTAGCCGAAACAAACTAGTAAGTTCTGGAAATCGAAGAGCCTAGAAGTATGCAGCGTAAACTATAAAAGCGGGGCAAGCGAGTAAGAAGTAATTCAGTTGAGCAATCAGTCAGTTATAGATTAAGCACGCGATCTGGCGGCCAATAGTAGAGTTTCATTTGAGTTATCAATCAGTTTGGTTATTAAGCCAGCGAGTAGCAAAGTATAAGTGTTATTGTGAAGTACTTTAATAAAAGCCATTTTTCCATTATTCAATATTGGAGTTATTTATTCAACAGTTTAGTGATACGAACTCAGCAGAGGATTGCAAATAAGAGGATTTGCAAGTAAATTCGTTACAATTGGTGTCAGAAGAGGAATTGTTGAATAAATTCCAGAGGACAACAAGGACATGGCAAAGTTCAGTGAATTGAAGATCCAGCAACTAAAGAAGGAGTTGGAGAGCCGTGGATTGAATACAAGCGGCCTTAAACTTGAACTGCAGGCACGGCTACGAGAGGCAATGGAAGCAGAAGGAATTGATGTGGAAGAGTATGACTTTCATCTTGATGGCGAGGAAATAACAAAAATGGAAGAAACACCGCAGACAATGGCGAACACAGACTTGAACATGATTTTGGCTGCAATATCTGCTCAAACATCGACAGTGGCTTCTCAACTGGAAGCGCAAAAGACAGATATAACATCTCAACTGGAATCGCAGGAGACACCCATAACATCCAAGATGGAAAAACAACTAGAATCACAGGAGTACCGTATAACATCGAAGATTGAGGCACAAGAAACGCGTATGTCAGAAATGTTGACACAGATAACATCTAAAATGGAAACACATTTGGAAGAACAGAAGACATATTTGGCATCTCAACTGGAAGCGCAAGAGGCACGTATATCTGAAATGTCGGCACAAATTTCGGAACAGGTATCATCGCAGCTCTTTATGAAACTGGAAGAGCAGGATGCAAAAATTTTACAACTCGAGGACAAAATTGATGCCGAAATAGAAGCGTTAAAAGGTCGTATGAAGCAGTTACAACTATACCGCCCAGCTGTTTCAGCAAGCAATCCAAAGGTAAAAACACCATCATTTGACGGTTCTGTTCCTTTCCAGGTCTTCAAGCTACAGTTTGAGAAGACCGCAGCAGAGAACAACTGGAATGCGGAATATAAAGTTGCTGCACTGTTCGTGGCATTGAAAGGGCCTGCAGCGGAAATCTTACAGACGATTCCAGAGTACGAACGGAACAGTTATGAAACATTGATGGCTGCTGTAGAACGACGTTATGGAAGCGAGCATAGGAAACAGATATTCCAAATTGAGTTGCAAAACCGCTACCAAAAAGCAAATGAGACATTGCAGGAGTTTGCTTCAGAAATTGAAAGATTGGCTTATCTTGCAAATGCGGACGCACCCGTGGAATACACGGAAAGAGTGAAGATTCAGAGCTTTATAAACGGCATACGGGACGTCGAAACGAAGCGAGCCACATACGCGAACCCAAAGCAAACATTTTCTGAAACGGTATCCTATGCATTGACTCAGAAAACGGCGTCATTATTGAGTAAACCAGCATACAAAGCCCATCGTGTGGAAGTAGAAAGGCCAGAGTGGGTAGATACAATTTTGGAAGCTCTCAAGGGATCACAACAGATAAATGCCGGAGTTATGAAATGTTTTAAGTGCGGTAACCCAGGTCACATTGCACGTCATTGCAGTAGCAATTCCAATAGTTCCAACAATGTGGATGGCCGTAAATGCAGAGCTGAAGGCGACGAGCAAATCTCCAAATCCACTCAATCGTTAAACTAAAGCGAGTCAGCCGCAAGGGGCGACAGCTGGCTCCCTCAATTGAATGCCCCATAAACTCTATCTCGCAAATTGGAAGAAGGTCAAGCAATCTTACTGTCGGAGGACATGTGGATGGAAAGGAACGTTTGCTGACTGTAGATACGGGTGCATCCCATTCCATCATTCGATCAGATTTAGTCAACAAGAAGATAAGACCATTGCTTGGAGCAAGATTACGTACAGCCACGGGAGAGGACACCCAGGTAATTGGAGAAGTAGAATGTGAAGTAGCAATTAGGAACATCACGGTACTTCACAATTTTATAGTGGCAGGTATTGTTGATGAAATCATAATTGGAGTGGACTTCTTAATCAACCAAGGCATCAAGATCGATATGCAAAGCAAGACGATGCGATATAAGAACATGGATGTGCCACTTATTTCGGCTACGAGAGAGGCTACAGTAGTAAACGAGTGCTGGTGGAAGAGAGTCAGCAAATACCACCAAAATCAGAAGCAGTCATCTGGGCAAAGGTTGATGGAGATTGTGGGAAAACAAATTGTGGGTTGTCGAAGCAGCAAATAAATCAGCACTGAACATACTTGTAGGAAAAACCCTGGCTATGACAAAACAAGATGGACGTATTCCGGTAAGAGTACTCAATGAGTTCAAGTCACCATTCAATTTGACCAAAGGAGCTATTTTGGGAAGATGCCAAGGGGCCGAAGTAGTTATTAACTGCGGACAGCTCCAGGAACACGTTTCATCTAGTAATACTGATCTTTCAAATGATATCACGGCATGGACGCAAGAGCTAGAGGAAGCCTATCAGAGTAAGGCAAAACAACTGCTCATAAAGTACGCGAACATATTTGACCAGGATGGTTCCAAACCAGGCCGCACCAATGTTGTGAAACATCAAATTGACACTGGAGACGGGAGGCCGATACGTCAAGCTCCACGTAGTGTTCCACTGGCGAAGCGGGAAGTAGTGAGTCAAATTATACAAGAAATGAGCGACAGCGGAGTCATCGAACCATCAGCTAGTCCATGGAGCTCACCGGTAGTACTTGTAAAGAAGAAGGATGGAAAAATGAGGTCTTGCGTGGACTACCGGAAGTTAAAGGACGTTACGAAAAAGATAGCTACCCATTGCCAAGAATTGACGAAACTCTGGACTCGCTATCTGGTACGAAATGGTTTTCCACACTGGACTTGAAAAGCGGCTATTGGCAAGTTGAGGTTAAGGAGGAAGATAAAGAGAATACAGCCTTCAGTGTCAGTGATGGTCTTTGGCAATTTACAGTGATGCCTTTTGGACTTTGTAATGCACCAGCTACTTTTGAGAGACTCATGGACCAGGTACTGAAAGGACTACATTGGAAAACATGCTTGGTGTACCTGGACGACATCATCATATTGGGCAAGAATTTTGATGAACATCTTAAGAACTTGGAGGAAGTTTTCCAGAGAATAGCTGGCGCTGGTCTGAAGTTAAGTCCCAAAAAGTGTACGCTGTTTAAAAAGGAAGTAAATTATTTGGGCCACAAAGTAACTACAGAAGGTGTCTGTACAGCGAATGAACAGATAGAGGCAGTAAAGGATTGGCCAAGACCACAGAACCTACATGAATTGAGAAGTTTTTTTGGCTGTGCACATATTACCGCTGATTTGTACCAAATTTTTCCAGCGTAGCCCATAGCCTCCATGAGCTTACAAGAAAAAACAAAGCTTTTGAATGGAAGAAGGAGCAAGAAGTGGCTTTCCGAACATTGAAGGAGCGTTTATGCACTGCCCCAATGTTAGCATATCCGATTCCAGGAGCCACATTTATTCTAGATACAGATGCGACTGGATATGCTACAGGAGGCGTTTTATCACAACTGGTCGATGGACAGGAGAAGGTAGTTGCATATTACAGCCGGAACTACTGTGTTACGCGGAGAGAGCTGTTGGCATTGGTAGAGTGCATTAAACATTTTCACAAATACCTCTACGGCCAGCGATTCCGTGTCAGGACAGACCACGCAGCGTTGAAATGGCTTCTGCAGTTCCGTAATCCGGAAGGACAATTGGCACGGTGGATCGAGCGACTACAAAGCTACGACTTTTCCATTGAGCATCGAAAAGGTAGTACCCATGGAAATGCTGATGCAATTTCACGAAGACCATGTAGTTTGGAATGCAAGCACTGTTCAAAAGCCGAGGCTAAAGAAGATATTATAGATGTCCGGCTAATGAATATAACATGTACAGATGAATTGGACAAGGAACAGCTAAGAAAATGCCAGCTAGAAGATGCAGATCTGTCACGTGTTATGCAAGGGCTCGAACGAAATGAAAGGCCAAACAGAGAAGAGATGTCAGCAGAGAGTCCAATTGCGAAGTCATATTGGGCACAGCGGAACAGTTTAGAATTGATATCCGGTTGCTTTCATCGAGTATGGGAGAGTGAGGATGGTAAATACAAGAATAAACTGATAGTTGTTCCCAGAAAGAGGATTCCTGACGTGCTCAGCGAGCTGCATTATGGTCCAAGCGGAGGTCATCTTGGAATCACGAAGACGCTCGAGAAGATTAAACAGAGATTCTATTGGGTTGGTTGCCGTCAGTCGGTCACTGAGTGGATTGCGAACTGCGAGGTTTGCAGCAGAGCGAAAGGGCCCAGAACACGAAGTCATGGCCAGATGAAGCAATATAACTCTGGTGCGCCATTTGAAAGGATCGCCATGGATGTCGCAGGTCCATTTCCTACTAGCAACCGCGGAAACAAATACGTACTGGTGATTATGGATTATTTCAGTAAATGGCCAGAGGTATACCCAATCCCAAACCAAGAAGCAGAAACAGTAGCAGAAGTGGTTACAAACGAATGGGTTGCAAGGTATGGTGTACCAATGGAGATACATTCTGACCAAGGCAGGAATTTTGAATCAGCTGTGTTCCAAGAAATGTGCAAGAAGTTGGGTATTCGAAAAACGCGAACAACTGCATTGCATCCTCAGTCCGATGGTATGGTGGAACGTTTCAATAGAATATTGGAGGATCATTTAAGGAAAGTAGTAGACAAGTACCATAAGGACCGGGATACACACATATCATTATTCTTGATGGCCTACCGATCGGCAGTACATGGGACAACGGGTCAAACTCCCGCAAAGGTAATTTTTGGCAATAACCTTCGACTGCCAGCTGATTTGAAGTATGGGATAGATGCCGATGCGGAGAGGAATGTCAAGAAATCCACTGGTGTCTTGAAAGAAGATCTGAGAGAGATACACGATCTGGTAAGGCAACGAGCAAAGATGATGAGTGACAAGATGAAAGCGAGGTACGATAAAGCAATTAATTCGGAAGGGTTTCAGGAACGAGATTTGGTGCTGTTAAACAACCCACAACGTAAAAAAGGTTTGTCCCCGAAATTGTAGTGTAATTGGGAAGGCCCATACAAAGTTGTAAAACGGATCAACAATGTAGTGTACCGCATACAAACCATCGATAAACCACGAACCAAAATGAAAGTGGTCCATTTGAAAAGGCTGGCAACGTTTAGATGGAGAGATTTGTCTGACCGGAACGATCAGACTTAGGTGGAGGGCAGTGTCACGGATATTACCATCACTAAGTTATCCCATCACTAAGGCGATGCTAAGGCCACGATAAGCAGTATTTACGTCAATAATCAAATCATGTATACACATATATAAGGCAGCCGAAATAAGTCACACACAGATGCATTTACTTATACGCCTATGTATGCGCGAGAGACTGTAAACTACAAACATTCACATCAATAATTCAATCATTATGTATCTACATAAACGAATAAATAATTGCGTCTACACATATGTACGTATATGAGCAGCGGAGCGGCAATGCACAAACACATGCATATATCTTATCTGAGTTGTCACAAGGGAGAGCTCCGGTATATAATCCGAGTAAAGAAAATCTGTGTCATAAAAAATATCTTCATTATCACAAGATTCTGGACTTTCTGTATCACTTTCACTGTTTTTCGTATTTTTTTGGTGCACGTTATATGAATTTAGTATATCAATAACACCAGTATCAAAAGATGTCATTGCCTCATTAGGTGGTGGCTCTAACACTAATCCATCATCAAGCAAAATATGGCTTTGACACACTTTGTTTCTGATAAATTAACTAGATTTGTATTTTTAGACACTTTCCTAGCCATATCTGCCATCTGGCGTCCCCTTTGCATATTTAGTTTTAATGGTTTTATTGTAACCGAAATCACTTATTTTTGAAATTTTTTCAATACAGCATTTGGCAAAAGCACTTATTTATAGATAAAAAATATATTGTACACTCTTTTCACTTTTACAAAAGCACGTATTTCAAAATAAGATGTCTTGTTTTTTCAAAATTACCCCGATACTAATTTCACAAAACAAACTATTTCAATATAAGTTGCCAAAAAAATTAATTGTAATTTGATATAACAATTTATTTGGAAAAAGGGTGCTTTGTGAAATATGATTTTTATTTTCATGGCCGCCTTAAATCGAAATAAGTTGTTATAGAAAAACTACAATGATTACAATTATTTGAAGTTTTTTGAATTTTTCGACTTAACAGAGAAAAGTTGTTTTCACCGACGCAGTTAGAAAAAAAATGAGTTAATTTGATTTTTCGGATACTGTAACTTTCTAACTAAACATCATAGAAATAAACCAGTAAGACCAAAATATGCATACCAATTGACAAAATTACATGCAATTAATATCTAAAATATTTCCTATCTTGAGATAAGTTGTTTTGTCAAAACTCCACAGATATATATTATATGCTGTCAGAAAGAGGTAATTTGCGCTATCAGCAGTGTATAAACTGTTAATTGATGCATGGAGATGTTAGAGAAATTTTACAAAAAACAAGTAAGGAAGGCTAAGTTCGGGTGTGACCGAACATTACATACTCAGTTGAGAGCTATGGAGACAAAATAAGGAAAATCACCATGTAGGAAAATGAACCTAGGGTAACCCTGGAATGTGGTTGTATGACATGTGTATCAAATGGAAGGTATTAAAGAGTATTTTAAGAGAGAGTAGGCCATAGATCTATGGATGGACGCCATTTAGGGATGTCGCCATAAAGGTGGACCAGGGCTGACTCAAGAATTTGTTTGTACGATATGGGTATCAAATGAAAGGTGTTACTGAGCATTTTAAGAGGGAGCGGGCCTTAGGTCTATCGGTGGACGCCTTTTCGAGATATCGCCATTAAGGTGGGCCAGGGGTGACTCTAGAATGTGTTTGTACGATATGGGTATCAAATGAAAGGTGTTAATGAGTATTTTCAAAGGGAGTGATCCTTAGTTCCATAGGTGGACACCGTTTCGAGATATCGCCATAAAGGTGAACCAGGGGCGACTCTAGAATGTGTTTGTACGATATGGGAATCAAATGAAAGGTGTTACTGAGCATTTTAAGAGGGAGTGGGCATTAGGTCTATAGGTGGACGCCTTTTCGAGATGTCGCCATTAGGGTGGGACAGGGGTGACTCTAGAATGTTTGTACGATATGGGTATCAAACGAAAGGTGTTACTGAGCATTTTAAAAGGGAGTTGGCATTAGGTTTATAGGTGGACGCCTTTTCGAAATATCGCCATTAGGGTGGGCCAGGGGTGACTCTAGAATGTGTTTGTACGATATGGGTATCAAATGAAAGGTGTTAATGAGTATTTTCAAAGGGAGTGATCCTTAGTTCTATAGGTGGAAAGAAGCCTTTTCGAGATATCGCCATTAGGGTGGGCCAGGGGTGACTCTAGAATGTTTGTACGATATGGGTATCAAACGAAAGGTGTTACTGAGCATTTTAAGAGGGAGTGGGCATTAGGTCTATAGGTGGACGCCTTTTTGAGATATCGGCATTAGGGTGGGCCAGGTTGACTCTAGAATGTGTGTACGACATGGGTAAATAACGAAAGGTGTTACTGAGCATTTTAAGAGGGAGTGGGCATTAGGTCTATAGGTGGACGCCTTTTCGAAATATCGCCATTAGGGTGGGCCAGGGGTGACTCTAGAATGTTTGTACGATATGGGTATCAAACGAAAGGTGTTACTGAGCATTTTAGGAAGGAGAGGGCATTAGGTTTATAGGTGGACGCCTTTTCGAGATATCGCCATTAGGGTGGACCAGGGGTGACTCTAGAATGTGTTTGTACGATATGGATATCAAACTAAAGGTATTAATGAGGGTTTTAAAAGCGAGTAGCCCTTAGATGTATATGTGAAGGCGTTTTCGAGATATCGACCAAAATGTGGACCAGGGTGACCCAGAACATCATCTGTCGGGTACCGCTAATTTATTTATATATTCGATACCACAAACAGTATTCCTGCCAAGATTCCAAACGCTGTTGATTTCGCCTTGTAGAACTTTTTCATTTTCTTCTAATTAATATGGTAGGTGTCACACCCATTTTACAAAGTTTTTTCCAAAGTTATATTTTGCGTCAATAAACCAATCCAATTACCATGTTTCATCCTTTTTTTCGTATTTGGTATAGAATTATGGCATTTTTTTCATTTTTCGTAATTTTCGATATCGATAAAGTGGGCGTGGTTATGGTCGGATTTCGGCCATTTTTTATACCAATATAAGGTGAGTTCAGATAAGTGCGTGGACTAAGTTTAGTAAAGATATATCGGTTTTTGCTCAAGTTATTGTGTTAACGGCCGAGAGGAAGGCCAGACGGTGGACTGTGTATAAAAACTGGGCGTGTCTTCCACCGATTTCGCCCATTTTCATAGAAAACAGTTACCGTCATAGAGTCTATGCCTCTACCAAATTTCACAAGGATTGGTCAATTTTTGTTCGACTTATGGTATTAAAAGTATCCTAGGCAAATTAAATGAAAAAGGGCGGAGCCACCCCCATTTTGAAATTTTCTTTTATTTTTGTATTTTGTTGCATCATATCATTACTGGAGTTGAATTCTGACTTAATATACTTATATACAGTAAAAATATTAAATTTTTTGTTAAAATTTGAATTTAAAAAAAATTTTTTTTAAAAAGTGGGCGTGCTCTTCATCCAATTTTGCTAATTTTTATTTAGCACATATATAGTAATAGTAGTAATGTTCCTGCCAAATTTCATCATGATATCTTCAACGACTGCCAAATTACAGCTTGCAAAACTTTTACATTACCTTCTTGTAAAAGTGGGCGGTGCCACGCCCATTGTCCAAAATCTTACTAATTTTCTATTCTACGTCATAACATCAACCCACCTACCAAGTTTCATCGCTTTATCCGCCTTTGGCAATGAATTATCGCATTTTTTCGGTTTTTCGAAATTTTCGATATCGAAAAAATGGGCGTGGTTATAGTCCGATATCGTTCATTTTAAATAGCGATCTGAGATGAGTGCCCAGGAATCTACATACCAAATTTCATCAAGATACCTCAAAATTTACTCAAGTTATCGTGTTAACGGACGGACGGACGGACGAACGGACGGACGGACGGACATGCCTCAATCAAATTTTTTTTCGATCCTGATTATTATGATATATGGAAGTCTATATCTATCTCGATTCCTTTATATATGTACAACCAACCGTTATCCAATCAAACTTAATATACTCTGTGAGCTCTGCTCAACTGAGTATAATTACGAAAATTTAAATTGCTGTATCTCTTTTTTAATTTATATATACAAAGGATTATCTGAGAAAAATCTAAAATCAATCCTGATTTCAACAAGATATGAATTTTGAAAGTTGATATAGGTTTATTGGTGTATTCAACAGTTTCATATAAATACACAAATGAAAGCAGTATAAACCAGCTTGAAATTTTCTTGTGAATCGTTTACGCACGTTGAAATGCGTGCGAATTTCGCGCCCGTTACCAAGGAATTGCCCATATGTGTTTGCAAAGTTGAATTGTGTTATAAAGTAGACACGTGTACAATGAACCAATATTTTTAATGAAAAGTATAATGGGGAAACTTAATTAGTTTTATCTGTGTTGAGACGTGTAAACAAAAAATAAGATTTCAAGAATTTGATATAAGAAAAATACATCTAAATTCAAGTTAAAGCTACACGAGCTAAATCTTGTTATACTCAGCGTGCTATGCACACAGAATTTGGAAACATAACGGGCATAGACGGATCGATATAAATTTAGACTTCCATATATCAAAATGCTGAGGATGAAAAAATAATTGATTTCGCCATGTCTATCCATCCGTCCGTCCATCCGTCGGTGTACACGATATTTGAGTAAATATTGGGAATAAAATATTGAAATTTCGTATATGGGTTCATTTGCGCTCATCTCCCATTACTATTAAAATTGAGGGAAATCGGATGATAACCACACCCACTTTATACATATATAACATTTTGGAAAACACACAAAACCTGATTATTGAATATTAAGACTATAGATTTTTTTGAAAATGGGCGAGGCGCCGCCCACTTGTGATAAAATCAATTTTACAAATATTATTAATCATAAATAAAAACCCGTTAAACCTATCACAACAAAAGTCGACAGAGAGGTTTCCTTTGCTATAGAGAATGCTTCGAAGAAAAGTTAACGAAATTTTTTATATTTTTATATAAAAGATTTTTAAAAGGGCCGCGGACGAATAAAATAAGCTATATCTTTGCAAACAAGAGCTTTATATCAATAGTGTTTCATTTTCCAAGTTAAAATATAACAACAAAATGAAAAAAATTTTATACGAATTAATCGGGGATTGCCCGTATTGTTTTAAATGTATGAACATTTATTTCAAGCAATTTTTAATTCTTATAATTTATTTAATAATTTGAGAAAATTTTAAACAACGTGACATCAGGACGGACAAGGCGACAGCTGTTTCGATTATACCTTGTAAATCTCTTCAAAGCCTTTCTCCCGGTAGTGGTAGTCGAACCCGCACTCTTACGATAGTTGAAATGGTTACAGACGTATTCAGCTACGTCGTGCCTTAGTTGTTGAAAAGTTTTCCCAATTGCCTTCTTTCGCATATATTATCTTCTACACATCACATAATTCGTGTGTTGAAGTTATGCAAGTTTGTAGGGCGGTTTCATAGAAACTTGGTATTTTTATTGCTGTTTTTGTTCTATTTATAGAACTACAACAATTTCAACTATCGTAGGAGTGCGGGTTCGACTCCCACTCCCGGGAGAAAAGGCTTTGAAGAGATTTACAAGGTATATTGAAACACCTGTCGCATTGTCCGTCCTGATGTCACGTTGTTTAAATTTTCCCAAATTATTAAATAAATTATAAAAATTAATAATTGCTTGAAATAAATGTTCATACATTTAATGCAATACGGGCAATCCCCGATTAATTCATATAAAGAGACAACATTTGGTTAATTCGTTGTAGTTCTATAAATAGAACAAAAAACAGCAATAAAAATACAAAGTTTCTATGGAACCGCCTTACAAACATACATAATTTCAACACATAACTACATACGAATTATGTGATGTGTAGATGATAATATATGCAAAAGAAGGCAATTGGGAAAAACTTTACAACAACTGAGGCATGACGTAACTGAATGCGTTTGTTTATAATTGTACTTGGGAGTCACGATAGATACCAAACTTAGTTTCAACTTTCATAATAATGGTACTGTCAATAAGGCTAGAGATATTCTTTCATTCGTGAAACGGTGGTCCAAAGAATTTAGTTACCCTTATGTAACTAAAGCACTATTTACCAAAGCTGCAAACCGCTTCGAACCGAACCAGTTCATGAACCGAACCACCCACTATTTTAGGGCTTGGAACCGAACCACGAACCAAACCGTTTTTTTTTTCTTAACTCCAAAAACCGAACCGAAAACCACCCAAAAAAACGGTTCGGATCGGTTCAAAATAGAGTTTCAACAAAAATCACTTAACTTATTTAATTCACCACTTTGCTTGAAAATACAATGCTAAGATAAAATTGCATACATTTTTTCTCGATGGAAACACCGTGAGTTGTCACTTTTGATAGTAATAAAAATAAACAAATTTACAAAATGAGTTCGGACCCGTTGCATAACAACTTTGTATATGAAAGAGCTTTTTCATTTTTCATTTATAACATTTTTTATACCATTCATGAAAATGAAATGGTATATTAATTTCGTCACGAATCCCAAAATTGTAAGTCCTTAAAGGAAAATAAATAGAACCACCATTAAGTGTACCGAAATAATCAGGATGAAGATCTGAGTTGATTTAGCCATGTCCGTCTGTCTGTTTGTATCCAAACTAGTCCCTCAATTTTTAAGATATCGTGATAAAATTTGGTTGGCGAGTGTATTTAGGTGTCCGATTAGACATTTGTCGGAACCGGCCGGATCGGACCACTATAGCATATATCCTCCATACAACAGATTTTTCTGAAAAAGAGGATTTTGGTCAATTTATCAGATTGAAGCTTCAAACATCACCATATGCTTTCGTATATTGCACTAATTGTTGTCTAAAAAATGGATGGGATCGGTCGTATATATAGCATATATCCCCCACAACAGATTGTTAATATAAAGCACTTTTCGCAATTTCTGCCCCATTTTAACAGCTATAAGCTTCAAATTTCACCAATTGCTTACGCATATAGCATATATTGTTGTCTGAAATAATCATAGGGATCGGTGGTACATATATTATATACCCCATATAAACTCTCATTTTTGCCCCTTTTTTACGGCTAGAAGCTTAAAATTTCATCAAATAATTACGTTTACGTCATATATTGTTGAGAGACGTGATTCGTAGTCACAGTTTTTACATGCAGACAACAAAAAACGTGAAACTTTGCATCCTCATACAAAGTACCTACCTTTTTTTTTATTTTGTATTTATCTTAAAAATTGCTTAGGTATGTACATCCTTTCACTATATATTTCTTATCTTATAGAGCCGATTATTTGGATATTACAAATGGGATAAAATTAGCCCCATTTATGAAAGGTATGAAGTATTCGGCTTCAGACGAAGACAGTCCCGTTCTTACTTGTTCATTTATAACATATTCCGAACTATAACACAAGCCACATACATATATGTATAATTATAAAGATAGTCAAATTTTTATCAATTTTCGAAACTTTTTATTAACAGTTTTTAGAAAATGTCTGAATGTGCATTCTTGAAGCTTATTCAATTGTAGTGCAATAGTGTGCAAGTTTAAAATAGATGAGAATTACCCTTAATTTTGTAAAAAAAAAATTCCCCGAGGGTGTTGCCCATATCTTCCATATAAATACAAATTTCGTTCATGCGGTGTATGGAAAAAATGCGAACACCCTCTTGAAACTTGCACATTATTACACTTCAGTTAGATGAGCTACAAAACTGCACACTCAGAAAATTTTTTAAAGTTTTTAAGTCTGAAAAACTGATGAAAATTTGGTTAGTTGTTGGGAGCTTCGTGTAAGCTTTTAAATGTATATATATATAGTTTGTGTTATACTTAGAAGGATATTTTAAATTGGAATTATTAAAAACTAATAAATAAACATAATTTGGGTTCAATATCGTTTTAAAGGGAGACCATATTATCTTTCACATAACCGTATATCAACATTTATAACCTCAATGCCTAACAAAAGCTAGGAAGACATTTACATTTTCATGAATATCTTTTAGTTTGTGTAGTAATCTCGCATCTAAAATATAGTATGTATATTTTGTATGTATATTGAAAGCAGCAGACCCTCTTCTCTTAAAAATACGACTACTTTCTTATGTGCAGAATATATGCGTTGTAAATACTCCCTATAGGTATAGTCACGCATTCTACTATTTTCGTTCCTTACATTTTATAATAATCAGCAAACCGTTTTGATAAGTTTTATAAACAAATACAATAACTGTAGTTGGTTTGTATGCTTAGTAGGTACATATCCATGGTTGGTTGCACCCGAATCCCAAGTGACGAATTTCAAATTTTGTATACTACTGAAACGTAGTATTAAACGTTTGAACCACTTGAACCGAACCGGTTCGGCGGTTCAGAGGTAGCCGAGAGCCGGTGTACGAACCAGTTCAAGTTTTGCATGAGTGGTTCGAACCACTGAACCGAACCGCTTCGATTTTCGAGGCGTTTTGCAGCTCTGCTTTCTACCACTTTAGTTAGACCGATACTAGAATACGGATCAATAATCTGGAATCCAAAATATCAAGTTCATGCAGATAGACTTAAATCAGTACAAAAGCAATATCTACTTTTCTTTTTAAGATATTTTCCGTGGGACTCTGCGTATAATCTTCCACGTTATACTAGTCGATTGAAGCTTATCAATCTCCGAACTCTTGCAAGTCGTAGAGAAATTCTAAGCGTAATATTTACGGCTAACTACTGAATGGACTGATTTGTAGCCCAATTCTCTTGAACGAAGTAAACTTTAACGTCCCACCACGAGTGTCGAGCCGTTACAAACCTCATCTTTTTAATCAGTGTAGAACTAATTTCGAAATAAAGGAACCTTTTCGGTGTTCGCACGTCTACCCTCTTTCTAAATCTGCATTGCAGCCAGCCGATACAGATCTTGCCCTTGGCTTGTAAAAGGACGCCAACAGCTCCGTCCACTTCAATGGCTGCCATCTTCTGTTCACGCTGGTTTTCCCTGAAAATAGACACACGGACCTGTCCCGTCATTTCCCCGCCAGCAGCTTTCCTAACAGCCTCGGCAACTTCTTCGGCGGTTGCCAGACAGCCCATTCCCATCACCTCTATCCGCATTCGCCGTGTAAGCTACTTGGTTTCACCCTCTTCTCCAACAGCGCTTCCTATCGCTTGGACGAATGCTCATTCATCGCCGCAACGTGCAGTTTCGATAAGTGCACTCCCGGATTTGGTTTTTCGGACGGAGCGTATGAGCATTTGATGGTCCGTGTATCTTCAGGCCCAAGCTCGCCCCGGATGGCTCCTACGACTTCGGCGTAGTTCTTTCCCTTGGCTGGTCTAACTACGAAAGTTGCAGCCCGTCTGTTTATTGGCTTGCCTTTTCTTTTTGCCTCCTTGGCTTGCCAAGGTGATGTCCTTTGTTCTTTCTCAGGGCGTGGTTTGGCTTTCCGGTTCCTTATGGTCGTCCATGTCTCGCCCGTGATTGTCTTCGCAGAACCCTCATCGCACTTTCTCTTGGCCTGCGAGACCCCCGGTTGCGAGCCAGAGTTCGTTCCTGCTCTTTTGTTCACACGAGCCGCTTTCGGTTCGGTGTACTCTGCCCTTTTACCCTCTAATAAAGAGCGCATGCGACTCAGTGTCTTTTCAAGTTGTGCCACGCCGTTCTTTATGTCCATCGACACATTTTTCTGTTTGGCCGCAGCAGCCTGCATGCTACGCAGAACAAATCCTGCTTACTCGAGGACGTCAACTTGACTTGTCCTCCCCGGTGCTGCAGCGCATACGGATGTTTCCCGCCCGCCATTGCCGTCACCTTGCTGTCCAGGGGTAGATGGGGTGGCATCTAATTTCCTACTGCTTTCTCTAAATTTTTTCTCCCCTTGCGTTCGCCGTGGGGTGTCCCTGGCCATTGCTGACCCGCCACCTTGTTTCTCTTCTGGTGCTATCGTCGCATTGCTAGCGGCTTTTAACACCGGCGATCGGAGCACCTTGCTGCTCCTTTGAAAAGCGGTTACGCCGCTATCATTAACCTCGTTACTTTTACGCGTTTCAATTGTTTGGCTCATTTCTTTTCAGTTGGGTCTCCGCTCCAAGCCGCTATCTCCGCGCGATGTGCAGTCGCCGTTTTAGATTCCCGTGGTTATCTTTGCATGTGCAGGGACGCCACGCGAGGGTTCACACAGGTCCTTATGAGAGTCTGTGTTCAGCTCCAGAATCCGGCGTGTGTCAGGAGTCATCTCAACTGAGCCTGCACCACCAACTTAATGGTGACGTGGCTTAGAACGTACTTGGAGACCTGCCAAGGTTTTAACGAGACGGAGACGAAGACGATACTAGCACACCAGCGGTTTCGACGAGGTGTCACCCTCGGCTACTAAGATGGTAGAATACCGTCCACGCCAGCCCATAGCAATCTTTTCCTTAACATTTTCCAGTTGTCGCCGTCAGGATCTTACTGGGCTCGATCCTGAGGATGCTTATTGAAGTTTTAGGGCGGCACCCACTCGCCCTGCCACCAAGATTCATTGGGAATGTGAGGCCTTTTGCGCCACGCCCTCCTCTATTGTCGCTCTTGGTCCGGGACTGCTTATTGGTTATTCGCAGCTAACTTACTAGAGGCCATTCACGATCCGCCACCTTGTGACTCAGTTGGAGCCCTGAGCTCAGATCTCCACCATTATTATTATTATTAATATTATTATTATTATTATTATTATTATTATTATTATTATTATTATTATTATTATTATTACTATAAGAGGAAAATAGAATTGACATTTTAGAGCCTCAAACAAAAATGTATCTGTCGTAACAAAATTCGATAAAGTAATTTATCTGAAATGAACTGTACAATTCAAACTCACGCTCAGTATATAATATTCGGTTACACCCAAACTTAGACATCCTTACTTGTTTATTGTTTCTTTTAATTAGTTGAACAAACAGATTTTGTTCTACCAAAAAAAAAATCAAATGCGTTTATTTATTTTATTAATTTATTCAAGCGAAATAAAATTACGCATTTTGCTATACTTTTTCAAAACAAAATTTCTTTGCAATTGTTTGTTTATTTATACGTGGGCGAATCCGAAATGAGGTCCATCACGAACCAAAAACGAAAAGTGGTCAGACTTTATTTCTATCACTTGGGGTAAAATATGTGTATGATTTGTAAATCAAATAGTTATTTTTTCCCCTCATTCTGGACAGAGAATTATGATTTCAAATTTGGATGCTTTACTAACAAAATATAACGTCCTTTCTTTATATTATTGCGCTGTTATACCCAGATCTATATTTTTGCTTTTAATAAAATTTTGTCTAGACTTTTAGTTAGAACTACAAAACTTTGGAAAATGGAGGTTTTAGAAATTGATCCTGCCCTTATCCTTATTATTTCACTAGAAAGCAAATGTCGGCTTGAAATTGAAGAAGCTTTCAGATGTTAAATATGTCTGTTTACTAAAAATTTTCCGGAAAGTTCGGGTAACATTTTTTATGGTGTCTAAAATGTGTCAAGTCCATTACCTCTGTCCCATTAGTTGATCCGTATATATATATATATTATATGTTGTCAGAAATAGGGAATTTCGCACTTTCAAGAGTGTATAAACAGTTAATTGATTCTTGGAGATGTTAGAGAAATCTTACAAAATATGAGGAAAATTTAAATTGTTGAATCCCTTTTTTAATTTATATCTACAAAGGATTATCTTAGGAAAATCTAAAATCAGTTCTGATTTCAACAAGGTATGAATTTTAAAGATTGATATAGGTTTTATTGGTGTATCCAACAATTTCATATGCCTCGCCATATGCAATTCGCGTGTTCCCCCTACTGAGCATCTGGCTGCTTTATGAGCACCTCGCGTAAGCTCCCTTCTGAGCTCCTCACGATGGCCCCCCACTGGGCACACTTATATAAATTCTTAAACAACATTATATTATAAACGAAATTGTAATGCGTACAATTATATATAATTTATTTTAATTCTTTGCTTGTAAGTTTATGTACGTTCTGTTCTTGTATTTGAATCTATTCTTCTTAGCAGTCGACCGCTTTGTTTTTGAGTCGACTATAATTTTAAATAAAATAATAACAAGTAAGGAAGGCTAAGTTCGGGTGTAACCGAATATTACATACTCAGTTGAGAGCTATGGATACAAAATAAGGGGAAATCACCATGTAGGAAAATGAACCAAGGGTAGCCCTGGAATGTGTTTGTATGACATGTGTATCAAATGGTAGGTATTAAAGAGTATTTTAAGCCTACACACATAGTTCTATGGGTGGACGCTATTTAGGTATATCGCCATAAGGGTGGCCAGGGTGACTCAAGAATTAATTTGTACAATGTGGGTATCAAATAAAAGGTGTTAATGGGTATTTTAAAAGGGCGTGGGCCTTAGTTCTATAAGTGTACGCCTGTACAGGTGGACCAGGGGCGATTCTAGAATTTGTTTGTACGAAATCGGTAACAAATGAAAGTTGTTAATGAGTATTTTAAAGGGGCGTGGGCCCTATTTCTATAGGTGGACGCCTTTTCGAGATATCGCTATAAAGGTGGACCACCGTGACTCTAGAATTTATTTGTACGATATCGGTATCAAGTAAAAGGTGTTAATGAGTATTTTAAAAGGGCGTTGTCCTTAGTTCTATAGGTGGACGCCTTTTTGAGATATCGCCATAAAGGTGGACCAGGGGTGACTCTAGAATGCGTTTGTAAAATATGGGTATCAAATGAAAGGTGTAATGAGTATTTTAAAAGGGAGTGGTGGTAGTTGTATATGTGAAGGCGTTTTCGAGATATCGACTAAAATGTGGACCAGGGTGACCCAGAACATCATCTGTCGGGTATCGCTAATTTATTTATATATGTGTTACCACGAACTAGGGTAGGCACCTTTTCGTTGGTGTGAGGGCTTAGCCGAACTCTATAGCGCCCGACTATGAGGCGGAGCTGTTTAGGATTGACATCTACGCCCTTTTGCCTCATAGGAGGGCGGCGGGATATCGGTGACCAAGAACTGCCAACCCCCTAATCCAGGGTGTTATGCGGACCGTGGCTATTGGACGATTTGCAGCCAGGGGATAAATTCGGCTGTATTCGAACGGAGCCTTCCAGATACCGGGCCACCTCGGGAATTATTAATGGCTTTACCAGAGTAAGGGGCGCTGCTGTGGCGGGCGGTTCTTTCCTGTTGTTATTGTTGTTGTAGCGATAAGGTTGCTCCCCGAAGGCTTTGGGGAGTGTTATCAATGTGATGGTCCTTTGCCGGGTAAAGATCCGGTACGCTCCGGTACCACAGCACCATTAAGGTGCTAGCCCGACCATCTCGGGAACGATTTATGTGGCCACATGAAACCTTCAGGCCATTCCCCCCTCCCCACCCCCAAGTTCCATGAGGAGCTTGTGGTCGCCAGAACCTCGACTGTTAGTGAAACAGGATTCACCGCGGATAGGCGAGGTTGACAATTGGGTTCGGAGAAGCTATATATTGCGCTGGCAACCTGAAGGGTTGCGTTACACAACCCCTTGAATCTGGTATTTTAGTCGCCTCTTACGACAGGCATACCTACCGCAGGTATATTCTGATCCCCTAATCCGCTGGAGCAGTGGTTCTTTCCTCGTATATAATACTGGACCGCTGAGCCCGCCTTGTCGGGCAGGTGGTCGTACGGCCAAAATGAACGACTCATGACCTGATTGTAAAAAGCACGATGTAAAGAGGATGACTGAGTCGCAATCCAAAGACGAGAAATACGAATTGAGCGATGCGTCGGACTTGGGGAGCGAGAGTAGTGCTGATTCAATGAACTCCGTGTTGGAGAAGCACACAAATGAAAACGGAGTAGAAGAGTGGAGAAGGGTACGGAGCAGAGGAAGTAAAAGAGC
The DNA here is from genome assembly GCF_040869045.1 of Eurosta solidaginis. Taxonomy (NCBI): domain Eukaryota; kingdom Metazoa; phylum Arthropoda; class Insecta; order Diptera; family Tephritidae; genus Eurosta; species Eurosta solidaginis. Next base: position 254,012,585 of record NC_090320.1, on the reverse strand, counting down.
TCTCTCGCAGTACCGTGCAACACTAAGAATTGTGCAACGCTTGGGAGCAGTGGTCGACCCAACAGAAATGGAGATCGAGTGCTTGGAATGGGCCCATGAAGCGGTAGAAGTAGGTCGAAGGCAGTTTAAAAGGTTTGCTGCGAGCATCCCTCTGTTCTGCAACCGGTACGAAGAGGAAGAAGCGTCGAATGGCAGAATGAAAAGAAAACGTTCGGCGGAAGGCGACAAGCGTGCTTTCAAGAGGCAGAAAGGACCCAGTCATAGAGCCGCGAGGCAGGGCAATCGCATAGACAAAACAAGTAGGCCCAAAGCTGTAAGAGAGGTGGGCTCCAATAGCGAGGTAGCAACTACCTCGAAAGCAGCGAGTCAGAGGGAAGTTCCAATTACGGAAGTAGGAGATAAGCCAAAGGGAGATAACGCTAAGACTCCGGATTTCTCTTAGGCGCTAAAGGGAGTTAACGCTAAGACTCCGGCTTTCTCGGAGGTGCCAAAGAGAGATAACACTAAGACTCCTGCTTTTCCCGAGAAGATGACTGATGTGGCAAAGCAGTCACTGACTGTGGCGCTGGTTGAACGTAGCAGTCCTTTCGGACAAATGACTACTGAAAGGCGGAGATCTGTGGAAAGGGAGGTTATTAGCTTAATGCTTAAGATGAGGCGGGAACAACCAAGTAATCCCCTTCCAACCTTTGTTTCGGGGGGATGGTAAAATGGTGTGAAAATGATAGCGTGCGACAACATCGCGAGTTTGCGGTGGCTGGAATAAGTGGTTGCAAACTTCCAAAGGCAAGGCACGAACGCGCGGTTTGAGGTGGTGGATAAAGCGCAAATCCCTACTATACCAAAAGTTAAGGTATGGATACCATACGTGATGAAGTCGGAGGATACACTGCGACTTCTGCATAATCAGAATCCGAACATACCGACACAGGATTGGAAGGTACTTAATGTATCTCGGCCTACCGAGGATGGCCAGTTCTACATCTTCCAAATAAACAAGCAGGTGAAGGATATTTTGCACACGCAGCTTGGCAAGATGTCCTTTGGCATGGCAAAATTTACATGCGACTCAGGAAAAGAAGTCCCGAGGATAAAACCCTAACACGCTGGAGGTGGGCGAAGTCGAAAAGGACCTCAAAAGCCTAAGGGAAAAAAGACAGGTGGAGGTCACCGACGTCACCACGAACGTGCTAGAAGAGGACCAACCGCTAAATGGTCCTGTGACTCCCACAGAGGAACACCTGGCACAACAGTCACGAGAGGCTGAAGGGGGCCTCGAATACTCTAAACGAAAAGGGCAAGGGGAGGACGATGACGTCAAGACGAAGGCGCTGGAGGGGGAAAAACAGCGAATGGTGCTGCAAGTCCTACAGATAAACCTCCAACACAGTAAAGTGGTGCCGAGCGATCTCCTCCCAACCCTTGAGGAGGGATCGTTTGACGTGGCGCTGATCCAGGAGCCGTGGCTCTCATCGGGAGCAAAGGTTTCTGGACTTAGCGCGCGCGGGTTTGGCGTTTACTACGCGCAAACGGAAGGACGGGTGCGAGCTGTAGTAATGGTAAGGAAACAGCTGCATTCATATGTGCTGCTTAATTACACCACTGGGGATCTCGTAGCGGTGACCGTTGAGCAAAAAATAAGCAGGCATTTATCCTGGCGTCCTGCTACATGGCCCATGCTGCGGAGGTTCAACGGATGGAGTGCAAGTACAGGAGGAAGGCTGCAAAGGGCGGTTGGTCATAGGCGCAGATGTAAATGCGCACCACAATGCGTGGGGAGGAGCAGATACGAACGAGAGAGGCGAATCTCTGTTTTGTTACATCCTGCAAACCAATTTGCATATAGCCAACAGGAGAAATGTCCCTACATACACTGATCCAACATTCAGCAATGTTCTGGATATTACATTGAGCTCTGAGCGTGATATATCAAGGTATGTTTGGATGGTTCTTGATAGATCATCCTTCTCTGACCATGCGTATATCAGCTTCAGCATCCCCCTAAAGAGGGTAGCGAAGGGAGGAACCTTTAGAAACCCTAGGTCAACGAACTGGACTAAATTCCAAAAACATGTAGAAACCAAACTGGGGCAACCCGAAGATGTTGCTAATGTAGAGGAACTGGAGGAGTCGAATGAATTCCTAACAAGGACGCTTATGACTGCGTATAGCAAAGCTTGCCCTCTAAGAAGATTCAGAGGAAAAGCAAAGCCGCCATGGTGGAGCAATGAGCTGAGTCTTTTAAGAAGGAAGTTAAAAGAAATGTTTAAGCTCGCAACGACAGCGGAAAGTGAAGCGTGTCGGGACGAGTACAGGGATCTACTGAGGATCTACAAGCGTGAAATTACAAGAGCGAAGAGAAAGTCATGGAAAAGTTTCTTTACGGACATAGAGTGCTCCAGCGAAACAGCACGGTTGAAAAAATTCCTAGCAAATGGAAACATAGTCCAGGGACTAATAAAGAAAGAGAACGGGGAGGTGCTTCTCGATACATATTTTCCATCGGGAGACGGTTTAGAAGAGCCAGCAGATATCACTTACACTTCGATCACGGAGCTAGCAGTGCCGGGCTTGGTGACCGATACCAAGATCGAGTGGGCAGTGAAGACGTTTTCTAAGTTTAAATCGCCGGGCCCAGATGGTATATTCCCGGCCATGCTACAAGTCTCAAGTAGGGCGGTCGTGGAATGGCTTAAAATAATATTCGATGGGTGCATAAGACTGAATCATGTACCGCACTCTTGGAGAACTGCTCGTATAGCTTTTCTACCAAAGGCGGGGAAGATGGGTCACTTGTACCCAAAGACTATAGACCCATTAGCTTAACATCATTTCTGCTCAAAACCTTTGAGAGGCTCATAGATTTGTACATAAAGTCCAACGTGGATGAAAAGCTGCTCTCCACAATACAAGATGCGTACACCAAAGTCGGAAGACACCGCATTCCATAGGGTGGTAATAAGCATAGAGAAATCCCTGGAATATAAGGAGTATGCTCTAGGAGTCTTCTTGGACATTGCCGGGGCTTTCAATAATGTTGCAAAATGGGCGATTATGGATGGTCTTAATTACATTAAAGTACATCCTGCCTTAATCAGATGGATCGGCTGCATGTTAAATTGCAGAAAGATTATATCACAATGGGGATTGTTCGAGGCCACGAAATCAGTGGACAGAGGCACGCCACAGGGAGGGGTGCTATCACCTCTGCTGTGGACGCTGGTCATCAACCAACTGCTCAGGCAATTCGATGAGGGACCCGTTAAACTTACGGCTTACGCAGATGACGTTGCAATTGTCATAAGTGGAAAGTTCCTTCCAACGATTAGTTCTTTGATGGATCGGGCGCTTCGGGATATTCATACCTGGGCATCTAATGTCGGGTTGAAAGTCAATGCGCAGAAGACGGATATGGTCTTGTTTACAAAGAGGTACAAGGTCTCAAATTGGACCAGGCCTAAGTTATTAGGGGTGACCTTACAGGAGAAACCTTGCACAAAATATGTAGGAATCATCCTAGGCAGTAAGCTGTCACGGAAGCTCAACGAGGAGGAGAGGGTCAAGAAGGCCTCAACGGCACTCTATGCATGTAAAAGAATGCTGGGGTGTACGTGGAGCCTATCGCCCAATCTTTCTCATTAGGTTTTTACAGCAATTGTAAGCCCTATTCTATACTATGGAGTTCTTGTTTGGTGGAAAGCCACACAAAAAACAACATACCTCAAAAAATTAGAGGGGGTATGCAGAATATCAATGCTTAGCATTACGGGAGCCCTGAAAACAACCCCGACGGCTGCACTGTATGCCATTTGTACATCCCACCTGTAGACCTGGTAGCAAAGAACAAAGCGTTAACGACCGCAACCAGGCTTGGTGCTTCGGGGCAACTTGAGCGCCGACCTTAAGGCCACAATAGAGGTGTAAGGTTGGCGCAAGGTTGCGCAAATGGCGAACGAGGCGAAACATGTGTACACCGATGGTTCCAAAATAGTGGAAAGAGTAGGGTCTGCGGTATACTGCGCTTATCCGGAAATAGGCAGATCTTACAGGCTGCCGGATTAATGTAGCGTTTTCCAAACAGAAATATTAGCCGTAACCAAAGCAGTAGAAACCCAGGAAGAGAATAGCTTAAGCTGCAACCGTGTTAACTTTTATATTGACAGTCAAGCAGAAATTAAGGCAATAATCTCGCATAGCACAGCATCTAAATGCTTGTTAGAGTGTAAGCAGTCTCTGGATAGAATCGAGACAGGGAGAAGCATACATCTATATTGGGTCCCAGGGCATATGGGAATAGATGGGAATGAAAAAGCGGACGAACTAGCTAAAAAGGGCGCATCCCTTGAAGCTTGCTCTGTAGATGTCCCAATTAGATTGGGCGAGATTAAGCGAATGCGAGAGATGCACATGATCGACCAAGCGGGAAAGGCGTAAGTTCAAGCGCGAGGCTGTAAAGTGTCGAAAATTATGTGTAGGTCTTACAACCTTAGACTAACACAGTTGCTTCTATAATTAAAAAGAGAGGACTGTAGACTCATGACGGGTATTCTGACTGGACACTGCCTTCTGGCGTCACATGCCTTTAAATTAGGCTTGGTCAGTGATAGCAGATGCAGGAAGTGCGGGTTGGAGGAGCAAACGATCGAGCACGTTCTGTGCTCGTGTCCTGCACTTGCCAGGCTAAGACTCCAGCTATTAGGAGTGATACAGCTGTCAGATCTAGAAGCAGCAACTGGCTTAAGTCCTAGGAAGCTAGTATTTGCAAAGAGGACGGTGTTATTTTATAACATAGGTCCTGGTTTTTGATAGGGTTTTTCAGATTGGTCGTTAAAACAAACTTTTGGTAACACTACGTACTCAATAAGTCTATGTGAGGTCCTCATGGACCGGCCAGTTCAACCTACCTACCTAACACGAACAGTATTCAGGGTCGCGGAGAGGGGGCAGCCAGGGCAATTGCCCTGGGCCCGGAAGGTTTTTGGGGGCCCGGCAAGGCAAAGCAGTATTGATATTTTGTTGCTATAAAAAATTGTTTTAAAATTGAAAATCACTAAACTAAAATCATAAGCAGCCAATCACATACTATGGGGCATAGTCATAGTAAAAAAAAAAATGAGATTTCAAGTTAGATAAACGTTTTTGACACAATTTTATAAGCGTTATCTGTCAAAAATGCTTCAACTAACTTAAAATCACATTTTATTTCGACTATAACTATGCCGGTATCGGTTTGGTCGTACTGCTTTTTCATTTTTGTAAAGCCAGTGACATCTGTAAATACAGGCTGATTATAAACTAGGGCGTTAATTTAAAAAATTAGTACACTTGACTTGTTTTGCGTAGCGCAAATTTATGCAAACATATGAGTATGCCGTGGATAAGCTTACATAGGTCAGTTTCGTGTTAGTTGTTGCAAGCTTCGTATTTCTTTTGTCAGTGGTGCAATTATTGGTAAATTTTTTAATGTGCAGAGGTCATCACATTTTTCGGTATTATGCAGAAATTGTATAATATCTTTAGCGCAAGCGCTCAGAGATGTGAAATTCTCAAGGAAAAAACTAATTTCTCCTTGTACAGCATGTCACAAACACGATGGTCAACTCGTGTGGATAGTGTGAAACTTTTCGCAACTCACATTCACCAAATACTGAAAGCTATTGACGGTCAAGCTTTTGAATCTGAGTTCAGACGGATTTGAAAGGTATTGAATCATATATGGGGAAATTGGAGTGTATATTCTTAGCCTCAATTTAGCTCAAAGTTTTGACGGTAATTAACCATCGCAATCTGGTACTGCAAGCTAGAAATGCCACATTGGACGTGGAAAGAGAAAATATACGTAGCCTGATTGATGAGTTGAAGAAGCTCAGGGATCAATGGTCGATCATACTGCAGGAATGTAAGGTTATTGCGGGGAGTATAGGAGTTGTGAATACCTTCACAGAGAAAGAAGGAAGATAAGAAAGCGCCAGTTCGATGAATTATCTGGCGAATCACCTAAGTGTGATTCCTAAACTCAATTCAAACAGAAAGTTTTTACTTTCTTTTGGAATGTTTGATTGGTAACATGAAAAGACGTTTCGAAGCCGTAAATGATATTGCGATTAAATGCGCGAGTTATGGCATCGATATTTCTACGGATATAAAGATGAAATAATTCATCTCAAAGACATCCACTTAGGAAATTTGGGATGTGATTCGCTGCCACCATTTCAACTTCTGAACAAATTTCATGACTTGAAGATGGAAGTAGTATTTCGTATTATCTGCATGGAATTAAGAATATTTTGCACACTTCCAGTTAGTACCGTGCAACACTAAGAATTGTGCAACGCTTGGGAGCAGTGGTCGACCCAACAGAAATGGAGATCGAGTGCTTGGAATGGGCCCATGAAGCGGTAGAAGTAGGTCGAAGGCAGTTTAAAGGGTTTGCTGCGAGCATCCCTCTGTTCTGCAACCGGTACGAAGAGGAAGAAGCGTCGAATGGCAGAATGAAAAGAAAACGTTCGGCGGAAGGCGACAAGCGTGCTTTCAAGAGGCAGAAAGGACCCAGTCATAGAGCCGCGAGGCAGGGCAATCGCATAGACAAAACAAGTAGGCCCAAAGCTGTAAGAGAGGTGGGCTCCAATAGCGAGGTAGCAACTACCTCGAAAGCAGCGAGTCAGAGGGAAGTTCCAATTACGGAAGTAGGAGATAAGCCAAAGGGAGATAACGCTAAGACTCCGGATTTCTCTTAGGCGCTAAAGGGAGTTAACGCTAAGACTCCGGCTTTCTCGGAGGTGCCAAAGAGAGATAACACTAAGACTCCTGCTTTTCCCGAGAAGATGACTGATGTGGCAAAGCAGTCACTGACTGTGGCGCTGGTTGAACGTAGCAGTCCTTTCGGACAAATGACTACTGAAAGGCGGAGATCTGTGGAAAGGGAGGTTATTAGCTTAATGCTTAAGATGAGGCGGGAACAACCAAGTAATCCCCTTCCAACCTTTGTTTCGGGGGGATGGTAAAATGGTGTGAAAATGATAGCGTGCGACAACATCGCGAGTTTGCGGTGGCTGGAATAAGTGGTTGCAAACTTCCAAAGGCAAGGCACGAACGCGCGGTTTGAGGTGGTGGATAAAGCGCAAATCCCTACTATACCAAAAGTTAAGGTATGGATACCATACGTGATGAAGTCGGAGGATACACTGCGACTTCTGCATAATCAGAATCCGAACATACCGACACAGGATTGGAAGGTACTTAATGTATCTCGGCCTACCGAGGATGGCCAGTTCTACATCTTCCAAATAAACAAGCAGGTGAAGGATATTTTGCACACGCAGCTTGGCAAGATGTCCTTTGGCATGGCAAAATTTACATGCGACTCAGGAAAAGAAGTCCCGAGGATAAAACCCTAACACGCTGGAGGTGGGCGAAGTCGAAAAGGACCTCAAAAGCCTAAGGGAAAAAAGACAGGTGGAGGTCACCGACGTCACCACGAACGTGCTAGAAGAGGACCAACCGCTAAATGGTCCTGTGACTCCCACAGAAGAACACCTGGCACAACAGTCACGAGAGGCTGAAGGGGGCCTCGAATACTCTAAACGAAAAGGGCAAGGGGAGGACGATGACGTCAAGACGAAGGCGCTGGAGGGGGAAAAACAGCGAATGGTGCTGCAAGTCCTACAGATAAACCTCCAACACAGTAAAGTGGTGCCGAGCGATCTCCTCCCAACCCTTGAGGAGGGATCGTTTGACGTGGCGCTGATCCAGGAGCCGTGGCTCTCATCGGGAGCAAAGGTTTCTGGACTTAGCGCGCGCGGGTTTGGCGTTTACTACGCGCAAACGGAAGGACGGGTGCGAGCTGTAGTAATGGTAAGGAAACAGCTGCATTCATATGTGCTGCTTAATTACACCACTGGGGATCTCGTAGCGGTGACCGTTGAGCAAAAAATAAGCAGGCATTTATCCTGGCGTCCTGCTACATGGCCCATGCTGCGGAGGTTCAACGGATGGAGTGCAAGTACAGGAGGAAGGCTGCAAAGGGCGGTTGGTCATAGGCGCAGATGTAAATGCGCACCACAATGCGTGGGGAGGAGCAGATACGAACGAGAGAGGCGAATCTCTGTTTTGTTACATCCTGCAAACCAATTTGCATATAGCCAACAGGAGAAATGTCCCTACATACACTGATCCAACATTCAGCAATGTTCTGGATATTACATTGAGCTCTGAGCGTGATATATCAAGGTATGTTTGGATGGTTCTTGATAGATCATCCTTCTCTGACCATGCGTATATCAGCTTCAGCATCCCCCTAAAGAGGGTAGCGAAGGGAGGAACCTTTAGAAACCCTAGGTCAACGAACTGGACTAAATTCCAAAAACATGTAGAAACCAAACTGGGGCAACCCGAAGATGTTGCTAATGTAGAGGAACTGGAGGAGTCGAATGAATTCCTAACAAGGACGCTTATGACTGCGTATAGCAAAGCTTGCCCTCTAAGAAGATTCAGAGGAAAAGCAAAGCCGCCATGGTGGAGCAATGAGCTGAGTCTTTTAAGAAGGAAGTTAAAAGAAATGTTTAAGCTCGCAACGACAGCGGAAAGTGAAGCGTGTCGGGACGAGTACAGGGATCTACTGAGGATCTACAAGCGTGAAATTACAAGAGCGAAGAGAAAGTCATGGAAAAGTTTCTTTACGGACATAGAGTGCTCCAGCGAAACAGCACGGTTGAAAAAATTCCTAGCAAATGGAAACATAGTCCAGGGACTAATAAAGAAAGAGAACGGGGAGGTGCTTCTCGATACATATTTTCCATCGGGAGACGGTTTAGAAGAGCCAGCAGATATCACTTACACTTCGATCACGGAGCTAGCAGTGCCGGGCTTGGTGACCGATACCAAGATCGAGTGGGCAGTGAAGACGTTTTCTAAGTTTAAATCGCCGGGCCCAGATGGTATATTCCCGGCCATGCTACAAGTCTCAAGTAGGGCGGTCGTGGAATGGCTTAAAATAATATTCGATGGGTGCATAAGACTGAATCATGTACCGCACTCTTGGAGAACTGCTCGTATAGCTTTTCTACCAAAGGCGGGGAAGATGGGTCACTTGTACCCAAAGACTATAGACCCATTAGCTTAACATCATTTCTGCTCAAAACCTTTGAGAGGCTCATAGATTTGTACATAAAGTCCAACGTGGATGAAAAGCTGCTCTCCACAATACAAGATGCGTACACCAAAGTCGGAAGACACCGCATTCCATAGGGTGGTAATAAGCATAGAGAAATCCCTGGAATATAAGGAGTATGCTCTAGGAGTCTTCTTGGACATTGCCGGGGCTTTCAATAATGTTGCAAAATGGGCGATTATGGATGGTCTTAATTACATTAAAGTACATCCTGCCTTAATCAGATGGATCGGCTGCATGTTAAATTGCAGAAAGATTATATCACAATGGGGATTGTTCGAGGCCACGAAATCAGTGGACAGAGGCACGCCACAGGGAGGGGTGCTATCACCTCTGCTGTGGACGCTGGTCATCAACCAACTGCTCAGGCAATTCGATGAGGGACCCGTTAAACTTACGGCTTACGCAGATGACGTTGCAATTGTCATAAGTGGAAAGTTCCTTCCAACGATTAGTTCTTTGATGGATCGGGCGCTTCGGGATATTCATACCTGGGCATCTAATGTCGGGTTGAAAGTCAATGCGCAGAAGACGGATATGGTCTTGTTTACAAAGAGGTACAAGGTCTCAAATTGGACCAGGCCTAAGTTATTAGGGGTGACCTTACAGGAGAAACCTTGCACAAAATATGTAGGAATCATCCTAGGCAGTAAGCTGTCACGGAAGCTCAACGAGGAGGAGAGGGTCAAGAAGGCCTCAACGGCACTCTATGCATGTAAAAGAATGCTGGGGTGTACGTGGAGCCTATCGCCCAATCTTTCTCATTAGGTTTTTACAGCAATTGTAAGCCCTATTCTATACTATGGAGTTCTTGTTTGGTGGAAAGCCACACAAAAAACAACATACCTCAAAAAATTAGAGGGGGTATGCAGAATATCAATGCTTAGCATTACGGGAGCCCTGAAAACAACCCCGACGGCTGCACTGTATGCCATTTGTACATCCCACCTGTAGACCTGGTAGCAAAGAACAAAGCGTTAACGACCGCAACCAGGCTTGGTGCTTCGGGGCAACTTGAGCGCCGACCTTAAGGCCACAATAGAGGTGTAAGGTTGGCGCAAGGTTGCGCAAATGGCGAACGAGGCGAAACATGTGTACACCGATGGTTCCAAAATAGTGGAAAGAGTAGGGTCTGCGGTATACTGCGCTTATCCGGAAATAGGCAGATCTTACAGGCTGCCGGATTAATGTAGCGTTTTCCAAACAGAAATATTAGCCGTAACCAAAGCAGTAGAAACCCAGGAAGAGAATAGCTTAAGCTGCAACCGTGTTAACTTTTATATTGACAGTCAAGCAGAAATTAAGGCAATAATCTCGCATAGCACAGCATCTAAATGCTTGTTAGAGTGTAAGCAGTCTCTGGATAGAATCGAGACAGGGAGAAGCATACATCTATATTGGGTCCCAGGGCATATGGGAATAGATGGGAATGAAAAAGCGGACGAACTAGCTAAAAAGGGCGCATCCCTTGAAGCTTGCTCTGTAGATGTCCCAATTAGATTGGGCGAGATTAAGCGAATGCGAGAGATGCACATGATCGACCAAGCGGGAAAGGCGTAAGTTCAAGCGCGAGGCTGTAAAGTGTCGAAAATTATGTGTAGGTCTTACAACCTTAGACTAACACAGTTGCTTCTATAATTAAAAAGAGAGGACTGTAGACTCATGACGGGTATTCTGACTGGACACTGCCTTCTGGCGTCACATGCCTTTAAATTAGGCTTGGTCAGTGATAGCAGATGCAGGAAGTGCGGGTTGGAGGAGCAAACGATCGAGCACGTTCTGTGCTCGTGTCCTGCACTTGCCAGGCTAAGACTCCAGCTATTAGGAGTGATACAGCTGTCAGATCTAGAAGCAGCAACTGGCTTAAGTCCTAGGAAGCTAGTATTTGCAAAGAGGACGGTGTTATTTTATAACATAGGTCCTGGTTTTTGATAGGGTTTTTCAGATTGGTCGTTAAAACAAACTTTTGGTAACACTACGTACTCAATAAGTCTATGTGAGGTCCTCATGGACCGGCCAGTTCAACCTACCTACCTAACACGAACAGTATTCAGGGTCGCGGAGAGGGGGCAGCCAGGGCAATTGCCCTGGGCCCGGAAGGTTTTTGGGGGCCCGGCAAGGCAAAGCAGTATTGATATTTTGTTGCTATAAAAAATTGTTTTAAAATTGAAAATCACTAAACTAAAATCATAAGCAGCCAATCACATACTATGGGGCATAGTCATAGTAAAAAAAAAAATGAGATTTCAAGTTAGATAAACGTTTTTGACACAATTTTATAAGCGTTATCTGTCAAAAATGCTTCAACTAACTTAAAATCACATTTTATTTCGACTATAACTATGCCGGTATCGGTTTGGTCGTACTGCTTTTTCATTTTTGTAAAGCCAGTGACATCTGTAAATACAGGCTGATTATAAACTAGGGCGTTAATTTAAAAAATTAGTACACTTGACTTGTTTTGCGTAGCGCAAATTTATGCAAACATATGAGTATGCCGTGGATAAGCTTACATAGGTCAGTTTCGTGTTAGTTGTTGCAAGCTTCGTATTTCTTTTGTCAGTGGTGCAATTATTGGTAAATTTTTTAATGTGCAGAGGTCATCACATTTTTCGGTATTATGCAGAAATTGTATAATATCTTTAGCGCAAGCGCTCAGAGATGTGAAATTCTCAAGGAAAAAACTAATTTCTCCTTGTACAGCATGTCACAAACACGATGGTCAACTCGTGTGGATAGTGTGAAACTTTTCGCAACTCACATTCACCAAATACTGAAAGCTATTGACGGTCAAGCTTTTGAATCTGAGTTCAGACGGATTTGAAAGGTATTGAATCATATATGGGGAAATTGGAGTGTATATTCTTAGCCTCAATTTAGCTCAAAGTTTTGACGGTAATTAACCATCGCAATCTGGTACTGCAAGCTAGAAATGCCACATTGGACGTGGAAACAGAAAATATACGTAGCCTGATTGATGAGTTGAAGAAGCTCAGGGATCAATGGTCGATCATACTGCAGGAATGTAAGGTTATTGCGGGGAGTATAGGAGTTGTGAATACCTTCACAGAGAAAGAAGGAAGATAAGAAAGCGCCAGTTCGATGAATTATCTGGCGAATCACCTAAGTGTGATTCCTAAACTCAATTCAAACAGAAAGTTTTTACTTTCTTTTGGAATGTTTGATTGGTAACATGAAAAGACGTTTCGAAGCCGTAAATGATATTGCGATTAAATGCGCGAGTTATGGCATCGATATTTCTACGGATATAAAGATGAAATAATTCATCTCAAAGACATCCACTTAGGAAATTTGGGATGTGATTCGCTGCCACCATTTCAACTTCTGAACAAATTTCATGACTTGAAGATGGAAGTAGTATTTCGTATTATCTGCATGGAATTAAGAATATTTTGCACACTTCCAGTTAGTGTGGCTGAAGAGGAGCGTCCTTTAGTCAGTCTATTGTCTCGCGTGAAAAATAATTTACCTTCTATTAGGAGCCAAAATCGCTTGACAAGCCTTGGAACATTAGCGTTGGAGACCAGCCTTGTTGGCAGCATTAGTTTTGAATCGGTAATTTCCTTATACGCAGACCAAAAAGCGCTGAAGGTTTTCCTTGGCTGATTTAAGCTCTTAAAATGTACATATTTAGAAAAAGTTAATTTAAGCAAATCAAACAATGAAATGTAACATTTAATTTATGTAAGTGCTCCAGTAAATCTTATTTTATATTAAATAACACTGACAATGTGAATTGAAAAATTTATGTATGTTATGTTATTTTTTTAATGGTTTGAGTTTATTTTTTAGGGGGGCCCGTAAATGCGAACTGTCCCAGGGGCCCGGCTCGGCTCTCTGCGGCCCTGATATATTCCTGCCATGATTCCAAGGGCTTTTGATTTCGCCCTGCAGAACTTTTTCATTTTCTTCTACTTAATATGGTAGGTGTCGCACCCATTTTACAAAGTTTTTTCTAAATTTACAGAAGCACAGGCAAGAACATGGGTGGTAAAAAGGGGCAAAGCAAATGCATTTGGTGCGGTTCTCAGTATGTACACGTGAATCAGAACAATTGTCCAGCGAAGGGTAAGAGGTGCAACAAATGTAAAAAAATGAATCACTTTGCAAGCGTATGCAAATCAAGCGAAGCAAAAAGTAAGCCCAGAGTCAACCAACTAAACACCTCACTTCACGAGTTACCTTCAGGAAAAACGGAATTTTTAGGAATGCTCTCAGTAAATAACATAAACGAATGTCACTCTTGACAAGTAGAAATATACGTAAACCAAGGTAATATTAATTTTATGATAGACACCGGGTCGCCGATTGATGCGATTTCATACGAAACGTATGGAAATACTTTTTCAAATACAAAGCTATACAAATCTGACAAAGCTATTTCGGGACCGGACGGAAAAGCATTAGTAGTAAAGGGAATGTTTCAGGCAGATATGAAATTTCAGCAAAATGAAATAAAAAGCAACATTTATGTAATCGAAGGTCTGCAGAAACATTTGCTTAGCTTGAGTACGAGTATGAGGTTAGAGTTGATTACAAAAAATACCATATCATACATAGGCGGCGAAGATCGTACGCAAATAAAAACACAAAAATCATCAGTTGACATCAATAAAGAATTTCCATCACTTTTCAATGCGCTTGGTTGCTTAAAAGACTTCCAATGTAACATCAAATTGAAAAATGATGCTAAGCCCTTTCAAATATTTACGGCACGGAGAGTACCGGTAGCCCTACGCAATGTTTTGAAGTCCAAGCTGGACGAAATGGTTAAGATGGGGGTAATAAAAGAAGTGGACGAGCCCACACCCTGGTGTTCGCCTATGGTAATTACTACAAAAAGTAATGGTGATATTCGCCTATGCGTTGATTTAACTAAGCTAAACGCATCCGTTGAAAGGGAAATACACCCGATGCCGGTGGCCGATCACACTCTGGCACAATTAGCAGGAGCAAAACTTTTCTCCAAATTAGACGCTAATTCGGGATTTTGGCAAGTAAAGTTAAACGAGGCATCCCAATTATTGACAACATTTTTAACACCGTTTGGTAGGTACTGTTTTTTGAGAATGCCTTTTGGTATTACCTCGGCTCCCGAGATTTATCAAAATCGGATGCAGTATATACTGCGCGACATTAAGGGGGCAGTCTGCCAAATGGACGACATATTGGTGTTTGGCTCGGATGCCAAATCACATGATGATATTCTACGTAAAGTTCTAAGAAAATTACAAGAGAATGGCGCTACATTAAACAGGGACAATTGCGAAATTGGTACTAGTTCCCTAAAGTTTCTAGGTCACGTTGTCGATGCCAGCGGAATCCGGCCAAACAGTTCACGAATAGCGGCCATCGAAAACTATCCAACCCCCACCACAGTAACAGAGTTGAAAAGGTTTTTGGGAATGGTAAACTTCCTTGGTAAGTTCATTCCATTATTGTCAGACTGGACACAAGCGCTTAATGAGTTACTTCGAAGTACAACAGAATTCCGATGGGGTCACAGCCAAGAAACATCTTTTCGGCAGTTGAAAAAGATGCTCACCAAATCACCGGTGCTCAAGCTTCACGATCCAACACACAAAACCATTCTTTCAACAGATGCGTCGTCATACGGCCTAGGTGCGGTTTTGCTACAAATAGACGAAGAGGCCGTTATGCGTCCGGTAGCGTACGCGTCAAGGTCGCTCTCGCCGGCAGAACGAGGCTATGCACAGATAGAGAAAGAGGCGTTGGCGATTACCTAGGCTGCAGTCGT